>NW_026555085.1:51997500-52597500 GCF_021234165.1 Pteronotus mesoamericanus | reverse complement strand
ATGAGAGTGTACATAGAGAACCCTGTAGACTCTACCAAAACACTCCTCAACCTAATAAGTGAATTTGGCAAAACAGCAGGATACAAAGTCAACATTCAGAAATCAAAGGCATTTTTGTACACCAGCAATGCAATAGAAGAAGAAGAAATCAGGAAAAATATACCATTCGATATAGCACAAAAAAAGATAAAGTACCTAGGGATAAATTTAACCAAAGACATAAAAGACCTGTATGCAGAAAACTATACAACATTGAAAAAAGAAATTAAGGAAGACTCAAATAAATAGAAGCATACACCATGCTCATGGGTTGGAAGAATTAATATCATCAAAATGTCTATACTACCCAAAGCAATTTATAGATTCAACGCAATCCCCACTAAGATACCAATGATGTATTTCACAGAAATAGAACAGACATTTCAAAAATTTTTATGTAACCATAAATGGCCCCGAATAGCCTCAGCAATTTTGAGAAAGAAACACAAAGTAGGAGGGATCACAATACCGGACATCAAACTCTACTACAAAGCCACTATACTCAAAACAATCTGGTACTGGCACAAGAACAGACCCATAGACCAGTGGATAGAAAGCCCAGAAATAAGCCCAGGTCTCTATGGTCATCTAATATTTGACAAAGGGGACAGAAGCATAAAATGGAGCAATAACAGCCTCTTCAACAAATGGTGTTGGGAGAGCTGGATGGCTACATGCAAAAAATTGAAATTGGATCATCAGCTGACACCATACACAAAAATAAACTCAAGATGGATAAAAGACTTAAATATAAGTCGCAACACCATCAAAGTCCTAGAGGAGAACATTGGCAGGAAACTCTCAGATATCCCACGCAGCAATTTTTTCACTGATATGTCTCCTAAAGCAAGGGACATAAAGGAAAGAATAAACAAGTGGGACCTCATCAAAATAAGAAGCTTCTGCATGGCCAAAGAAAACATCAGCAAAATGAAAAGGGAGCCAACCCTATGGGAAAATATATTCGCTAATGATACATCAGATAGAGGTTTGATCTCCAAAATATATAAAGAACTCACCCGACTCCACTCCAAGAAGACAAACGATCCAATCCAAAAAATGGGCAAAGGACCTGGGCAGACGCTTTTCCAAGGAGGAGATACAGACGGCCCAGAGGCATTTGAAAGGATGCTCAGCATCACTAGCCATCAGAAAAATGCAGATCAAAACCACCATGAGGTACCACCTCACACCGGTCAGAATGGCCATCATAAACAGATCAACACACAACAGGTGCTGGCAAGGCTGTGGAGAAAATGGAACCCTAGTCCACTGTTGGTGGGAATGCAGACTGGTGCAGCCACTGTGGAAAGCAGTGTGGAATTTCCTCAAAAAGCTGAAAATGGAACTGCCTGTTGATCCAGTGATTCCCCTGCTGGGACTATACCCTAAGAACACCAAAACGCCAATACAAAAGAACCTATGCACCCCAATGTTCAATGCAGCACAATTTACAATAGCCAAGTGTTGGAAGCAACCTAAATGCCCATCAGTAGATGATTGGATCAAAAAGTAATGATACATATATACAATGGAATACTACATAGCAGGAAGAAAAAAAGAACTACTAAACTTCGCGACAGCATGGATGGAACTGGAGAGCATTATGCTAAGCGAAATAAGCCAGGGGGCGAAAGACAAATACCATATGATCTCACCTATAAGCGGAATCTAACCAACAATACAAAGATGCAAGGAAAATAAGACCAGCAACACTGAAAGGAAAAGAAATCAACAGAGACAAGAGGGAAGGAGGTGCGGGGGGCAGGGAAAGGGAAGGGAAGGGGAAAGTCAAGGAACATATCGCAAGGACTCATGGACAAAACCAAAGGGGAAGAGCTGAGGGAGGGAAGGAAGGAGGGGGCAAGGGAAAGTGGTGGGGGGGAGGCAGAGACAAATGTATTTAATAAATAAATAAATAAATAAAAAAGAAAAAAAGATTTGCCCTTCAGTAAAAAAATAAATAAATAAATAAAATAAAAATTACAACCTTTTAATATATTTTTTTACTTAAAGTCAAATATTTAAGAAAATATATATTATATATAATATAAGAAAAATCCTATAATGTTTCAACAATTTGAGTTTGGGGCTATATAAAAAGTGCTAACAAATTAATAAAAAAATACTAGAATTTTAAAAACTGGGTGAAATCTGCTCATAAACAGTAGTCAGAAATCAAATTAAAAGGACTAGTATTCATTTTAAAAACTAACCCTGCAGTCAGCTTCATGATTGTGAAAGTTTTAGAGTCATACAGAGCTCCAAGTTATAAAGGCCCTATAGTTGGTTAATACTCTGTTGTCATAGTCTTCAAATCCTTAATAATTTTTAACAAAAGACCCTGGATTTTCATTTTGCATTTGTTCCTACAAACTATGAAGCCAGTCCTGGTTAATCTTCATGTATAGTTAACAAAGCACAAATTAAAACCTGAATTTTAAAAATTGTTTTTAGGAGAACAAAGTAAGAAGGAATCACAATATCTGACATCAAACTATATTACAAGACCACTGTATTCAAAACAATCTGGTACTGGCATAAGAACAGGCACATCGATCAATGGAATAGAATAGAGAGCCCAGAAGTAAACCCATGTTTCTATCATCAATTAATATTTGACAAAGGGGGTAGAAGCATAAAATGGAGCAATAATAGCCCCTTCAACAAATGGTGTTGGGAGAGCTGGACAGCTGCATGCAAAAAATTGAAATTCGACCACCAGCGGACACTATACACAAAAATAAACTCAAGATGGATAAAAGACTTAGATGTAAGTTGCGACACCATACAAGTCCTAGAAGAGAATATAGGCAGGAAGCTCTCAGATATCCCATGCAGAAATATTTTCACTGATATGTCCCCAAAAGCAAGGGGCATAAAGGAAAAAATAAACAAATGGGACTCCATCAAAATAAGAAGCTTCTGCATGGCTAAAGAAAACATCAGCAAAATTACAAGGGAACCAACCATATGGGAAAATATATTTGCCAATGATACCTCAGACAGGAGTTTGATCTCCAAAATATATAAAGAACTCACACAATTCCACTCCAGGAAGACAACAATCCAATTAAAAAATGGGCAAAGGACCTGAACAGACACTTCTCCAGGGAGTACATACACAGGGCCCATAGACATGAAAGGATGCTCATCATCACTAGCCATCAGAGAAATGTCAATTAAAACCACAATGAGATACCACTTCACACAGGTCAGAATGGCCTCCATAAATAAATCAACAAACAACAGGTGCCGGCAAGCTGGAGAAAAGGGGAGAAAAGGGGACCCTAGTGATGGTGGGAATGCAGACTGGTATAGCCACTGTGGAAAACAGTTTGGAATTTCCTCAAAAAGCTAAAAATGGAACTGCCTTTTGACCCAGCGATTCCACTGCTGGGATTATACCCTAAGAATCCCAAAACACCAATTCAAAATAGCCTATGCACCCCATTGTTCATAGCAGCACAA
This sequence comes from Pteronotus mesoamericanus, assembly GCF_021234165.1. NCBI lineage: Eukaryota > Metazoa > Chordata > Mammalia > Chiroptera > Mormoopidae > Pteronotus > Pteronotus mesoamericanus. The sequence continues at coordinate 52,593,990 of NW_026555085.1, read as the reverse complement.
TTTACGATAACCAAGTGCTGGAAGCAACTTAAGCATCCATCAGTAAATGAGTGGATCAAAAACTATGGTACATTTACACAATGGAATACTATGCAGCAGAAAGAAAGAGCTACTACTCTTTGTGACAGCCTGGATGGAACTGGAGAGCATTATGCTAAGTGAAATAAGCCAGGGGGTGAAAGACAAATACTATATGATCTCACCTATAAATGGAACCTAACCAGCAAAGCAAGCAGGCAAGGAAAATATAACCAGCAACATTGAAAGAAAGAAGAAACCGACAGGGACAGGAGGGAGGGAGGAAGGGGGGTAGCGGGGAGGGGAAGGGGAAGGTCAGATCAAGGAACAGGTGTGAAGGACACAAGTACGAAGCCAAGCTGGGGAAGGATTGCGGGGGGAGTGGTGCAGGTGGGTGGGGCAGGGGAAAGTGATGGCGGGTAAATGGAGACAAATATATGTGAAAAATAAAAAAAAAGAAATAAATAAATTAAAAATTGTTTTTAGATTTAAAATGATAAAACATCTTCAAGATATATAGTATCAAAATCATAGATAAAGCAGCACTCTCATACACTTTTAGTTCAAACATTTGCAAATGCTATAGAATCATATATCAAAATTTAAAGTGAATGCCTTTGATCTAGCATTTTTTTTTCCTCTACGATTTAGATATACAGGCACTAATGGGACCGTTATGTAAAAATAAAGATATTTATCATAATACTGTTTATAATAGCATAGATGTCAACTATGTAAATGTCCATAAAATTATTTATTATAAATGGAAAGGTACATTTATATAGTTGCATATTATACTTTAACTTGAAATGTTATATAAATTGTATGAACATGTACACATATTCATATGATATGTAAAGATATATAGTGATATGAAAGACATTTATTATTCATTGCTAAATGGAAACAAAAGCTCTGTAACAATAAGGATAGTAAAATGGTATAGCTACCCATTGAAAAGTTTTTGCATATATGTATAAAAAATGTCTGAAAAAAACAGCACAAAAATTTTTCTCTGGATCATTACAGGAAATTTTCATTTGTTACATTTTCTGATAGTCTTTTAACAATGAGCTTTTATTTCAATTAAAATCAAGAAAAAAACATTTATTCTGAATAGATAAGAATTAAGCCATTTAATTTTGTCTGTGACAATTAAAATATTTAAATATATAATTTCAAAATAATTGTAATCTGATGTAAACAAGACAAATTACATAAAAAGTTTTGAAAGAAAAGTAATGTTTAAAAGTTATAGTAAATTGTTTCAAACATGCGAATTATACAACTAAAAATTGGAACCAAAAGTATACTGATTTCCTCATCTTAAAAGGAAGCAATAAATATATCCTGCTTCAGTTCTGACATAGATAATTAAAGAAATCTAGGTTTAATTTAGTTTTTGCAAAGCATACGATTAGTAGAATTTATAATGATTTTTAGAAGCATGAAAAACTATACCAGACACTAGATGACTATGAGATAGACCATAAGGTAGTACATCTTAAACTGAAGAATAGTCCTTAATGTGAAAAATAATAATGGATTTGGACTAAAATTTAATTAAAAAGAGAGGAAACCATACTACACTTAATGAACCACAGAAAATTTCAGTCTTTCATCTAAAAGGAGAACACACAATGTAGCTGAATCCAGATGATAGATTACAGTCATTGAGTTAATTCTCTATGTTGATTAAAATAAACACATAATCTTCAATAAATTGCTTCCTGATACTCCTTTCAGTTGTTTTACTTGAAAATGATTTCAAATGGAGCAAACTAGCAGACATCTAAAATAAATTCAGGACCACCTGCAGTTTGACTCAGAATTCTGATGGATAGAGATATTTTAGTGAAATGTCTGATCTAAAACATCACCTTGCTATCATTTTTCATTGGAAAGGGGATTCTTGGAGGTAACCCAGCACAATGGCAGTCAAGCTGAAAGGTAATACAGTGCTAATTTTATCTGTATATTTGAATTGTTAAAACTTAATTTTAAAGAACTAAATTAATGGATGTTTTTTCCAAATTCATTTAAAGTTCATTAAGTCATATTTTTTCACTCTTTGAAAACATTTTAACCTATACTATCAAAGTGGTGGAATAAGAAAAATTATATAAAAATTCAAAAATTGAGTCCATATGTCCATGGTCATCATATTGATAACTGGATAAAATGAATTAATGTAAGAGTTTAAGCCTTTTCAAAGATTACTGAAATGCATATATTTGAAAAGTAAGACTAAATTACTGAAAACCTTATTTGAGGAAAACCTTATTTCTTTTAAATAAGGTTGACCCTATACATAGGCAACTGCTTCAGTGACAAAATTTAATGACTGTAAGCAATAGAATGCCTATACCAACTTTAGACAATATGTAATCTGATGAAAAATAACAAAATAGCAGCTGGTTATTTTTCAATGTGTTTTCTGTAGACTGTCAGCATAAGGAGTAATTGCTGTGTTTTTTTAAGAATTCAGCTATTTATGTCCTGGTTTAGAAAGACCAAATTCAAATTTCTGAGGTAAAACCAAGGAATCTGCATTTTCCCCTCAAACCTTTGACAAGTCTTATACATTAACTTATCAGAACCATGTCTTACAGGGTGAGGAGCAAGAATCTGAAGTAGAAGAGAAGAAGCATAAGGAGCCAAACAAGGTCACTGGTTGGTTCTCCGAGAGCAGCTGACATCACAGACACCATGCACTGTTGTGTATAACTTCTTGTATTCTTTGGGGTCTGTTTTAGGAACACAGATGTCAGGAGAGTTAGGTGCACAGAATGGGGTGAGGATGGAAGGTGTAGGAACCTAGTTTATCAGTAGTTTTGCAGATAAAATTTAGAATAGAAAAAAAAAAAGCTTTGGCATGTCTGTAGAACTTATACTCTCTTACCTAGGCCTACTACTTGTCACCAAATCAATCGTTTCCTTTCACTAAACTATATTCCACCTGCTTCCCTCCTTACTTGATTCTGTATATGAGGAAAATATTGATACACTTGCTTGTAGACTAACATTTGAACACAATAGGTATTGTGCTAAATTATGTATAGGCATTATCACTAGGCATATAATTTATTAATAAGAAATATTTAATATCATTGGTAAATTGCTAGCACTTACATTTCATGTTCACCTAATTTTTTTATTTATTGATCAAATATGTTTGAGTTTCTACTTGTAAAAGACACTGCTAGGCCCTAAGCAGAAAGTAATGAACCAAATGGACACCATCAAAAAGGGTAACGAAGAAAACAAACAAAGAAACAAACAAACACATTTTTAAAGAAAGTTAGAAATGCTGCCAACAAAAAGTACAGTGTGCTCTTGGAGAATATAGCAGAGTAACCTAACGGAGGCCAGTATCGACCTCTTTGAGAGTCCTATTTGGGTAGGTACTGGGCCTAAAGGAGAAATTCACTAGCATTTGCCCACAAGAGTGAGGTTGAAAGGGTTCCAGACAGAAGAGAATATAAATAGTGCTTTCAAAATCCAGAAAGCAGTCCAGTGTGGCTGGAACATAATGAACAAGAGAGGGAGACTAGCTAGAAAAATCGCTGAACATGAAGGCCTGAGTCCAAGGGAAGGCTTAAGAGCGAATGTGAAAGCAATGGGCAGTCCTGAAGGGTTTCAAGCAGGGAAGGGACTGGATCCTCTTGGCTGCCCATGGAGAAGAGAAGGGGGCAGAGCCAAGGGTAAGCATGGGGAGAACATTAAAGGCTACTTTATTCTAGTAAAAGATAATGCTGGCTTGATTTAGGGTCTTCTAGTGAAACTGGTGAGAAATGGCCAGCTTTAAAACACATTTTGGATGTGTTTTATCTATCACCTCAATTGGTGATAGATTAGCTGTGGAACTGGCTGGGATGAGAGAGAAGAAAATGCCAAATTACAGAGATAAAAATATCTTGCTTACGTAACATTTTCTCATTTTTTTAATGTGACCAGGTATGGCCCAGGAAAAAAGGTGTGGACAATCCTGGAGGAACCTGACCTGGAGCTATGTCCCACCATAACGGTGAAACAGAACGTGCGGCCAGGAGGAAAAGTGCACTTGGGAGTCAGAGTACAACATTGAAAAGACATCATTCACAGATGTTTCCTTTGACAGCTCAGTGCCAGAGGAAGCCTACTGAGAGGAGCTGTTTAGCAATTCCAGCAGGAGGCAGAGAGGCAGCCAAGCAGCAGCCGAATGACCTTCTCAGACCAAGGAGTGCCCTTTGAATTTCAGGACAAGATTACAATCTCTTCCTTTGTCGCAAGAGATAAGCAATCCCAGAGGATCTCAAGTACTGCTGGGTAGGTAACCAAGAGAGGGATTTGAACCCACGGAGGAAAAGGCAGAGCTCAATCTTCAGAACTCACGTGTGCAAATGAAACCGAGAAAAGATTTCAAAATTAGAGCAGCGCCAATGGCACAGGTGACAACTCAGTGTCAAGGCTCGGCCAGAAGTCAGGAGGTCAGGCTTGTCCCAGAACCTGCAGTGATGTAGGGAGCAGTTAGGAAACACCAGCTGTGAGAGAACACACCTACAGGCAAGACATGCATTCTGTTTAAATTACTGAATTAAATAAGTGTTACAACAGAAACCTAAAATGTGCTACGGATTTTAAAAGTGAGGAGTACGAGCATTGGAGTCCTATCTATTATCAGGGCTTGACCAAGCTTTTCCCAACTTCCACAATATCTATAAAAATATTAAAACATGAACATTCATAACCCCCCAAATCAAGACAGCTGATATTATCTATACAAATTACAAGTTTTTTTGGACTGAAAGAACTATAATTAATGGGTGATTCTGGCACGTACTTTGCCTTTTGAGGGATGTATTCTCTGAAGAGACAGAAGCAGTAGGTAGATAGAAATAGATATAGGTATAGGTATAGATATAGATATAGGTAGATATAAAGTTATTGTGAGTAATTAGCTTACATGATTATGGACACTGAAAAATCTCAAACATGCCACTTGTAAGGTAGAGACCCAGGACAGTTGGTGGTGTAATTCAGTCTCTGTCTGAAGGCCTGAAACCCAGAGGACCCAATGATATAAATTCCAGTTCAATAACAGAAGAGGAGATGAGCTGTCCCAGCTCAAGTACTGAAGCAGAAAAGAAGGAGCACAATTTTCCTTCCTCTTTTTCTATCCAGACCTTCAGTGGATTAGACAACCTCCTCTCACTTTGGGGAGGGCTTTCTACTTTATTGAGTTCACAAATTCAAATGCTAATCACATCAGAAACCACCTCACAAACACACATAGAAATAATGTTTAACCAGACATCCATGCACACTCTTATTCAGTTAAATTGACACATAAAATTGACTACCACAAGAGACAACATATAGAAGATAAGTGGGTAATTTAACAAAGGCTACAGAAAAATGCTTCAGTATTTAAGCTGCAAGGGCATATTTTTGAGAAAGGTTTATTATCAGAATTATATGGTACTCTTTTCAAAAAGCATCTGATTTGTGTCCTTAAAACAATATAAGAAAATATGGACTCTTGTGCAAAAGATAAAAATACAGGTGAAAATGTAATAGATTGAGAAGAGAAAGTCATTAATTGAGAGGAGGGTAGGTATTAAAATGAAAAATGTAATAAAAGAATCCCTGGTATTAGGCTTAAAAACAGTGATACATAATAAATTGAATTAAATATTGAAAATAGATTATGAGACAAAATACCAAAGTAACTCTTGAAATAGAATATATAATGGAAAAATAACAATAGTAATCTGGGCCTCAAATTTTGTATAATTACAATCCTCTATTATCCAACTGAGAAGCGAATGAGAGAAGAAGGAAGCAAAGTAAAATAACACTAATATGCAGGATTACATTGATGGTATCAGAACTCTATTTTACTTGTGAAATTGTTTATTGGAATTTATTTTTAATTTGTATGTATCTGTTAAATTTTAAGAAAAGATCTGTATTTTACAATACACTAGCATAGGTAATAAAATCATAGTCCATGAAGAATCAGATAAATAAGAGAGAAAGAAGGAGAGAGTAAAGAAGTAGCCAAGATCTGCAAAGGGCCTAAGTGCCCATCAGTAGATAAGTGGATAAAAAAAGCAGAGGTACATTTACACAATGGAATACTATGCAGCAGTAAAAAAGAAGAAACTGTTATCTTTTGTGACAGCATGAATGGACCTGGAGAATATTATGCTAAGTGAAATAAGCCAGTCAGTGAAAGACAAATGCCACATGATCTCACTTCTGTGTAGAATCTAATAAACACAATAAACTAAAGAACAAAATAGAAACAGAAAGTAGATACATGGAACAGACTAACAACTGCCAGAAGGGAGGGAGGGACTGGATAAAAGATAGCGAAGGGATTATCCAAAGGACAGTTATGCATGACCCATGGACACCAACAACCATATGGCGACTGACTGAGGAAGGGGAGAGGGTGAGGCTGGGTTGAGGTAAGAAAGGGGAGGAAAAGCAGGAACTGTTAATAAGATAGCCAAAAAAAAATATTGAATTGAAAGTGAAAGACCAAATGAACAAAATTTTCAATTATAACAGGCTTAAAAATTTTGAAGTTGGGTAGGTTAAACTCTCCTATTAAAGAAAAAGTCATATTATGTGCTATTCCCAATAAAAAGAAAAAAAAGAACTGCCATAGATATATCATATAAATGCAAACAAAAGAGAATGTATATTAAAATCAGCTGTCCAGTATTAGATTTTGAGGCAAATAAATTATCTTAGAAAAATGTCATTTTATATTGAAAAGTAATACATTCAAAATGAAGATATTAGAAGCATAAACTTTTATATTATAACACAGCTACAAAATATTCAAAGTGAAAACTATGCTATAAAACTTTACAAAGAAAAATTGGAAAAGAAGAAAAAAATGTAGCTCTGAAGATACATTTTCCAGCTTTTGAAGAACCATGTAGGAGAAAAGTAAAAATATAAAAGCTATATAATATTTTAATTTATAATTTATTTTAAAGCAGTATATACACTATCTTCTAAATGTCAATGGATCATACAGAAACTGGACACTCAATAGGCCCTGAAGAAAAGTTAAATAAGCTACACAAAAGCTGAAATTATCATATTAGATCTCAAAACAATAACAGCCATTAATAACAAAAATTAAAAGATAATTATTTGGAAATAAAGAATGCATGGTTCATTAGAATGGATCAAAGGGGATTTCTGATTGTTTACAAAGCAAGACAAATGAGAATACTTTATGAAATATTTGCTAGAAGCTTTATGTTCATAAACTCTGGCTTAAAATTCAGAACATGGGATGTGTTAGCAACAAGGTAGAGAGTGAATAACACCAGGGCAATTCACCTATAATGTTTATTGTGAAATAACACGTGTGAGCATATTTTTACCTTGGAGAATAAGTAGCTTTTTAAAGAGAAAAATGTACGTGGATGTAGTAAAAAATGTTGCACTCATTCTGTAGCCAAAGCCATTATTTTTAAAATGCTATCACTAAAAAAAACCCAAAAAACCAAAAGCAGAAAAAAACTGAATAAAAATAAATCAATCGTTCAAATTTCCTGCTTGTTTTAAAATGTAGGTCCTATTATTCAGTAATGGAGATGATTATACAGAAAAGGAGATGATTGCCATGGAAAAGCAAGTTTGTTCCTCACAAGTCCTAAGAGGAGGAGGCATGTGTTGTTACACCTGGCCACGCAGGGAAGAAGCGTCAGGGTTGGTCAGGAAGCAGAGTTTTCACAGAGAAACCATGGGCAAGGACCTTTACTGTTGTTTCTGTAGGAAGAAACGAGCCTGGCAGGGTAGACAGGTATAAGGTTGCCTACTTTGAATAATTTCAGCAGGCTCTAAAGTTAGTGCAGCTGTCGCAAGATGTCTACTACCTAACTGTGAGGTGATCAAGGCCGGGGCATAGTGGTCCTGAGAGTGACAGAGAAGGTAGTGGGGTTTGAGGGCTCCGGACTGGCACGTTTGCATATAAAAGGGGTGCTCCAGGGCTTACCATTTACTCATTGCTAGAACTCGCTAGCAGTTACTTGCAAGGGGCAATCTCTTCTGGGTCAGTAAGGCTCCAAGACAGCGATTTTCAACTGTTTCCATCCCATGGCACATGTAAATTAATTACTAAAATTCTGCGGCACACCAAAATACACATTTTTTGCCTATCTGACAAAAAATAGGTACAATTTTGATTCATTCACATCGAATGGCTATTGTGTTGGCTGTTACCATATCTTTATCTGACAATCTAAGGGAAAGGAGGTCAGTGTGCCTGACTGAATAGTCAGGTATTGCATATTTAAAAAAATTCTGTGGCACACCAATAGAAAATAGCTGCTCCCAGATGTTAAATCATTGGAATTACAGAAAGTGAAAAGTTTGTGATTGACACACTGCTGATCCCACCAGGTGATCCAAAGCAGGCTTCCTTATCTCCCTTCCACAGCCACCACACATGCTCTGATGCACTGCCTCATTCCTGGTTAGAAATAAACAATTTATCCCAGCTCCCAGAAGTGCTATGAGCATCTCGTAGCTGAAGGGCTTCATCACCTGCATCATTCTCTTTTCCTTGGTTGGCCCACATCCAAGACTGATCAGTGTAGGACAAGCTTTCTCAACCTTGGTATTACTGACATTTGGACAGGATAATTCTTTATTGTAGGGGCCTGTCCTTTGCATTGTAAGATGTTTAGCAGCATCCCTGGACTCTATCCACCAGATACCTGCAGTACCTACCCTCAGTCATCGTATTCAAAAATGTCTCCAGACATTACCAGTGTCCTTGGGGGCAGAGGATCACTTCTGACTGAGAACCACTGACACCGGAATATAAAGGCCACACAGTCATTCTAATTCTAGGCAGCTCTAACATGTCATTCTTCCTCATAGCCCATTGAGTTCCATATGAAGCCCACAACTCTGGTCATGCTACCCGCTCCTCTGGGTCTCACTCATCCATTTCCATGCATTCATTGGCATGTATATACAAACAGTTTTAGATCCATGTTTCCAGCCCAGACCTCTTGCCTTAGTATCAAATCTGTATAAGTAGCTGCCGATTGGCTGTCTTTTTATCAAGAGGCATTTTACTTTTGTTCTTAAGAACATGATCTCTAGAAGCAGCTGCTTATGTAATACCTCGATTAACCTATTCGCTTTGTTAGGGTGGGATATCACCAAGGCTCTCTTTGCTTCAGTTTCTTCCTCTATAAAATGGACACAAGAATAATATCTACCTCACAGGTGTGTATGGGAATCAAATGAGTTAATGCATCGAGAGGGTTTATAGTAGTTCCTGGCAGATTGTAAATTCTCAATAAATGTAAGCTATTATTATTAGTTACTAGGTTGTCTTGTCAGTACCAAAGGGAGTATGTTTAAGTCCAAAAAAAATCACTATTTCCCAATTTGGGCCTCTCTTCTGTATTTCTTGTTTCAGTAGTTGACACCAACTGCTATTTAAGCCAGATACTTAATCAATGATGTTATCATTGATTTTTTCCATCTTCTACAGTGACTACATCAAATTAATCACTAAATTATAGTGGATCTGTGTTCTTAGGATTGAATTTGTTCATTTTCTTCATCTCAATTACCACAGTCTTAGTTTAATTCTGTATCTCTTATCGTAAGAACCGAGTAAAGAAATGAAGAACATGGACTCTGGAGTCATTGAGAGCTGGCTAAAGCTCAGGTCTACCAGGTAAATGATAGTGGGTAAGTTACATTTCCTCTGTCTACCCATCATTTTCTTCATCTGAAAAACAAAAATGATCATGCTTATCTTTATTAAAGGATTGCAATGAATATTACAAGAGAACTTAAAATAACACAAATGATCAGTAATAAAAGACAGGATTAAATAAATTGTAATATTTTCTTTTCTTATTTTCTATTTTGAAAGAGTGGGGAAGGGAGAGAGAAGGGGAGAGAAATGTCAATTTGAAAGGGAAACATGTTTGGTTGCCTTCTATATGTGTGCTTACCTGGGACCAAACCCACAACCTAGGCATGTGCCCTTACCAGGAATAGAACTGGAAACCTTTGAGTTTGCACCCAACCAACTAAGCCACATCTGCCAGGGCTAAATTGTAATATTTTACATAATAGAATACTACATAGCAATGCCAATAAGGAAACTACTGCTGTACACTACAACGTGGTTGAACCTTAAAAAGATAATATTGAGCTTGTCTAAAACACACACACACACACACACACACACAAACAAAACAAAACAGGCAAGGCATATACAGTATTTATATAAAATTTAAAACAAGAAAAACCTTAACTGTATGATTTAGTGATGTATAAAACTTCAGTGAAACACATGGTTGTAATTTCCATAAAAGTCAAACCACATGAATGGGTCAAGAAGTACTGAGAAGGGTTGGTTTGGGACATGAAAACCTGGAGGATTTTGAGGTGTAGATAATGTTCATTTTCTCAATCTGGGTGGTGGTTTCATGGTTATTTATATATAAATGCTATTTATTATACTTTGAATTAATATTTTATGTATAAAATATATCACACATTAAAAAAATTACATAAAAGAAATATAGTAAGTGGAAGTGAAATATAAGCACAGAGATAGAAAAATGTGAATAATACACTGACATATATATACATATGTGTACATATATATGTATGTGTTTGTCTGTAAGTAGAAGCCCTTGCAATTGCCCTAACCTTGTTGTAGTAAAGACTGTTCACCTTAAATAGCCAGATATATCTCTAGCAAAATGGGTTTATCCAAGGGCAACAAAAAATTGTGTGTGTACACACACACACACACACACATACACACACACACACTATATTTTGCCATGTATAGTGTGCACCAAATTTGTGGCCCAAACTTTCAGGAAAAAATCTTTCATTTTAATTTTTTAATTCAATTTTTAATTATTTACATTTAGATATTTGTTTTTTGTATTATAAAGGGATTTTAGCATTTATTTTTGAACACATTATGGTACAAGAAAATTTATGTAACAAATAATCACAAAACACAAGAACAGGTGCAAGGTATTTCAGGTACTACCTATGTATAATGCACATCATTATTCTCCCTCAAAAATTTGGGCAAAAAGGTGAGCATTATATATGGCAAAATATGGTATATACTAAACATTTGTAAATAAAGAGTTTTTATTAGGCCTGAATACCAGGCTTGTTTCAAAAAGATTTCCAGTTCTCATAGCGCTGTTTCCTTGGAAACAGTAGAGTTAAGATAAATGAAGAATATTTTATCCGCCTCATTTGTTGTGTGGAACACATCTGCCTTGGGTTAGGGGCTCTGTGAGTTGCCACTGGGCCTAGGTGATAAGTATAGTAGAAAAGCTTGGTGGGAAATAGAGCCTAAGTTTCCGTGTGTCAGAGTGACCAATTCGCACTTTGGCTCCTACCTTTGGGAGTCATACATGTCCATGTTCATGAGGCTACAAATGAAGCCTCCTCTTTTGGGAACTTGAATAGCCTCTGAGACGAGATGAAGATGCTGAACCTACTGCATGTACTGCTTCATTTCCTTATATAATGACAAGTAAACATAATATTGTGTTAAATCCTGCCTGTGTCTCTTGAGACTGATTGTCTACTCACATCCATACCATAGCTGTGGTGATAGAGAATGGTATCAGAAGCAGGCTTGGCTTTCAAACCCTTGAGTCAAAATACTGTGATGCAGGAAACTGAACTGGGTAGGGGTGGAGAGGAGTGTCTGATGAAAACCTGATGCCTGTGTGGCTGAGTGACCTAGATTTATCTCCAAGATTACTGATAAGACAGATAATAAAGGAAAGGCAAACTGGCTGGGGAGGCGGGAGAAGGGGGAGGACACATCTAAAGAAATAAGCAACGGGTGAATAAGGTAGAATTATTATTAGGTGGCAGTTATGGCAAAGATTAAAAAGGGAAGAAATTTAATGGACCCTTTTAACAAATTTACCAGCTCATTATCAGTAGTCAGAGGAAAGTCTCTTCATATCTGGCAGCTGCCTCCCTTACTGAACCCATGAGGTTTGCTTCCTTTAAACCCAGCCTGAATTAATTTAAATCCAATAACACTTTTAGGGAACAATAACACCATGATGACTTAGGCTATTAAACACAGGTTGAAGAAGTAGTCACCAACGAGGATTGACTTGAAGGCTAGGATATTTTGCCCTACTCCCTGTGGAAATTTCAAAGACACATGCTTTGGTTAAAGGAGAATATCCTAAGGTTGGTAAAACTCTTTGAGATAAGTGGATATCAGTACATAAAATACTATAAATCCCCAGAAAGCAGGAAGACAATATTAAGGGGCCCAAAAGGAAGCTGGTGGGGTGGGGGCGAGGTGGAAATACTGTAATAGGAGGCATCATGGTCCTAGTAGAGCTTCAGATAAGAACATAAGAAAGTGAGAGAAATCCAGTGATGCCATCCCCTTTGCTTGAATGAATAACTGTAAAGGATGTGATGTACAATGGAAGTTTTTGCCCTTACTGGTTTGTAGCTGAATATTGAGGACATCTGCCCTTTGCCAGGTTTTAACTGGATCTGCTAAGTGGAAGCCCTTGCAATTGCCCTAACATTCTTACAGTAAAGACTCTTCACTTTGAATAGACAGCCGATATATCTCTAGCAAAATGAGTTTATCCGGGGATAACAAAGAATTGCAATTTGTACTCATGGACTATAGGTGAACTACATGCATGCTCTTTTATGGACTTGCGGGGGAGGCTATTTTAGGTAAAGCCTCCATTGGAAGAAGTTGAATGCTCCAAGTTTGGTGACTTTTCGTGGGCTGAACTATGGCAGTCTCCCATCGGCTGAGCTGTTACTGGGCAAGGAGGAACCTCTTCTTCTGACAGCAAGTGATACAGCTTTACTACCTCAGCCAGAGATGCAAGGCAGTCTTTTGCTGTGGAGTCATTAGTTTGAGTTGAACACGAGCATGGGCATAAGAGTCCTCTCTTCTAGCCTCCTAACTATACTTTAAATGAGGTTTCTGTCTGTTGATTTTCACAAGCTAAACTGTGCCACCTTTTAGAAGGGCAACAGCAAATCTCAGTCCTGAGTTAGAAAGTCATGGAATAAGGTGTCCTCATCAAATACTGCTTCTCTCCATCTTACTTCTGTCAGACCTGTGAGAAAATGAAGAGTTAAAGAAAACAGTTCTCAAAATTTTTGCTGTGCTGGACACGATAAAAACTATCAGGGATTTTAGCTGCTGATGGTGACAGTGTGCTGCCATAGACTTGGAATCTCAAAAATATGCCAAGCAGTGTGTGTATCTGCAGCAGAGAGTTTTCATTCTATGTACTTTTACTCTCTTACTGTAAGGTTACTCATTTCTCCAGGTGTCAGTTACTGTCTTCTCTCTATATATTTTAAGTTGAGAAGATAATGATACTTCCCCTCTCAGAAAGGAAGCTGGGACTACAGGGAGGGGAATTTCAAAGCTGCACTTGTAGTAGGAGTAGCAAAGTACGATTAAATAATCTGGTTAAAATTCAGAGCCCAGCCCAGTAAACCCATTTCCTGGGAATAATTTGAGCTAGGGCCACTCAAGGCATTTCACAAACAGTAAAAAGCTAACTGCTATCCGTTCAAGTCTTTATTTGTAAGAAAGAGGCACCAAGCTTGAAAGGGCTGTTTGGATTCTGGAGAACACATATACCGTATTTGGCAATCCTGTTGACCCTGATATACAAATCCTGATATACAAATAGTCTAGGAACAAATTGAGTTTGAATGTGGTGCAGAGCAGAGTGTAGCCCAAGCTGATACTCTGGGAGTTTACAATCCTGACCTAACCAGTGCTTTTAGTGAAGTCCACTACTAACACACACAGGTTCAAGTCTCAGGCAAAAGCCTTAGAATGCTTTATAGAAGCCACTACTAACACACACGGGTTCAAGTCTCAGGCAAAAGCCTTAGAATGCTTTATAGAAGCCACTAGTCTTCTGACCTAAGAAACTCTCTGATAATATGTCTAAGAGCAGCCCATGTGAGACATAGGTAAGGACACACTATTTGGCTCCAGCAGAAACAGCCCCCATACCTGAAGAGCATCAGATTATATTGAGGCTGGAGTGACCTATGATGGCATGGGTAATAGAAAGAGAGTCCAATAAAGAAGGATCTGTACAAGTTCCTTGATAAAATATAAATGGAAAATGTGGGAACATGCTAAAGAGATCAGCTCTGGGGGAGTGCACTGTATCCATGGGTAGGTAGAATCTCCGCCTCTGCAGTGGAACGCTTGCAGAGCTACCATGCTTATCGTCAGAGTCTGAAGCCCACGGAGGCAAAACGCCTGGCTGACTAGCTGATGGGCGTTCTTGTACTGAATAGTGAGACTGTATTGTTACCAGGAGGATATAAAAAGTCATTTGGAATATTTTGCCTGGCAACAACTCTGAGAAGGGGCTGTTTCTTCACCCAGGACGAGCTCTCCACTGTGCCTGATTGCTATTGTGTTTAAAGGGCAATGACTGAGTGTTTTAGAAGCCCAGGCCAGAGAGAGGCACCTGTTGAAATTCTCAGGACCATCTAACTTATAGCAGAATATCCCTGAAACATGTCGTCCTTATCATTCCCTTATTGCATGTGTGCCATGCATTTAAAAGAAGGTGACATTTCTTGCAATACAGTTAGTGAGTATTGAGCAGATTAAAAACAACAACAACAACACTGTTCACTATAGGGGAAATGGGTTGTGCTGTACATTAATATGTGGGAACCAATATCAGTGATAACCTATTTCTCCACAGCTGGGTATGATTAGGCCTCTAGTTCAGAAGGATTCTGGAATTTACTGAAGACTCTCGTGACCATCCCTGTCACTGCAAATCCATAGTATGTAGGTAAGAGATGATTCTGTTGGCAAGGATGGGGAAATTATACTGTAATAAAAACAAATGTTTGATTTTCTAAGTATTACTGTATTATCTACTGCTCTTTGTATACTATTAATAAGTGGTTTATGTGCTAAACATTACTTTGATGTTTCATCTACTGCTATTTGGTATAATATTTGGTAGTATAAAGTATTTTATGGGCTTACATATGGAAATGAAAAGTGAAATGTATTCTGGTAATGACCCCAGAATGAAAAGATATTTTTGGAAACTTGTTTAAAACCCCCAATTTATCTTAACCCCATGGAAACTGACTTTTCAGAAAAAATGTAAATTTGGCCTTAGAGAAACTAAACATACAAATAAATATCTCTAGTAACTTTTAAAAGATACAAGTGATAGTGAATGAGAGGGAGACATGCAATTGATAAGAAAATATCAAAAAACTCATGAAGCATGTTAGTCAATGTTAACATGTTTTGGAAAAAGCATACCTACACTTGTTTGAGTAGTGTAGATTTTTGTGGTTGCAGGTGTGCTAGCTTGCTTTTTCCTGCATATAAAATATGAGAATAGTGCCTGTCAGAAAAAAAACCACAGAACATTGAAGGAATATGTTTTATAAAAATAATAACTGGTGGTCGTGAAGGTGAAACTGTGAGAAAGAATTTCACATTAGCCTGATCTGATGCAGCCTCTCAGAGAATGACCTCACTTTCCCGCAACACTCTTTCTTTGGAAGGAGTGGACCTCAGAAAAATGAAAAATGGTGTTTCTGTGGCACTGAATTGGGAGAGCTACAAGCTAGCAGCAGATCTGAGGCCTATTGACTTGAACATTATAAAGGATTGGCAGAAAATACAGCTTGTAGCTTCTATGTGTCAAGGTGACCCCCCCACACCTTGCTCTCTCATTCATGTAACCCAGACATCTGTGTGGTGAGACAGACAAAAGAACCTACATACTGGGGATTTGCTGAGAGTAGAAGATGAAGTGAAGATGCTATAGCTGCTATATTTCCTGGCTTGTATTTAAACATAAGACTAAGTAAACATAAATTCTATTGATGCTTCCGGGAAAACAGACTCTTTAGTGCAACATCCATCCACTATATGAACATGCTTCATCCTGTCCTGTAGTTCTTAATCATAATCTCTGTATATCTACCTATTAATCCATAGATAGATATTTTTAGATACTTGTATTTCTAAGAGGTAATTTTCTCTTATCCCTGACCATTTGCCACATATTCCCCTGTGTTTACAGTCACCCACTTGACTGTAAACCTTACCCTTGCTCATCTCATGCTTATAAGGCAGTGATAATTATTCAGGCTTTACCATGGCATGGGTAAGTTACATCGCCAAACCCTCAACTTCTCTTTGATCTGATATTACGATCACTGTACAATCTTCTAATTATCAGTGATTTTTTTTCCAAATCTTTTTCCTAAGGACCTTGATGTAATAAGGGACACACCCAGATGTGGGCAACAGAATTTGGTGAATAGGCTGATGTATCAGTGTCCATGTATTAACACTCCAAGTTAAACATCAGTGTTTCATGGCTTTGTTAATGTCGATCAATACCCGAGGACCTTGTAAATATGAAGGGGAAATCCAAGTTTCTTTTATCCAAAAACCTAAGGACCACATCATTGATATGAGGCATTGCAGCTAGTGAGGCTACCTTTTGAATGCATTTCCCTTTAACTGCAAGAATCAAGTTTATATTTTCATTAATGTACCTCTCTATATTTATAATGGTATTTTCTCTAAAATAAAATTAATAATACTTTTATTTAATTAACTTAGCTCAAAGAGAGCTTTGCAAATAGGTATGTATAACTTACTGCTTAAAATAAATAACTACTCAAGAAAATGAGAAGATAAGATATAGACAGGGAGAAGACATTTGGAAAATACATATCTGATAAAATACACAAAATATACAAAGAACTCTTAAAACTTGACAATAAGAAAACAAACAGCCCCATTAAAATATGAGCCAAAATACCTTAACAACCACCTCACCAAAGAAGCTATACAAATGGCAAATAAGCATGTGAAAAGATGCCAGACATTGTATGTCATCAGGGAAATGCAAATTGTAACAACAAGATAGCGCTACACATTTATTTGTGGTCAAAATTCAGAATACTGGCAACACCAAATGTCGGTAGGGATGGAGAGCCACAGGAACTCTCATACATTGCTGGAGAGGATACAAAAGGGTACGGCCACTTTGGAAGACAATTTGGCAGTTTTTCACAAAACTGAACACACTGTAGCCACACAATCCAGCAATCATGCTTCTTGATATTTCCCCAAAGGAGTTGAAAATTTATGTCCATTCCAAAATCTGCACATGGATGTTTATAGCAGCTTTATTCGTAATTGCCAAAACTTGAGAGCAACCAAGGTGTCCTTCAATAGGTGAATGAATAGATAAACTGTGGTACATCCAGATAACGGATAGTTATTCATCATTGAAAATAAATGAGTTATCAAGCTATGACAGACACGAACAAAACTTAAATCCATATTAAGGAAAAAAAGCCAGTCTGAAAAGGCTACACACTATATGATTCCAACTTTAAAACATTCTGGGAAAGGCAAAACTGTGAAGACTGTGAAAAGATCAGGACTTATGGGGAGGGAAGGATGAAGAGGAGAAGTACAGAGAGTTTTAGGGCTGTGAAACTAAGAATGATGCTAACTGTGGATATACAGCATTACCTTTGTCCACATCTGTAGAAGATCTAACATCGAGTGTGAACCCTAAGGTAAACTATGGACTTTGGATTATTATGATGTGTCCATGTAGGTCCATCAATTGTAACAAAGGTACCACTCTAGTAGGGGATGTTGTTAATGGGGAATCTGTGCCTGGGGAAGAGGGATGAGGGTATATGAAAAATCTCTGTACCTTCCCCTCAGTATCCTTGTAAACCTGAAACTGCTAAAATATTCTTTAATATATAATACAAATATATACCAAATTTAATTATTGCTCCCACATGGAAGAGATATAGTGTAGTTGTTAAGACTACAGAATCTGGAGTCATAGAATCTGAATTTGCATTTTTACATCCGTCTTAATACCCATGTGAGCTGATGTACTTGTACCTGTGCTTTAGTTTCCTCATGTGTAAATTGGAGATAATACTGACGGCACCTTTATCTGGAATGGGTGTAGGAATTATGTAAAATAATGCATGCCAAATGTCAAGAAGAGTGCCTGGATCGGAAAAAGCACGAGTAAAGCCATAACATATTTTGAGCTCTCTCTTTTCTTATAGAACTTGGGTTACTAAAGGCATAAAATGATTTTGTAAATAAGGTCCTCAGCAGAAAGAAAGCTTCAGTGCATGGGAACCAGCAATTGTGCTCAGAAGTGAAGACATTGTATGAGACATATATGCTAAGGAAATATGTCTGGTACTGGCTTCCATTAGGCTGATGGGCTGAAGTTACTGGTTCTTAATTAGTCAAACATTAGCTTTCTTTGTAAAGTGAATGAAAGATGTAGAATGCCAACAATGCATCTTAAGTACAGTATATTTACTGGGATATGCAAGCATGTTGTTCTGTGTGAAAGTATAAATGACATTGTGCAAATAGCTATGCAGATAATGAAATACAAAAATTAAAAAAATAAAAAAGAAATGTGACTAAATAAATAGCTAAGTAATAGTTAATATAATTTAATGATTTCAAGAGTGTTGTTAAAGATTTCTAGCATTTTAAAGGTACAAGGAAGTTAAGAGCCACCTGACTAAGCAATAGCAGTTATTCCTTTACCCATGGATTCCATCATCGAGTAGACATCTCACTGTCTCTCACTTGTCTAATTACAGCAATATCAGAATCACCTCTGTACCTCCAAATGCCAGCTCTCTAATGTGTGCTCCCCACGGCCATCAATCTCCCCAAAATATACTTTTGCCCATTTTGTTCCCCTCCTTAAAATCATTGTGGTTTTCTCCTTATCAAGTAAAGTTAAAAGTCATTCAGGCTATTGCCCAAACTTTCTTGGCTCCTTCCTGCCTCTGTTATTTTCTTTAAAGTACCCCTCAGTTAAATAAACATAAAAATTAATTAAATAGTTAAGTTCCAACAATTTAATCATGGTAATCTTCATGGTATTCTGCATGTGTTGCTCGCTATGTTTCCTCGTAAAGTTTAAAGCACCCCATGGCACTCCCACGAGTTTTCAGTGGCCTCTGGGGTCCATTATGGTTCATTTTGGGTAGCGGTCCTGATGGTCTATTTCTTTCCCTCATCACCTACTTCTATTTGCTTAACTTAAAAATAGCTTCCTTTCTTTGAGCGTCTGTTCCATTCATGGACTCTATTCTCCTCTGTGCATTTCTCTAATATACTGGAGAATTTTATATATTTGCAGTTTTGCTTATTCTGATCCCTCTGTATGCACTACTTTTTCATATCCTTGACTATCTGAAAAAGATCTACTTCATGATCAAAGCTCACATTTAATATTATCTCCTTTATTAATATTCGCCATCCTCTTTCTCTGTCAGGTAGAGTTGACTGTTTATGCTTGTCCTATACCTTGTACAGACTTCTATCATAGCAGCTATAGCATTTTATTTTAACTATTACTTCATGGTTGTTACTTTCATCTAGATTATAGACTCCCTGAGTAAGAGGCAAAACCCACATCTAACCTGTCTTTGTATTTCTAGTATTTTACAGAGAACTTAGCCATTTAACAAATATCTGATGAAAGAATGAAGAAATTTATGTGTTTCAGTGCCGAATCAGACTATGGTAGAAGAACTCAGAGAGAGATTATTTATGGCTATAATTCCAACTTTAGTGTTTTCATTGACAGAGATTCTATCCTTGAACAAACACAAATATAATTTCTAAAACTTAAAGCCTGATTGCCTAAGAAGACCTAGTTCCTTTTAAATGACTTCCTGAAAAAAAAATCAAGACTGGCAAAAGAAATTAACAGTTTGTTTCAGCCAGCATTTGAAGACAGAGCCACTGCCTCCCAGTTTCTGTGGGAGGATAGAAACGTGACTCTGATAAATATCAGTTAGCAAACCGAGGTGGATTTTTACATGGGCAACTCTCCCTTTCCATTTTTTGAAAATTTTCACTTACCTAACTCTACTGATTGTCTTCAACCCCCTGCCTAATACCTCATTCTCCCTTTAGAACACCTAAGCACCTCTGTGTAAATAGACCTTGAGTTTATTTCACATTAGAATCTTTTTTCTATTGAATTAGTTATTAACACATTAAATTTTGTACTTAATATTTTTAACTACTATCCAACTTTTAAAAAAATTTTCACATGAAGAATTTTAAGGATCATTTGTAATTAATGCATTCAGTATTTTAACTATAACCTGCTACAAAGCTTATCAACTTCATTTTCTTTCCAGCAAGTATTGATCTTATCTAAAATATTACTTTTCTTATCAAAACTTGTTTCATCTTAGGCAAAAAGTTCACCTCTTCTCAAGCTAAAATTTTACAACTTGCAAGGAAGATTTGTAAATGTTGGGAAGCTTTTTTTCCATACTCATTTGACCATTTGTATATTTTAATGTATTTTTTGACTGGACCTGGCTTGTACGGCTCAGTGGATTGAGCCCTGGCCTGCAAACCAAAGGGTTGCCAGTTCCATTCTCATTCAAATCACGTGCTTGGGTTGCAGGCCAGGTCAGTGGCTGGGGGTACATGAGAGGCATCACACATTGATGTTTCTCTCCTTCTCTTTCTTCCTCTCTTCCCCTTTCTAAAAGTAAATAAATATATACAATCTTAAAAAAATAAAACATTTATTGACTACGTACATTCTCAATTTATAAAATATGCATGTGACAAAATAATTAGCATGTGTTAATTTCTTTCTTTTTTGCTGTACATACATTAATAAGACATTTACTTTTTAACTGGAGTTTGTACCTTTTTATTTTAATTAAATATTTTATTGTTGTTCTATTACAGCTGGCCCAATTTTCCCGTTTGAGCTCTCCTCCGCCCAGCCCACCCCTGTGCTGATTTCTTAATGTGGATAAAGGGCCTGACTTTTCAAACAATTCAATGCTTTATACACGCACGCACACACACACACACACACACACGAATGCACTCACGCATGCACACGCGGGCACACATGACATATTGCTTTATAAAAGGAAATGTCTTGGCTATGTCCTAGTGAAATACTTGCCTCGTATAGATATGGCCAAGAAATGAGATCATATCCAGTGTTCCATTCCATTCCAGTGTTATAGTTAGTCTACTGAGGTAAATAACAGATAATTCAATTGCTATTACAGTTTCTTCTGTCCAAGACCCTCAAGAGAGTCTTTGTTCCCCAAAGGTACTGAGTCTTACAACATCGCAGACTATATATTATCAACAATTCATCATACATTTAATAACAGCAGTACTTTCATCTCGTGTGCTGTAAAAAGATTCTCTTTTTTAGTAATGCCAAAAGCACCCTTGTGAGGGAAGAGATGTTTTCTATTATTATATATTTGAGAAATGGAGCAGCTCTGGCCCAGAAGTTCATTTAAGGTTGCAGAAGTCACTGGTATACGAAGGCACGGAATTCCCAGACTAACTTTTTCAAGACTCTTGCTTTAAACATTGTCATATGAGATGTAATTATATGTGTTTGAAAGGGAAAAAATGATAGGGGAGCAAAACAGCTACTTTTTTCCCCTGTCAGAAAAATTGTTCTATTTTCTTATATAACTTTTATTTACAACAGCTTTATGGGTACTGAGAGGAGGGGACTGGTGTTCGATGGAATTCTTCTATTGTATGTGCTCAATACCGTGTTAGGTATTTTACAATAATATCTTGTCAGATCTTGCTAAAGACTGTGTAAGGTGGTTATTCACATTTCCATTTTACAACAAAAAAGCTGTCATCCACATTTCAGGGCACACAGCTATGAAATGTTAGATTTGGGTCACAAACCGGGTACGCTCTAAAACCCATGTACCTCAGAAGATACTTCCTTCTGAACAGGACTATGTAAGGACTGAAGGTGTATAGTATTATCAGATGTACCTAAATTTAAGAAAATTACACATCAAAAGCTAAAGTTATATAGTTATATTAAATATAGAATTATTATAAAATAAGTTTAAAGTGCCTAATCTGACTATGATACAGTTGTCCAAGATAGCCTTAATATTCTGCTCACCTGATTAAACTTCAGATAGGTTTCTTACTTACTGCAGGTTGCGATCTTTTAGACCATTGAATTTGGAAAATTGCTATTGTGAACTCTTTCTGGGCCCTTTCCCAGTGTATGTAAGTCTTCTCCCAGCCTCTTGCTGGTTTTATAGCCTAGGAATGTCTTCCTGAAGGACCTAGGAGCCATCCCTTTGAAATATAATCATCAAGAAAGGAAGAGACCCCTCCCTCCATCTCCTAGTCTCTGTGAGAGGGAAAAAACCTGACTTCCATGAGTACCAATTAGCAAACACGGATGGCCTAATTACAAAGAAAAAGATTTGCAAACTCAAAAGTAACTCAATGCACTCAACATATGCTATTTATCAGCCTCCTATCTAATATGCTCTGTTCTACAGTACTTTTCTGGTAGCTCACCTCAGCGCTTAGAATCCTCCAGCCCTTTGCCTCCAGATGAAACTGATTACTCAAACTTATTTTGCATTCTAGCTTTTTTAAAAATTTAATGTATTGAAATGAAATCAACTTTTTGTCTGCATGTTTTGTCCGGTATGACTTTCTTTAGTAGAGAAATCCTGATATTATGTGCTGTCTGAGAAATTTGCTTATTGATGGAAGGTCATGTTAAATAACATCAAATTTTATTTTGCATTTCTTTATGCCTATTAACCATGCTTATAAACAAAATGTATCTATTACCATGAAAATGATATTCAAAAGGTTTAATAAAATACTATTTAATTAAGACTGTTCATATTTCTCTAGTAGTAATTTAAAATGCTTAATAACTGCTGAGGAGATAATAACCCAGTTTAGGATCATTTAAAATTAAATCAATATACCTTAAAAACATACATACTAAATATGTGTGAAGTTAACACTTTTAATGTGTTTGTCTTCTTCTTCCTTCTTTCCTTCCTTCCTTCCTTCCTTCCTTCCTTCTTGACTTACTTCCTCATTTTAACTTCACAAACTTTTTAAAATTTTATTTTCCAAAACATTTACATTTTGAGGTACTTAGGGAGGGGTTAGGGACTTTGAACCATGAATTTGGGGGACATAGTCATCTTATAACAGCTCTCATTCCCTAAACTCTGTCTAGTTCTTCTACCCTCTGGGCTGTAGTTCTTGTTCCTGAATGATGCCACCTGAAGACTTTGCCAATTTCTCATTTTGCCTAGTATGCTGTTCTCACAGACTTGCTTAGTTTACACTTCTATTGTTACTTCATTCAGACACGCCTATGCAGACATCCTAGCTGAAGGAACACTCCTCACCTGAACACAAACTCTTTCATTACACTTAGTTCCTCCAGTTTTCTTCACAGTACTTATTACTACCTGACCCGTTGAATATATGCTAGTTTACTAGTTGTCTGTCCACCTTCAGCCACCACCTTAGAATGATGTACTATTGGTCATGTTTACTGCTAGCATGCTTTGCCCCTATTAGGTGCTGTATTAGTCATGGTTTTCCAGAAAAATAGAATAGGTAGGATGTATATAGAAATATATTATGAGGAATTGGCTCACATAATTATGGAAGGCTGAGACTACATGGGCTGAGAAGTCCTACAACGAGTTACCTGAAAATTGGAGGCCCAGGAAAATTGGTGGCTTAGTTCCAGTCCCAACCCGAAGGGCTGAGAACCAGGGAAGCAGTCGTGTAAGTCCCAGTCTGAGTACAATCCCAAGAACCAGGAGTACTGATATCTGACAACAGGAAAAGATTGGTGTCCCAGCTAAAGCAAATAGAGCAAATTCGCTCTTCCTCCACATTTTTGTTCTATTCAGGCCCTCAGTGAATTGGATGATGCCCAGCCACATTGATGAGGTTGATTGTTATTGCTTAGTTTACCTTTCAAATGATCCTCTCTATCAGAAACACCTCCACAGATATGGCCAGAAATAATGTTTTATAAGCAATCTGGGCATCTCTTAGCTCAGCCAAGGTGAATCATAAAAGTAATCATCACAGGAGCATTATATATTTTTGCTTAAAGGATGGTTTTCTTTTAGGCATGTATAAAATTCTGGGTAGGGCAAAAGATTACTTAAGAATGTAGATGCAAATAGAAAGGGTGATTCCTAGATGAACTGGGTCTAGAACACATAAATCAAGTCTAGTGATAAACAAGCTTAATTTATACAATCATTTAAAGAATGATTAAATAGACCTATCATAACTTCTAAAGATTTTGGAGGCCCAAAACTTTCTTTGGTGAAAACTGCCATTATTAAGACAGCTGAACATTCTTAGGATTGTAAAATCATTTTACTATCAGCAAAGCACACATCTCTTATAACTTTAAAACTCTAGGTCAGAATATTTTGTTATTTTAACTAAGATTTAAGAATATATTCCTTGCCCTGGTCAGGTGGCTCAGGAGCATTGTGCTGTGAACCAAAAAGTTGCTGATTTGACCCTTGCTCAGGGAACATACCTGGATTGTGAGTTCCATCCTTGGTCGGGGCACACATGGAAGGCAACTAATCAATATTTCTCACTTTGATCTCTCTCTATCTCTTCCCGCTGCCCTCAAATCAATAAACATATCCTCAGGTGAGGATTAATTCTTTAACAACCAAAGAGTTACACCATCAATCCTTTGAAAATGCAAGTTCATACACTGGTTTTGTCCTTTGATTGATTTGATTTCTAAAAGTAGTAAAGTGCAGCCTTGGCTGGTGTGGCTCATTGGATTGAGCACCAGCCTGACACCAAAAGGTTGCTGGTATGAGTTCCAGTCACGGCACATGCCTGGCTTGTGAGCCAGGTCCCAGTAGGGAGCATGTGAGAGGCAACCAATAGATGTATCTCTTGCACAATGATGTTTCTCTCCCTCTCTTCCTCTCTCCCTTCCCATCTCTATTAAATAAATAAATAAATAAATAAATAAATCTTAAAAAAATAAAAGTAGTAAAGTTCAGCTAAATTTGGGGGCCTACTTATTAATAATTAAAGAAACCAGGGTTTTATATAGTTATTTCATAAAATTTAGGATACAGAAGGGTATATTTAGAGAAGACAAACTCTCTTCACCAACATACTTATCTTAGTTGTGCATATTTCCTGTCTACTGTTTCTACTAATTGGATTTGAAAATTTAGAATCTCAAATCATATAAAATATAATTTATATTTTAAATCATGAAACATATTTTCTTTATTTCAGAATGTGGTTATCCCACAGATAAAATGTTGTACTACACCTAATGGAAGAGTATAATTGCTGACTGATAAAATTCTCAGTACATAGGTTAAAACATTAGTATATACTCAATACATTAGAGAAAGAATAACATAATAAGAACTTCTTAGTTAAGGCATGGATTTCCATGTACTCTGAGAGCTGGGTGGACTGGTTGTACATGAAATGACATAACTGAGAACATGAAACAGTTAAAGCATTTTAGATATATGATACCGGAGAAAAGTTATTTGAGAAGTATGGTGCTATAGGCCAGTTATAATATTTTAAATAATCTCTATTAAAAGCCATTTTCAAAGTATATCACATCTTAGTATAATAAAGTTATTCTTGTATGACCAGAAGAGAACAAGTCTTATGTAAATATTGCCTATAAAAACCTACATGGTTTAAATAAAAGAATAACAAACATGGAGAAAACTCTGAGACCAGAGTAGATGTCTCATCACTGAATGATTTTAGAGTTAGCTCCTCCATAAACAAGCTAGTGAGTGAAAAGAGTGGTCTTAATGCTGCAGTGCCTTTGTTTCCAAGGTTGAGATGTTTCTGTTTTCAAAACTCTAGGAATGCTTTTCAAGATCTAGTCCTCTTATCATGTTGTTTTTCCAAACAACTTTTTTTTCCAAACAACTTTTTTGAGATAAAATTCATATATCATACAACTCACCCATTTACAGTGTATTATTCAATGGATTGTAGTATATTCACAGAAATGTGCAACCCTACCAGACGATTACAGATCATTTAAAAAAAAATTTTATTGTTCAAATACATTTGTCTCCATTTCCCTGCCACTGCTTTTTTATCCCCTAAAAAGAAACTTGTTTGATTTTGATGTGCATTTTAACAATTATTAACTTATTTAGTTATCAATTAAATAATTAATAACTTATTTAATTAATGATTCATTAATGTAGTAATTTTATTAATATCAGTGTGTTTGAATGATACTGCAGCCTTTCTCCTGCAACTATGCTAAAGGATAAATGAAGGAGGAATCTTTATGGTCTGGTATGTCACCTGGTCTAATAACTTATCTCCTTCCCAACCAGAGTCAAATGTGTCTGTAATTGAAACAAAAAGCAAAAGATAAAATGAATCCTATATCATTATTACAATATGACTGCATGACTGCCAAATAATGTCTTGATTCATGAGCAATTTGAGAATCAGTTTATTCACATTCACTTTCAGAACACATGGTTCTTTGCATCTATTTAAACATAAAATGTCTTACATCTCTACTGGAGGGGACTAAATTATGTTGAATTTTATCCATCTTGATGCTAGAGAAGTATCAAGTTATTTTTATGATAGTGCATTGAAGTCCTTAGCAAAATTCAAATGTTTCCTACTTCAGAAGGTAAACACACATAATGGATATACACACGCATGCATATGCACAAAACAGTGCAAATTAACATTGTTTCTTTTGGTATTTTAACCACTTCCAGAAGTGAGTTTATATCCAAGGACTATTTTAGGTAATTATCTCAGTTTTATATTAGAATTAATGAAGGCCCATTTTTATTTATTTTCATTTATTGCTTTCTTTGGGGTAAAGTTTTATGAACATACCACAATTTGAAAAATAAAATTTATCTTGCCATCAAAACCACATTCCTGTTCAACCTTCAATATCTTCTCTTTTCAACTCTTCATCATTTATTTTTCAATATAAGATGAATTATAAGCAATTTCCACAGAATTAGTAACTCTTGATGTACAGTATCTTTTAATGCCTTAGGGATAAAGTTTTTGAGGAAACATGCGTCTTGGGAACCTATAGTGCATATTAGCATTTAACATTCTGAGAAGGCTTAAAGATTCTTGTTTAAAAGAATCTATTAAATTATCTTGGTCACAGAACACTTTACTCAAATAACATTAATTAACATACTGTAGAACACAATTTGGGGAGAGATTGGTAAATTGTATGCTTATTGATGATTTCTATATTGTTTGGGGGATGATTATACCTGTGAGTGAAGTTTTTCATACTTAAGGCATTATCCTTAAGACATGTTTCTTAAAACAGAAATACTGGGTCAAACTTGTAGACATTTTCAGCAAATCTGTGAAGGAGTTGCTCAATTGCTGCCAAAAGAATTCTGCTGGTTACAATGTATTTGAGTATGTTTCTTTGCACATTTGCATACCTTTATGTTATCATATTTCAAGTCTGCTGAAGTAACTGGAGAAAAAGTATATTTTCCTTTATTTTAATTTATTCTATAATGTATCTAAAATAGATATCAGCCTGAGATGTTTGAAAAACAGTATAATTTATATTTTCAAATAACCCTAACATATTTATACCTTCACATGTTTTTATTTAATTTGAAAACTTTTGTAACGTCAGTTTAAGTTTTAGTTACTGTGGCCTAACAAATGTTAATGTTTACTTGTGCTACATTAAGTAAAATAAATCATGTTACTTAGACTTTTTTATTTTTCTAATAAATTCTAAAGTCATTTTCAAGGTCAAAAATTCAAGTGAAAATTCTGTTTGAACTTGGTCTTAGCAGTCTTTCTTTGGTTGCAAGGAGCAAAAACAGATGTGAGTTCTTTGAAGGAAAACAATTTCATATAAAAAACCTAAAATATAATTTGACGGTTTACTAAAATATCTCTCAGAATTCAAAGTTTTTGTACAATCAAGCCACACAAAAGCCATTACTTTTGTCAACCTAACCATGTTCAAACTTGCTATTCTGAAGCTAGGTCAAAGCTTTAATCAGACTTTGCTTCAACCACTCTACACTTGTAGCTGATTATTTTTCCATTTCTCATTCCTGTGCACCCTGAGCCCATCATCAGAGGCTGGAACTTGTTTCATCAATCCCCATTTCACTCAAGGGCATATGTATACAGGGTCTGGCACAAATAACACCCCTTCTTATTACAAAATCTTTTATTATAAAATCATAAGCATGTAATTCTGTAATATAACCATATCACACTCAGGCATGCCATATGACATTTAGGTGACATGTTCAAATTAAAACTAGAAGTTATTATACCCATATTATTACCCTACCAACCACATTCAAGCAGGACTTACTTCTGCCAGAACCTATATATAACCTCAAGATGGTTATATCACGGTTAGGGGCTGACTGTGAAGTCCTTCAACTAGTTTCATTAGAGATCTGATATTATGAGGGAATCAATTTTGGTAAATGCTTATTGAATACCTTTAAAAGAAGCAAATTTTCTACAGGGCAAATACTGCGTATATTTGATATATGACAATTGTGTTCTCATTCATTCTTTCACTGTATAATTTTCCATAGACAATTAGCTATGTATTAAATCTACTACAATTCTGCTTCTAAAACTAACAGACCCTAGACCACATCCAACCTACAGACATTTTGTTAGCACACATAGTTTTTTTTTAATATAATGATATAGTATATATAATAACATAAGTTTACCATTTTAATTATTTTTACATGTGTTATTCAGTGGGATTGAGCATAGTCACAATGCTCTGCAACCATTGCAACTAATCATCTCCAAATTCTTCCATCATCTCAAACTGAAAGATCATTTTAAAAAGAGTAATTCCTTCTTACCATTACCCAGCCCCTTAAAATCTCTGCTACATTCTCTCTCTATTTGTTTAACTACTAAAGGTACCTCATATGGGTGGAATTATACAATATTTGTCATTTTTGGTTTAGATTATTTTATTTAGATTAATGTTTGCAAGGTTCAACAATGTTGTAGTATATATCATAATTTCATTTCTTTTTAAGACTAATACTCCATTGCATTTATATACACATTTTGTTTATTCATTTACCTGTCAATGGATATTTGGTTTGTTTCTACCTTTTGCTTATTGTGAATAATAACAGTATGAACACATATACAAACATCTGTTTGAGTTCCTGCTTTCAGTACTTTCGGATATGTACCTAGAAGTGAAATTGTTAGTTTCATATCATATGGCAACTCTATGTTAATTTTACTTTTTTGGAATCACCAAAATAATTTCTACAACATCTGTACCATTTTACATCACCACAACAAATGTGCAGAGGTTCCAATTTCTCTACCTTCTTGCCAACATTTGTTGTTTTTAAAAAAAAATTTATTATAGACAGTCTAAGGAGTATGAAGTTACATCTCATTATGGTTTTGGTTTTATTTCCATGTAGTGTTCTGAAACATTTTTAAAAAGTAGTCAATATTGAAAAAAAATCTAAAGATTTTACATAAACAGGGAATTGCAGCTTCTTTTGAAAAAGTGGAAAGTTATGACAATACATATACAATTCTACCTGGGAACCATGACCTGGAGCTGAGAAATGGTGGCCTCTTCTGGGTGGGACACATGTTCTCCTAGACCAGGTATATGCTTTTTACTTTGTCCCAGGCTACCCTGTCAGGCTCATTATTTGTTATTTGCCTAGCCCCTATAAATGGTAAGGTGTCAGTCCCTGTCATCAAGCTGTCCCAGACAACATATGCTTTCATCTGGATTTCATTCATAAATATTATGATGTTCAGCTGCCATGGGGTTGAGTTGACAATGATTAACTCAGCATAAAAAGCTATTTAGTAGACCGGGCAAAATGAATATATCTCCGTTGTCATGACCACCTTGGATCTATAAACATGGCATCGGTGGGCAGGTTTTTATTCAGAATGTGTCCTAAGTTAAAATTATCTCCATGAGTGTTGTTAGTTTGAGTGTTTTAAAAATCTAATTTAATTGACGAAAAATTTAAAAATTGCCTAATGGTGCTTATGCAAGCAGCATGTGTAAAACCAAGAAAAAGTAAATAGCTATTTTAATGGGAAAAACACCCAGCCATGAAGACTATTTTCCTAATTTTTGATTGTAGCAAGGCAGGCTGGCTGGGGTTATTCACAGCTACTACAACCAACACCTCCAGCATCAGCATCTTCACCCTTCTCATGGTGTTTGCTGGAATCCACTGAAACATTTTGTTTTTAATTACGAAAGAAGAGAGGTGAGATCATGACAGCAGTGATGTGATCTATTCTGTTTTCCTACATGGCCCGTTTTTGAGCTCTGTTTGAAGTGGGAGTTAAAGGCAGAAAATGTAGAATTATTTTGGCCAAAATCACAACTGCGCCGGGAATGAGGAAGCAAGCATGGTCCATAATTGAGGAAGAGAGTGATTAGTGCCGCTCTGCACACAATGCAACAACGCAGCTGGAGAATTGATCACCGTGGCAATGTTCGGAGATGACAACCTTTGCATGAATTATTGATTTCCTGATGGGTACCATCAATGTCGATGCTTCTCTGTACAGCTTAGAGGTAAAAGAAATTGCACAAGCAGAATGAGGAGCAGAAGAAAACCTGAGCAGAGGCTGTGCAGTGACTGCAGTTGAAAGACTGGTGTATTAACCTTTCACACAAGAAATCTACTTGAGGACAACCAGAGAAAAACAAAGACACTTTGAGGAGTTTTAATTTTCAAAAATGAGATTCCTGGGGACTGTTGCCATTAATATTTGAAAAAAGAAAAAAAACCCCTGCAAATGTACTATATAGACTTGAAATTACTGGGTTATTCACTTATATCAGTTAACATGCCCTCTGCTGCTTACAACGGACAAAATCACTTTTCCAGAATTATTTAAATAGAAAAGGATGGTCTTTTGCGTAACAGCAGTCCAGAGGAAGTATGGTATCCAAGCATAGCATGGTGCTTCACATTTGCACAGTCCTCTTGGCCCTGCCCTCCACAGAGTGGCTGTGTATGCTCAGGCTGGTTGTAGGGAATTAAAAGCCATTGCTTGTGCCATATTCAGATATGTGTCCAGACAGATAAACAGGGGGAGCTATTCCTAGAGTCCTAGACTTTCCTTTTTATGTCATCAGCCACATTTGGTAAAATGCCCAATTTTAAGAATATAGTGGTTAAGGGAATGTGATTTCCAGGATTAGCATTGATATATCAGAATATGTCCCTGAGTTTAGAAATGGAGATCACGTTCGCCTTAGTTGCATGTGGGCAGAGATTGATCTTAAGCAGACAAAGGAATTCAAATGTGGGAGCAGGATGAAATAGATGCCATGTAGACAATCAACAGCGTCAATTTCTCAAACATTCAAGTTGACAGCTGAGGCATTGCAGAATCCGGTCTCCTATGGGAAACCAGTGTTTGATTCCCATAGGATTTCAAGGCAAATTTGTTTCATCCCCTCAACTATGAGCCACACAAAAAAAGCTGAAACCATAGGGACAATGTAAAGAAGACAATATCTAAGTGAACAAGTAAACTGAGTTTGTTTACACAAGAAATCAACCTCAGACCATTATTTGCTATTAATAATTATGATAAGGGTATATATGCCAAAGTACATAAAGAGAAAAAACATAAATGGGAAGAGAATTTGGGAGGGTAGAAAGAGTTATGTGACCTTGTTGGGAGAGTTTAATAATTTATACAATCTTGCTATAGAATACTACTCTAGATATTGGGTTGGATCAAGTGGAGAATCACACAACTAACATTACTTTAATTCTTCATTTTTCAATTCAGTGTTTCATGTGTATAGCTGCAATAGTCTATTAAAAACACAATATACCACCTACCTTTCCTTTGTATTGCCTCTTATATGTTAAGTTCAATATAAATTCATATTTATTAATTGTCAATGTCATTTAGAGGGAGTATTGATTTTCTGAAATTTACTTAAATACATATGTACATGCACAATATTTTTATGCTTATTTTTATGTGTTCAATTATTCAGAGTAAGGTTACATTTGTTAAGAACATTATAAAAAATTATAAAGTATAGTATCTACACTCTAATCTGAAGTAATTGGCTTTACATATATGAAAACAGAATTGAGAACATATGTAAGGCGATTTTTTTTAACTTTCTACCACAATTTGTTTAAAAAAATTGGAATATCCACAAAGTAATACAATTGAAATAGTAAATGATTTCAAAGGAAAGAGATTTTGAGTATTGTGAGAGCATGTGTCAGGACAGGACTTACATTAAAAGAGATGTGAAGGAAAGTCTTCCAAGGTAGAAAGTGGCCTGCAATTCTCTGAAGTTAAGGACAGTTGATTTTTTTATTTTTTTATTTTTTTTATTTTTTATTTTTTTTTAATTAATTTATTTACTTTTTAAATACATTTGTCTCTGCCTTCCCCCCACCTCTTTCCCTTGCCCCCTCCCACCTTCCCTCCCTCAGCTCTTCCCCTTTGGTTTTGTCCATGAGTCCTTGCTATATGTTCCTTGACTTTCCCCTTCCCTTCCCTTTCCCTGCCCCCCCTTCCCTCTTGTCTCTGTTGATTTCTTTTCCTTTCAGTGTTGCTGGTCGTATTTAAGGACAGTTGATTTTTATCAGTTAGGAGAATGCAAGAAATTTATCTGGTGCACTATAGGAATTGTGATTCATGAGGTAGTAAGAGCGGACACTTTAAAGAAACATTATATTAATACCATAGAATCCTAGGGACAAATGTGGCTACTTTCCTCATTTGCTTGGTAATAGAAGTTGTTGGGAGGAAGCGTACAGAACAATTTTTCTATTAACTCTAATCTGTTGTAGAAAAATCTGTAAGAAAATAAAAAAGTAATGAGCATGTATGCTAACCAATAGAATTTGAATAAAAGCAGAGACTTATGAATTTAACAGCTAATTCATGATATTTAGATGATGCCTTAATTTTGAGGAGGGTTGATTGCACTTTATTGGAGTACTTGAAAAAATTTTTCTTCTCATTATTCAAATTATACAGGTTAGCATTTTCAATTAACTAGGCTTTACTGATTTCTAAGCTTCTTTAAATCAGTGATGCATATCTCCATATATTTATTTTTACATTAATGATATTTTTAATTAGCTCATAGGCTCCTATAATTTCTTGAAAACATGATAAACTAATTTAAAATCCTGAAGGTATATTCAACTAAATCTTCATCATGACTGACAAACTGCAAGCTGCAATTTTGTCTGACAATGATATTTTAAGTTACCCGAAAATAAACTAATTATGTTTTCCTCAAAAAGATTTAAAATGGTCATTAATTTGTGTACTTGATTATTTTTCCTCATCATCCATAAATATTCTGTCAAGGTGGTAAATACACACCTACAATTCTTTCCACATATAATAGGTCTTCAAGTTTGCAATAGTTGAATTTGAAAGTGGCCAACTTTCATTAGAAATATTTGTAGAACTGGCATCTCATTGAAAAGTTCTGTAAGTTTAAAATGTGCTTAGCCATAAATATATGATCATTATGAGAAGTTCTACATAGAAATGCAAGTGGCCTATAAATTCCTTTACATTTTCTATGGTAATGTAGGTGCTGCTATAAAAATGGAAGTTATATTCTTTATCAGTTTTTACCCAATTTGCAGCTCTCTGCCTTAAATATTGGTAACAACATTGAATGTCCATCCACAAGGCTACCTTGTTCATCTGATTAAAACATCACCATATATATATAGGTCCCAAACTGCTCAATTCAAATGCATATCTTAGCATTCTATAGCAAAGCTCTTTCTTAGATCTAGAGGCATAGAAAAGAATGAAAAATACTTTGTATTTTTAAATTCATAAACAACTTTACATATTTCAAATTATTTTATTATTAATTCAACAAATTCTTATTTTCCACCTAATATATGACAGATACTGTTTTATTGGTTTAAATATGAATAAGACATGAATCTTATGATTAAATTTGTGTATAGAAGAAATGTGTCACTAGGTTTTTCTGAACTTTCTTAAAACTTTGACCAATGATTTTCTAATCTCATGAAAATTGTTTCTGAAAAGTTTTGTTTTTTGTGTCTGAAGGTTGTTAGCAATATGATAGCCTCTGTGGTAGATTACAGTGACTATGATAATTTGTAGTTTGTCCCATTATGAAGTAAACATCTACTCTCCTACCCATGGAATTTAAGTTGGCCTTAGGGTCTTTATTTGGCCAATAGAATAGGGTGGAACTGACAATTGTATGATTTCTGGGGTTTAAACCTTAAGACCCTTGACAGTTTCTTCAGTTGCCCTTTTGGAGCATTGTCCTAAGAATGTCATGTAAGAAACCCAACTTGGCTGACAAGAGAAGAGTATGCATAGAAGAAAACGGAAGTGCGTGAGCTTCCAGCACACACTTCCAGACACACGAGTGAAGCCATCTTGACTCATCCAATCCAAAGTGGAGCTGCTCTCAGATAACTGCAGCTACATAAGTGGTCCTAGTTGAATTCAGAATGACTAGCTACCCAAGCTCAGGTCAAGTTGCTATTCCATAAAATACCTAGCTAATAAAAGTTGTTTTTAATGTACCAAGCTGTGAGGAGGCTTGATCATTAGCAAGTATGGCTGAAACTGGCACAAATGCTTGGTGTAAGTGGATCAGTCTCCACTGCCTCCCCAAATCAGAATTTGTTCAGAGTCCCTCTGTTCCAGTCTTATCATCCTGCCTGTAAAAACTTCAGTGGTTTCTTTTCCCTACATGTAGGCTGTCTCTACACCCATGTGTAGACATTCTTGTTCTGCTTTGTTTATAAAGAAAAATCCTTGAAAATTCATGACATCCTCAAACTTTTATATGTTCCACTAAACCTCATAAAGAAAAGTATTGGAAACATAAAAACAATAGACCCTAGAGGGGGGAAAAGCAGAAAATACATAGTATTTGTGCAACAAATTACTCTTTGGCACACAGAACGGACTACAAATTTATCATGGTATTCTTTCCCATGGAGCCATGACATAGCTTAAGGTTCTTCTACACAGCTCTCTAGATGAGCGTTACCAATTGACCCAAACTGGCACATGAAACACCAACCCTTTCTTACACGTGGTCATTCCTAGTGGCATGGTCTCTGCTGCACTGGGGCTCGTCTAAATTCTTAAAACTCTCTATCCTATGGGGTAGAAAGGGATGTAACCTGGGAAGGGCAACAGAAATAATCTTGTTTATATCAAACTATCATAATGTTGACCTTTTAGCACTTCTTTTAGGACATTGTATTTAATGCAAATCTTTCATTTTATAGTGTTTCTAATTTCATTCTTCATTCATTTCCCCATTCTTCATTTGGGGAAAAATGATCTTTTTTTGATTAATCCTGACTATGTTAAACCAAGAGTTGACCAAGATTTCCATAATTAACATAACATCCTGAGACTTCTACACATCAGACTAGTTTTATAAATATTCCCCTGAAGTCTTCATATTTAGTCTTGAAAATTTTTTGATTTTTCTTTTTATTTAATTCCTTTGAAAATGCAACAAAACTTGTAAAAAATAATCTAACTAAAAAGTACTAATTCCAGTGAATAAAGTTGAATATCATATATAACCAATAAAAAGCACGCTTTTAGTAATTTGGGAACTCCTTTTGCAGTAGTAATTTCCAGCTCATGTTCTAAAATATCAGTTATTTCAATGGCAGTTTTGTTTATTGAAATCAAACACTACATTTATCTGAACTGATGCCATAAATTGGTAACATTAACTTCAAATTTCTTAATTTAAGGGATATATCATATTTTAACAAAATAGTTATTTTTAGTAGTTATTTTGTATTAAATATTATTATTTTATATATTTTTAAATATGACTGTGCTAGTGTGAACAAAAAAGGGCCTATGTCATAAACCTGACAAGCTCAGGGATCCACATGGCAGGTCTGACTAGCTCGGTGACCACAAATGACAACAGAGAATGGTCTGATCATAAATTCCTAACTGGGCAGGTCGTAGTGGGTGGCTGTGTCCCGGGCCTATAGCTTCCTTAGCAAAGGTAGAGCTTTACCTTAAGTGAGTTCTATCCATTGCTCTTATGCCTCTAGAATAACATATCTTTGAATTGTCATAGTGATTTTCTTTTCCTACCTCTTGAAGGCACAGCCACCGGCACTGGAGCATAAGACCACAGAATCCCTCCTTGCTGTCTTGTTGCCTGCATACCATCTCTTTGTGCTGCGATGTTAGTTATTAACTATCTTGTACCATCAATGAAAAAGAAGTATGTGTTTCTCCATTTTGCATTTTATCCGATCCCAGTTTCCATCACTTTGCTCTTTCCTGCCTTCTTAATCTACCACCAATGGAAATAGAAAAGTATCAAAGTAGGTTCAATTGGACAGGCTTCCAATGTTAAAATTCTGTCCCTTCTGTTGATTTAAAAGTATATTATTTAATTTATTAAAATTAATTTATTAATATTCATCAAAGGGATTTAGCATGCATTACTTAATAGTTCTAATATTCTAGAAAAATGTAATATAGCTGAATTTATATTTCTATAATAATTATTTTGCAAAATTTATTCCAATATAAATGAGTAGCCTTTTAAGATTGTAAAGGCTCTGGTAATGAGAAGGTTACTTTAGAATGGTGAGCAAGGTGGATTGGTGGAGATATACTTTTGGCAGAAAATTTTTTTAAAAATATGAGATGTTTGATTGACTTTACTGTTGAATATTTTTGGAGAAATAGTTCATTTTATGGGGGCTAGGGGTAAGTGTCCGAGGAATAAGCAATCCTGGAATGCAGATTATTTCTAGCTGAAATCAATTAAACCTAACAAACTCAGGGTGGGTTTTACCTCCTCCTTTTCTTCTTAAAGAGATTCAGATAGAAAAACCTGCTTCAGGGAGGACACCATAAGTATTTTCAATTTAACATTAGATAAGAAGGATTTAGTCAGGGGCCTGTGAGCTATAGTCCATGTCCCAGAAATTTGCCACTTTCTGCCCATTTAACATACATCTGAATAGTATATTCTTATTATTTTAAATGATCTGGATTTAAGTTACAAAAATTTTATTAACTAAATTAAAGGTAGGAACATGGTTATTTGTTACATTATTTTCTCTATATTTATTTAGACAAGATATTTTATAATTAAAAAATAAACAAGGAGTCACTGAGCACACCCTATCCTCGCATGTCCTCCTTGTGTTCTATTGTAATAACCTGCTTGTGTGTCGTTGTTATCACCTCTGTGGCTTATCATTACATTGTCTTGTCTCCCAAGCGAGACTGAAAACCCTCTGAATTTAGGAATAATGTCAAAGAAGTTTTCTATCCTAAATGAGCTCACATAAATTTTTAGAGAAACAAAAAATTTCTTAGTAGTCATAGTTTATATTGTCCAACTACTAGACTGTAGCTCCTTGAACAATGAGCAAAAAAAAAAAAATCATAACCATAAAAGGACTAGGAGACATGAAAATATCATTGAGCAAATCACATTTTGCATAGTCTTTACATAGAATTTTGGAAGAAGAATGGTTTCAAATATTCTCTACCATGGATTTGTAGAACGAGTGCCAAAGACCTGTATGAAAAGTATAAAATTCAGTCTTCCTTGCAGAAATTTTTGTATACTTTAATAGGGTGTAGACATGTAAACATATATAAGTATGACATCAGACTAGAAACAACAACAACAACAGCAACAAACTAGTTACTTCTCTTTGAGACCCTGGGAGGCCTCTGTAAGCGGGTCTCACAGTGAAAATGAGGGAAAAAATGAGAGCTGAAGCCACTATGAAAAGTGCACTATGAGTTCCCCAAAGATAGGACACATTTGGGAAATGCGAAGCACATGGAATAGAAATGTGGTGCCAAAGACCATGAAACCCTTTCTTTTTGCCTTGCCTGCTTTCTTTAACAATGCTTCCTTAACTAGCCAGGGGAACTCAGGATGTAAACTATTTTCCATATTAAAGAGAAAATTTCTACTGATTCAATCTAGTCAGTATTCCTCTGGGTATTACTTTTTAGTTTTCTTGCTTTTGGATTTTTGGTTTGCCTTTCAGAGAATTTTAATGTTTTCTGACAATACATTTCATTATGTTCCTTTTGTAATTGTTAAACAAAACTCTTTTTTCTCCCTTCTTTCTTGTTAATCACTTTTCTTTCTCACTGAGTTATGTGCTTGATGTCTCCTGCCTGGGACTTCCTAGAGCTTTAAAGATTGTAAATCAAAAGAGACTAGCTATTCAGGAGCACAACTTTAAATGAGCTTTGAATATTAAGGGAATTATGGGTTTTGGGGTTGTTTGTTTTTTTATTATGAACAGTAAAAGGAAATTCCTTTTCAACTTTATGTTTTGAAATATGTGTAACTGAGAAGTGCAAACTTTTAATACATATCTCACCAATGAGAAAATATTTTAATAAGTATTTTCATATCACTGTTGGTGTAAACAGCTTACGCTTTATTTTTAAACTTTGGAAATTCATTAAAAATACTCTAGAGCCCCTGGTTGTCTTTAAACAACTTAAAATGTTTCTTTAAGTTGAAGTGATCCTTTATGCATAATAGAGTATTGATGTAAATTCTAATACATTAAATACCATACACGAGTATTCTTGAAACTATTCATTATCATACTTGAAAAATATAAGAAGTTTTAAAATCTCTGCCATCTCTGATAATTATGAAATTCAACAGCTTACAATAAGTTTTAAAAAGAATAATTTCATGGTTGAAAATTATATGTGAGTAAAAATGTAAAAGTAGTTTTATTGAAACAATAAGCCATTAAGAAATAATGCAAATTAATTGTACATACCCATTAGGATGAATTCAGTGCTAAGTAACTGAAAATTCTACTGTAATTTAGTTTAAACAACATTTGCTGATAAAATATAAATCCAAGGACAGGGTAAGCTCTAGGGATAATGTGCATATTTCTTGAAGATTCCTTCAAGAAGTTAGGATCTTTCCATATCTACTCTGCCAGCATTACTTTACACTGTCAAGTTTCCCCATGATTATATGACCTATTTTTTTCACATCACTGTGAAGAAGGTAGAGAAACCTCTCTCCAACACGTGAAAAATAATACTTCTCTTCACTCTGATTGGTCAGTTTAGAAAGTAGGGCGTCATACCCAAATCTGTGTTAGACATAGTCTCCAGAGACAGAGGTGGATTTAGTGCCACCTCTACTTTTAGGCCCATGACTTGTGTGAGCTTTTCCTAGGTCCAGAGAGAGGCTTTAGATAGTGATCATATGTTTATATTTTCTTTCTAATAGATTGGCAAAAGAAAATATTTTAATCCTAATTGTGAAGACTGCTGTGTCTTTGAACTTTTACTCACTCTCTCTCACACTACACTTAAAGTTTCGAATATTTTGGGGGATCCTGCTAAGGAGAATTTAAATTGAGAGTTCACTGAATTGGTGGAGTTAATAGGGTATATTTATGTGATTAGCAGTCACCTTCATCTATAATTGGTATGGTTAACATTTCGTTAGGCTTCCAGTTTACTGCCTGTCCACTGTGCTTAGGTTGCATTGTGATATGGACATGTCTTATGGTATCTGGCAGTGGAAGGGTGTGGATGGCAGTGGAAAAAATTGTTGAAATGCAGAAAATAAGAAACAGTCCATGGCATACATTTTATATCAGAAGAGGAAAATTATTGTCTAACAATTCTCATGTATGACTTATTAAAATGGAGTTTTATTCATGTTTGAAATACATTTCATATTATAAAATATACAAATATCAATAAATGATACATTTTCCCCCTTTTTTGATGGGAATTACATGAAACAGAATTTATCATAATTCCTCTATGGATAGGATACGTGTCTGAAGCAAAACTAAAGACATTATCATTTGCCATTTTGTATGCTATGCAAAAAGAGTAAAAAGCACCTGTTATTAGATTAGTTTTCTCCATTTTTACAGTAATTTCAATTGTGTTGCCTATGAGATACTCTATTGCGCATGCTGACACTATTTTCTTAAAAGTTTTCTCCTAAACACAGACACCACCATCACCGTACGTCTTTGCTTTAATTGTGAATAGGATGACATCTTTCAGTTTTAGCATCTTCCAGGTTTTGTGTCATTAGCATTTGTCTTTCCTCCTAAGTGGGCCCTTAGGAGCACGAGCTCACATGGACTATCAGAGAACAGCTGAGTTTAAGGGAAGACTTTCCGAAGGAAAAGACATGTTCAAGTGGCATGCAATGTCTTCCAGCCACGAGGTCATGTGTATAATCTGAATGCTGGAGAGCACACACACACAAACACACACACATTTTTACAGTAACTTCAATTGTGTTGCCTATGAGATACTCTGTTGTGCATGCTGACAGTATTTTCTTAAAAGTGATGTCTCTAATGTTATTAAGTACTTTTATCATTCTTTCTAACATAAATAGCTAACACCTATTTTAAAAATCTTTAAAAAAAGATTTTATTTATTTATTTTTAGAGAGAGGGGAAGGGAAGAAGAAAGAGAGGGAGAGAAGCATCCATGTGTGGTTGCCTCTCATGTGCCCCCTACTAGGGCCTTGGCCTGCAACCCAGGCATGCGCCCTGACTGGGAAGAAAACTGGCAATCTTTTTTGTTCACAGGCCGGTGCTCAATTCACTAGGGCTCATTTAGCAATTTCTATATGTCAGACATTGCATGATCTCATTTAATTGTCAAAATCCTTAAAAAATTATAATTGCCATTTTTGATGCATTTTATAGATGAGGAAAAAGAGACCTAATAGGTTAAGTACCTTGTCTAAAGTCACAAATCTAGGCTATCAATGCAGGCAGTCTGACTCTATGATCTGTACCCTTTACCATGCACTATGTTGCCTCTCAGGGAGCAAACTGGGTGAAGTAAGAAATTTGATGACAATCCAAAATGCAATCAGGATAGAGATGAATAATTTTTAGATTCTGATGACTGAGAGTTGCTTATATAAAATTAAGCCTAATGAATAATTAAAACATTAATTTGTAATCTGTGATTCAGTATTATTTAACTAGAAAATGTCTTTGTATTTTTTTTTATTTGTCTTCTGTTACATCAAGCATTTAGTCCTCTTTGAAAATGTAGGTGTTTTATTTTTCTTATTATCAACAGTTTTGTGTGTTGGTGACTCCACCTTTAAAATACACAGAAAGCTGTAATGTCATCTTAAATATAATCATCTGGTAAGTGATTTTCTAGAATCCATTTATAGAATCAATTTAGAGCTGCGAACACTGTAATTTTGAAGTGTTTTCATTTCTGGAAAATGATAATTTTATTTTGGATATTTATCCATGAAATATGTTATGATTGTATGGTTCCATTTGTAAATGTACTGCTTACATCTTGCCAACATTTTTCACAAATAAAGATGCCTATCATTTTGGCATTTCTTAATATATACTCATTGTTTATTGATTATGATTATTGCTATTGTTAATACAGTAGCATTCTATTTTCACATAATTTTAATGAAGCATATACAGAAGAGTTAAGTTTAAAATATACATGAATAAAATACACAAATCCTTTTACATGTTTCATTTGCTAGAGCAATCTACAGTTACTGAGAAATTTTTGTGTGGGTCAGGATAATGCATTTGATGCTTTGCATATAATTACAGTGAGGAAAATTAACTCAGGCAAACGCAGAAAATTGACTTATTCTCATATCTTATTTTTCAAGACTTTCACGTTGCTCTGTCTAAAGCCAGTCACAGATCTCGTGCTGGTTTTCGGCATCGAGCGCTGCATGACTCATGCTCACGAGCATTCCTTTCATCTGCTCCACGTTAAAGCTTAGCTCTTCTCTCTTAATCCCAACCAATTAGTTCTCATATCAGAAAATTTCAGGTAACAAAAATCACCGATGCTTTAATGAAGTATCTGTTCCCATACCTTGTGCGGTAGCTCCGTCTTTTAACATAGGGGTCTTGGGAATGGGGATATGTTCATCTACAGGAATAAATATCTAAACGTGATGAATAAGCTCACATCAAAAGTATGCCATAAACATTTTGGCTACAGGTGTTTCCATAGTATTCTTCTTTGTATTAATATTCCCAGTTATATGATTATGCTTATCCCTGAAGGAGAACATAATATAATCAGGAGGTTTGAGGACCAAATCAAGCAGGGTTCGAGCAAGGTTGAAGCTAGTGAAGCAGTTGGCTTGGGCACAACATTTACAGGGACACCAAAAACTCAGTAATGAAGATAAAAAATATTTCAATGCAGTATTTTTAAAAGCACTAACATAAGACTATCCATGATAAATAAAATACTCAAACTTTTAAATAAAGACAGGATCAATATTACTGAATTCGTCTTTTGTGTCAGGCTCCACGCAGCACTGGTGTCAAACACTCGCTACAGAGGCTTAATATTCTTTAAACATAAATATATGTATTGAATATCAATTGAAACCCCACAATAGAATATGGAAATTAACCTTTTTTCCCTCAAGCTATTGTACAATTAAAAACAAACAAAAACGTTGTTGTGTCCTCCGATCAAAAGGGCAAATTAAGCACAGGCTTTCATCTCCTGCTGCACCGCGTTGAATTGGAGAAGATGAATCAGAATGTCACAGTGTAAGTGGGATGTCAGAGGACAGTGTTTTTCTGGAAGAAGAAGGCTGATGGAAATGTGTGACAAGTATTAAAATAGGGAGGAGAAAACAGGCATGAGGGTGCTCTCGGGGGTCCCAGAAACTAGAAATTGAATGTTGAGTGATTGGGGTGAGAAGAGAGGATAAAACAGGTATATACAGAACATCTTTGTCTATTTTCCAACCCAACTGTGCTCACCCTATCCTTATACATGTGCATAGCAAAAGGTGCCTAGACATTTATTCTAGGACCTAAGAACCCAGGGTACCTCTCCAAAGAAAGTGATTCCAGTTTCCATGACTAAGCTTCACATTCTGGCGTGGGGCGGGTTAGGGTGGGTGGGAGGCAGAGCTTGATGGACTCCTTTGCTGAGAAATGGGAAGCTATATTTCAACTCCCTTCCACTGATGAAGGGGCTGGATTCTGAGGCCAGAGTGCCTGAGGTTCAGTGGGACTTTTGGGAGTAATAATATATTTAAACTTGTAAAAGGTTCTCAGTGCTAAGTGCTCCATTAACTCAGTTGTTATTATTACAAATTCCCACTCAGGGGAGATGTCTAAATGAAATAGCCCTAATATAAAACCCTACAGAAAGCACACTAGCTTTCTACAATAAGGTTCAGCAAACTTCTTCTGTAAAGGGTCAGATGGTAAATATTTTTGGCT
This sequence comes from Pteronotus mesoamericanus, assembly GCF_021234165.1. Classification (NCBI taxonomy): domain Eukaryota; kingdom Metazoa; phylum Chordata; class Mammalia; order Chiroptera; family Mormoopidae; genus Pteronotus; species Pteronotus mesoamericanus. Next base: position 52,550,673 of record NW_026555085.1, on the reverse strand, counting down.
ATGTGTGTACCATAAGGTCTCTGTTGCAATAAACCAACTCTGTCTATGGCATAAAAAAGCCATGGGCAATACATAAATGAATGGGCATGGTTTTCTCTGAAACCATTTTTATTACAAAAACAGACAATGGGCCAGACAGATTTGGCCCTTGGGTTGTAGTTTGATGATGTCTACTGTAGAATAAGTGACTTCACTTTTAAATATAAGAGTAAAACAAAGGACCACTAGACCTGTGAGATATGGAAGACATTGTGAAGAACCTCCCAGACACTCCTCCTTCAAGTAAGCACTTGTGATCTCAGATGCTTGGAGGGTTGTGAGCTATGCACTTTACCTGTCTACCTCTTTGGTGGCTGCCTCAGGTGCAGAATACCTTCCAAAGGTCACATCCTTTCCTGGGGTAATTCATAACCAATAACTGATGGATGTGAGGATATTTACAATATGTCGGACAATCTGAATCCATCTGGGGATATTCTAAACAATCATTCTAGTTCCAGAATTGTCTTTGGAGAGATTGGAAGCTGTCTCTGAGCCTGCACTTCATTCAGATCAACTTCTTTCTCTGCCTAAGACTGCTTTCTTCTCTTCTTTGCTGGGAACGTTGATCCCAATGGTACTCCTTAAATAATTTGCACGCTGAACTCTGCTATGGAGTCTGCTTTCCCAAACTATGAATTCAGGAAAACAGGGATTATAAAAGAGAAAGACCAATATAAAACCACAGAAAATCTGACCTTGCTAAACAAAGATAGAATTGAGAAAATAGAAGTAACAAGATAATGGTAAAACAATGTACACATATTTAAGAAAATATTACAGCTGTAAAATTATGAGATCCAAAAATAAATTGAATAAACTTTATAGAATCAAGAACACAAAAATTAAGCATAATAAATTATCTAATAATATAGAAATGTCAGAGAGGACCTATCCAGCAAGACAATATGTTTTCAGTGGGAGTTATAAAAAAAAAAGAGAGAGAAAATGAAGGGCACTGAGAAATATTATCATATATATAAACTGAATCACCAAACTAAATTGAGGAAGATATTTAATTTTCAATAACAACTTAACTTTCCTTTGAAGCTTCATTTTGTGGAAAACTTAATTGGGTGTGAAATGGAAAATCTTGTGGTTTTAATTAGCATTTCCCGACTACTGATGAGATTGAGTCTCTTGTCATATGGTTATTGGCCATTTAGAAATTTTCTTTTGTGCATCATCAGTTCAAATTTCCTGCCCATTTTTCTTTGACATTATCTGTCTTTTCTTTATTGTTTTTAAAGTGTTATTTATATATCTCATATATAACTTCTTTGTTGTTTATGTGTATTGCAAAAACATTATATCACTTGATGGTTTACCCTTCATTCTTTAGTATTTTATTTTGATGAACAGTCTAATTAATCAATATTTTCTTTATGGTTAGTGATTTTTTTTTAGCATGTAATATTCAAGAAAATTTGCCTATCCCAGGTATTGAAAATATACTTATCTTTTAGAAGTTTTATTATTTTACTTCTTCTATTCTCACCTAGAATTGATTTTGGGTACAGTAGAAGTTAGAGACTATATGGGCATGTATATGGCCCAAACTCATTTATTTATTTATAAGTGTTTATTCTCTTTTTGTTCTGTAGTGCCACTTCTGTTATAAATCAAATGTTCAAGCCATGAATCTCTTTCTGGAGTCTATTATGTTTAGTTGGAATATATACCTGTCACCATGCCTATATCATACTGCCTATGTCCTTTCAATTTCTTTCTTCTCTTCAAGATTGTCTTGGTAATTTTTTAAATTGAATTTACTGAGGTGATATTGGTTAATAAAACCCTATAGGTTTCAAGTGTACAACTCTGTGAGACACCGTCCGCACACTGCGTCGTGCACTCACCACCCAAAGTGAAATCTCCTTCCGTTGCCATTTATCCCCCCTTTGCCCTCTCCCACCTCCCCCACCTTTCTTTCACCCTGGCAATCACCATAATGTTGTCTTTGTGTATTTGTATTCTTTCTTTTAATAATCTCTTCACTTTTTTCACCCAGCCCCCAACCTCCCTCCCCACTGAGAGCTGTCAGTCTGGTCTATGTATCTATAATTCTGTTTCTGTTTTGTTTGTTAGATTATTCTGTTCATTAGATTCTACATATATGTGAAATCATGGTATTTGTCTCTCTCTGACTGGCTTATTTCACTTAGGACAATACTCTCCAGGTCCATTGATGCTGTCCCAAAGATAAGATTTCCTTTTGTATGGGTATGTAGTATTCCCTTGCATAAACGTATCACAGCTTTTTTTATCCACTCATTTACTGTCGGGCACTTGGGCTGCCTTCAAATCTTGGGTATTTTAAATAAAGCTGCAAAGAACATAGGGGTGCATAGATACTTTCAAATTAGTGTTCTGGGTTTCTTTGGATACATTTACAGAAGTGGAATCACTGGGTTAAAAGGCAGTTCCATTTTTAATTTTTGAGGAAACTCCTTTCTGCTTTCCAAAGTGGCTACACTAATCTGCATTCCCACAAACAATGCACAAAATTTCCCTTTTCTCCACATCCTAGCCAACACGTGTTGTTTGCTGATTTATTGATAGTAGCCATTCTGACAGGGGTGAGCTGATATCTCATTGTAGTTCTAATTTGTATTTCTCTGATGATTAGTGATATTGAGCGTCTTTTTCATGTCTACTATCTGTATGTCCTCTGGAGAAGTTATCTATTCGGGCCCTTTGTTCATTTTTTTTTTTTTAAATTGAATTGTCTGTTTGTCTTTGGTGTTGAGTTGTCTGTTTTTTCAGAAATTTTGAATATTAACCCTTTATCAGATGTATTTTTGGTGATAATGTTCTCCCATACACTAGGTTATCTTTTCATTTTGTTGACAGTTTCCTTTGCAGTGCAGAATCTTTTATTTTTTTTAAATTTTATTTTAATTTATTTTTTCAAATACATTTGTCTCTGCCTCTCCCCCACCACTTTCCCTTGCTCCTTCCCTCCTTCCGTCCCCCAGCTCTTCCCCTTTGGTTTTGTCCATGAGTCCTTGCGATATGTTCCTTGACTTTTCCCTTCCCTTCCTTTTCCCCGCCCACCCCACCTCCTTCCCTCTTGTCTCTGTTGATTTCTTTTCCTTTCAGTGTGGCTGGTCTTATCTTCCTTGCATCTTTGTATTGTTGGTTAGGTTCCGCTTATAGGTGAGATCATATGGTATTTGTTTTTCGCCCCCTGGCTTATTTCGCTTAGCATAATGCTCTCCAGTTCCATCCATGCTGTCGCAAAGTTTAGTAGTTCTTTTTTTCTTTCTGCTGCGTAGTATTCCATTGTGTATATGTACCATTACTTTTTGATCCAATCGTCTACTGATGGGTTAGGTTGCTTCCAACACTTGGCTATTGTAAATTGTGCTGCTATGAACATGGGGGTGCATAGGTTCTTTTGTACTGGCGTTTTGGTGTTCTTAGGGTATAGTCCCAGCAGGGGAATCACCGGATCAAAAGGCAGTTCCATTTTCAGCTTTTTGAGGGAATTCCACACTGCTTTCCACAGTGGCTGCACCAGTCTGCATTCCCACCAACAGTGGATTAGGGTTCCCTTTTCTCCACAGCCTCGCCAGCACCTGTTGTTTGTGGATCTGTTTATGATGGCCATTCTGACCGGTGTGAGGTGGTACCTCATGGTGGTTTTGATCTGCATTTCTCTGATGGCTAGTGATGCTGAGCATCCTTTCAAATGCCTCTGGGCCGTCTGTATCTCCTCCTTGGAAAAGCGTCTGCCCAGGTCCTTTGCCCATTTTTGGATTGGATCGTTTGTCTTCTTGGAGTGGAGTTGAGTGAGTTCTTTATATATCTTGGAGATCAAACCTCTATCTGATGTATCATTAGCAAATATATTTTCCCATAGGGTTGGCTCCCTTTTCATTTTGCTGATGTTTTCTTTTGCCGTGCAGAAGCTTCTTATTTTGATGAGGTCCCACTTGTTTATTCTTTCCTTTTTGTCCCTCGCTTTAGGAGACATATCAGTGAAAAAATTGCTGCGTGGGATATCTGAGAGTTTCCTGCCAATGTTCTCCTCTAGGACTTTGATGGTGTTGCGACTTATATTTAAGTCTTTTATCCATCTTGAGTTTATTTTTGTGTATGGTGTCAGCTGATGATCCAATTTCAATTTTTTGCATGTAGCCGTCCAGCTCTCCCAACACCATTTGTTGAAGAGGCTGTTATTGCTCCATTTTATGCTTCTGCCCCCTTTGTCAAATATTAGATGCCCATAGAGACCTGGGCTTATTTCTGGGCTTTCTCTTCTGTTCCACTGGTCTATGGGTCTGTTCTTGTGCCAGTACCAGATTGTTTTGAGTATAGTGGCTTTGTAGTAGAGTTTGATGTCTGGCATTGTGATCCCTCCTACTTTGTGTTTCTTTCTGAAAATTGCTGAGGCTATTCGGGGCCGTTTATGGTTCCATATAAAGTTTTGAAATGTCTGTTCTATTTCTGTGATATATGTCATTGGTATCTTAATAGGGTTTGCGTTGAATCTATAAATTGCTTTGGGTAGTATGGACATTTTGAGGATATTAATTCTTCCAATCCATGAGCACGGTATATGCTTCCATTTATTTGTGTCTTCCTTAATTTCTTTCTTCAATGTTGTATAGTTTTCTGCATACAGGTCTTTTACGTCTTTGGTTAAACTTATGCCTAGGTACTTTATTTTTCTTCTTGCTATATCAAATGGTATTTTTTTTCTGATTTTTTTCTTCTTCTATTGCATTGCTGGTGTACAAAAATGCCTTTGATTTCTGAATGTTGACTTTGTATCCTGCTGTTTTGCCAAATTCACTTATTAGGTTGAGGAGTGTTTTGGTAGAGTCTACAGGGTTCTCTATGTACACTCTCATGTCATCTGCAAACAATGATAGCTTTACTTCCTCCTTTCCTATTTGGATGCCTTTTATCTCTTTCTCTTGTCTGACCGCTGTGGCTAGGACTTCCAATACGATGTTGAAAAGAAGCGGTGAGAGCGGACATCCTTGTCGTGTTCCCAATCTTAGTGGGAAAGCTTTCAGTTTTTGCCCGTTGAGTATGATGTTGGCTGTAGGTTTTTCATATATGGCCTTTATTACGTTGAGGAATGCCCCATTTATTCCCATTTTGCTGAGTGTTTTGATCATAAATGGGTGCTGTACCTTCCGAATGCTTTTTCTGCATCTATCGAGATGATCATGTGGTTTTTGTCTTTTCTTTTATTTATGTGATGTATCACGTTTACTGATTTGCGTATATTGAACCATCCCTGCATCCCTGGGATGAATCCCACTTGATCGTAGTGGATAATCTTTTGAATGTATTGCTGGATGCGGTTTGCCAATATTTTGTTGAGGATTTTAGCATCTATGTTCATCAGCGAAATTGGCCTGTAGTTTTCTTTCTTTGTAGGGTCTTTATCTGGTTTTGGGATCAGGGTGATGCTGGCCTCATAGAAAGAGTCTGGGAGTCTTCCCTCCTCTTGGATTTTTTGGAATAGTCTGAGAAGGACAGGGGTTAGCTCTTCCTTAAATGTTTTGTAAAATTCTCCTGTGAAACCGTCCGTCCCTGGGCTTTTGTGTGCCGGGAGTTTCTTGATTACCGCTTCAATTTCCCCAACTGTTATTGGTCTGTTCAAGCTTTCTGTTTCCTCCTCCTTCAGTGTTGGAAGATTATACTTTTCTAAAAATTTGTCCATTTCATCAAGATTTTCAAATTTCTTGGCATATAATTGTTGATAGTAGTTTCTGACGATCATTTGTATTTCTGTGGTATCAGTTGTTATTTCTCCTCTTTCATTTCTGATATTATTAATTTGGGTCCTCTCCCTTTTTTTTCTTGATGAGTTTATTTATCTTTTCAAAGAACCAGCTTCTGTATTGGTTGATCCTCCGAATTGTTCTTTTTGTCTTTATGTCATTCAGTTCTGCCTTAATCTTGACTATTTCGTTCCTTCCACTTGCTCTGGGATTTATTTGTTGTTGTTTCTCCAGTTCTTGACGTTGTAGTGTTAGGTCTTTTATTTGAAATGTTTCTATCTTTTTTAGGTAAGCCTGTATTGCTATGAACTTCCCTCTCAGGACCGCCTTTGCTGTGTCCCATAGGTTTTGGACTGTTGTCTGTTCATTTTCATTTGTTTCCAGAAATTTTTTGATTTCTTCTCTTATCTCATTATTGACCCATTCATTGTTTAATTGTCTACTGTTCAGTCTCCATGAGGCAAAATCTTTTAATTTGATGTAGTCCCATGTAGGGGGACACTTAGAGTCATATTGGGGACTGTAGTCCCTGGCAAGCTGGGGCCTGGGAGAGGACCGGTAAGACTTGGCTGTAACACTGGTAATGCTGTTGATAGGCAAGACCTGATAATAACTTCGAGGGCCCCCGGGGGAAATCAGGCCTAGAAGTAAATTACACGCCATGAAGCATGCTTTGTTTCTCCCTCAAACTCTGTTAATCTTATACCAGATAACCAGCTCAAGGCTGGGAAAGAAATTTACAAAATCCCTGGACCCTGACCCAAATCCCACCTGGTGCCATAATATTTGCTCCACTCAGACCCATAGCAGTTCAGTGTGTTCCTGCCATTGCCTTCTTTAAACATTACCTATTCTCTGTAAACTTGTTACTGATGTAATTAGTTACCTATACATTCTTGCTACCTATCCCCGACTTGCAACCCTCTCAATAGAAGCTATTGGGCACAGGGACTCAGGGCATTCTCCTTTAGAGAGAATCACCTTCCCTTTTCCTTGACAGGCAAACTATGTCTGGAATGACTCATTCCTTCATCTGCAGCAAACCAGGGGACTTTGCTGGCTGGAGTCCCCTGTAGTCCCATTTGTTTATTTTTTTCCCTTTGTTTCCTTTGCCCAAGGAGCTAATACAGAAAAAACATTGCTGCTAGGAGAAATGTCTGTGATTTTAGTGCCTATGTTTTCTTCTAGGATTTTTATGGTTTTGCAATGTACATTTAAGCCTTTAATTCATTTTGAGTTTATTCTTGTGTATGGTATGAGGAGGTAGTCTAGTTTCATTCATTAACATGTATCTCTCTAATTATCCCAACACCATTCATTTTTTTAATAATTAAAAACAATTTTTAAGGATCTTATTTATTTATTTTTAGAGAATGGGGAAGGGAGGGAGAAAGAAAGGGAGAAAAACATAGATGTGTGAGAGAAATACCAATTGGTTGCCTCTCACACTTCCCCAGCCAAGGACCTGGCCTGCAACCCAGCCATATGCCCTGACTGGGAATTGAACTGGTGACCTTTCAGTTTGTGGGACAATGTCCAGCTCACTGAGCCACACCAGTCAGGGCCCAGAACCATTTGCTGAGTAGACAGATGATCTATCCTATTGTATATTCTTGCCTCTTTTGTCAAATATTAATTGACCATAAAGGTATGGGTTTATTTTGAGCTCTTTATTCTGTTCCATTGATCTATATGCCTGTTTTTATATGCCTCTTTTTGTGTGGCTGGTGATTTTGGTTAGATGTCAATATTGTTTGTAAAAACTTCCAGGAAAAAAAAAACACTGAAGTACTGGATTATATAATCTTCTTCCACAGAAGAAATATATTTTACTTTATGAAGGAGTTAGGGTAATGCCAGGTTGCTTTGATCACATCATGAACTGAGGTTCTTTAACTGGGGTGTAGTTCTCTGAGAATTGGTCTAATGAATGGTATTTCATTTTTTACTCTGATCATGTGGCCTTTTTCTAAGCCTGGTCTGTTTACCAGAAACTCCCTTTATAGTTGGGCTTTGAACTTTGGTTTCTACCTTGTTACTTCCATAAAATTGCTAAAAGCTTTATACATCTTTTGTTCAACTCCACACCCTCTCAGCCACAACTTTAGAGTCTTGAATTCTTACAGAGGAAAATATCATGCTTACTTCTATGGCCTTCCCTTCTCTCTGGGATTTTGGCCCCTCATCTTCACAGACTTCGTAGCTTTGATACTTTTATTCAAATTAATATTTTAAATATTTTTCAGTCTCTTTAGTTGTTTTCCATAGATAACATTTTGAAAGAAGCCAGTCTTCCATTTTTGAAAATAAAAATCCTGAGCTGTTATATTTATTGTAGTCAAATTCATAAATAGCTTCTTTAGTACTTCGGTGTTAATTTCAGCTTTATTTAAGAATTCTTTTCTTATTTAAAGTTAAAAATAATGTTCTCATTTATTTTTGGCTACAGTTATAAAATTTACTATCCATATTAAAGTGTCAATGTATATATAAATGATTTTTATGATCTGTGTGAGGTAGAGATTCAAATTATTTTCTTAAATGAAAACTAGTCCGGGTAACATACTGTGCTAGTCCGTCTTTTCTATACTGATCCACAATATTAGCCTTGTCACATATCAAATTAGCATATAAATAACTCTGTTTTCACAAATTGCTCTTTATTTTTTGGCTCTATTTTTCTTTCTTTGGGCCAGTACAACATCTTCTTAATTATATAATTTAAGATGGTATATTTACAGCATACTTATATCATTATGGGAATTAATGGAAAGGAAAATCTGATAACCCAGGAGAGGAGGAGAGTACTTTGGCAATAATACCCTAAAGAAAAAAGGTAACTTTATGGTGGAGAAATTTAACAAGTACTACCTCAGATGAATGATCAAAGTCGACATCAACTGTGTAAGTCAGGTTGAGAGTCTCTGTATACTCTTGGTATCTAATCATGAAAAAAGCATTAGACAAGTCTTAATTGAGGGACATTCTATAAAATACTGGACCAGTAATCCTCAAAACTGTCATGTTCATTAAAAACAAGGAAGGTCTGAGAAACAGTCAAGAGGAGCTTAAGGAGAAATGCCAACTAAATGTAATGTTGGATCCTGGATGGGGTCCTAGAATACAGAAAAAACATTTGAGGAAAACTAAGTAAATCTAAAGAAAGTATGGACTTTAGTTAAAATAATGCCTCAATATTGGTCAGTTAATAGTGACAAATATGTCATATAATGTAAATGTTAATAATAAGGGAAACCAGTTGTAATATATATGGAAATTCTCTGTACTATCTAAATTTTTCTATACATTTAAAATTATTCAAAAATAAAAAGGATGTTTTAATTAAAAACAACAACAACAACAAAACAAACCATGAGTGACGCCCTAGAAGAGGGACAGGACATTGTGCTGGTACCTATTTTGGCAAAATGGCAGGTCGCACATGTAGATAAATAAAGATACAGATTGCTTGGGAGATTTGGTGGTGAATATATGCGATGTTCTACTTTCTCAGTAAAATTAAAATGAAGATCACTAGCTATTAGGATAGCAAAAGAAGTACACATATTTGAGAAGAAAGAAGATATAACTATATGAATAGTGGGGGTGTGGGTTCAGGATAATGCAATAGGTTTGTTGATCTCTTAAGACTTTAAAATTTATAATTATGACTTTAGAGGGCAACCAATCAGCATAGCTGTGTATTTTTTCTAGCCACTTTCAGATGCTCAGGTGTATCTGAGTTGGATTTAATCAGGGGTGTGGTGGTAACAGAGATAATAAAAAGAGAGAAAGACATAAGATGGAAACAAGAGGTAAGAGTGCTATGAGAGGGAGACTTTTTGAATAAAGAGAGATGTTACAAAATAGGCTGATTGCAAAAGTAGATAAATATGAGAATATAATAAACATATGCTAAACTTTTACCCATAGAAACACAGCATATACATAAAATAATCAGAACAATGCCCCCCCACCCCCAAAATCAAATCCAACATGAAACCAAAAAGCAAAGATCTAGTTAAGAAAACCATGTTTTACACATGGAGTATATTAAGGCGTTTCATCATTTTAAGCAATCAATGGAATATTACAAATGATCTTATTACAAGGGATCTTGATGAGGGCAGAATATACCCTTTAGACTATCCCAGTGTTGTGATAATGGAATCTTAACACATTGTCTGGCTTTGTAATAAACAATGACTCCATGGTTTTACTCATATGCTGTTCATAGGTGTTCCACTTTGTGAATCAAGAGGGAAAACAGAAGACTTCATTGCGATTTCCCACTTAATTATATATATGAAGATTTAAGGTGGAAGGGAGGACAAAAGGACAGAGTCAAGATACAAAATAAAGAGCCTGGATCAATGAATGGAAATGTAGTGTTGAAATTTAAAAAGGTAACCAACAGTGTTAATAGATATTGCCTAATGGTATGCTGGAGCTGGACTGCATAGGATTGCTAGAGTTAATTTTTAAATTCATGAATATTTAGAGTTAATCCTCTGGCATCTTGAAATTAACCAAGGTGGGATATTTCCACCTGGAATATTCTCACCATGAGAATCAGTAAAATGCTACAAATCAGGGCTTTTTTCTCCACAGTGAACCCATTGTTAAAGTCTTATCAGCATATCACTGGTTAGAACTACGGAATGATTGTAGAGGTGGAGGCAAGTGGCTTAGATTTTTTAAGTAAGGTAAATCTCCCACTCTCAACACCTTCGAGGGAATTATTAGATACTGTTTAAAATTGGTAAATCAAAATAAATAAAATAAAGTCTTTAAAAAAATAAAATTGGTAAATCAAGAAATCTAGCAGTAAACTATTAGAAAACATAAAGAAACAAAAACAGAAAAAGACATGAAAACAGAAATGTGTAAAAGAAATTGATTCAGGTAATTACACTTTGGGACTAGGAAATTTGGGGTGAGAATTTACTTTTCTGTTAAGACATTTTCTGCTGTTTGTGTTTCCCTGACCATACCACACTGGGATTTCTTTAATAAGTTCAAATATATTTATTTTATAATAAAATATGTGGATATATGAATTAAATTTAAAACTTTTCATTCCTAGATATAGGAAATATTCCATGTATTTGATCTCATTTTCTGCCATTATTACTGCCAGTCATAATGGAGACATTAAAACTGAGAAATGGACATAAATATGAAATATAATTACAAATGGTGTTTATTCTCATACTCCCATAGTTTCTTAAATCATTTCAATAGGTTAAGTGCTTTCAATTCACATGATAGCCACTTACCAGGCATATATGCATGACATTCCTGATATTGTTTGCGGTTGGTGGGGGGACTCTAATCTCCCCTGCTCTCTGTAGAAGTTCTGTTTGTCTTTCTAAATGTGGAGGGTGAGATAGTGTTGATGGGCTGGTGCCTTGAGGTAAGGAGAACAAAATACATGCAGCAAGGAAATCCCAGCCTTTCTATAGATATACAGGGTAGGGCAAAAGTAGGCTTACAGCTGTGAGTGTTTGAAATACAGTTTATATTGTATTATTGTTTACTCGTTATTGTATTATTATCCATATGAACCTACCTTTGCCCCCCTCTGTATTTATTTAGGTAAAGAAGCAGATTTTCACAAATTACTTGGCCTCTTTTCCTTATTTTGATTTTTATTGACATAAGATTCTAGAACCTGTTTTTTTTTCTTTTCTTTCAGGGCACTTCCCAGGAAGAAATTCATTTACATGTGTTTTTCATTATCAGTTGATTTCTCATGCAAGTTTCAGTGTGTACTTGAGATTTAGAGATGGATTCTTGATGGGGAAACCAAAAGATTGGTTTAGATATGAATCATGAGGTATCAAAATCATATGAAAAGGGAAAAATCCATATTTTTGGGTATCTTTTACAGAAAAAAATTGTAATGTGTAATCATTTTTGCTTATGAATACATGTGACATGGAAGAAATTTCAGTACCTGAAAAAGAAATAATTGTAGGGCATATTTTTAAATGTATTTAATACTTTACCTTTTGGGGGACAAACCTTTACATTTAAATATACATTATTAAAAATTTGAAAATTACCTATTTGTTTCCCTAAAAAAATAATCAAAGTGTCTTGACTTACTTTTCAAATCTGTGTCAGAAATAAACAGAAACCTGTCACATTTACTAGGAAAACTGGGTTTTATCTTTGGTTATCAAAATAGGTAAGTAGAAACTATGAAGCAAAATTAAATTTTATCTTTCCTTAGTGTAAAATAATAGGTAAAATTGATAAAATAGGAATGAGGTTTTATCTACCAATTTTTAGAGTTTAAAACATGATTGTAGAACTGAATTGAATAATATTAAAGATAGAAATATTCTTAATCATAATTTAATCACTCTCCTCCTATTTAGATGTAATAAAATTGACATAAACACAAAATTTAAATGTGTGATTAGTTCTGTATTATGATATTATAGAAACAGAGAGGAGCAGCTTACTTAGCAGATATGGTTTGAGGGGAAAAAAAATGTGTGGGCAGTCACTGAAGCAAAGCATAAAGAAAATAGTACAAGAATAGTTTCTGTAGTACATCCAGGTAGAAGAAAAAGTACATGAGTAATTATTGAGGTAAATGAGTCTGTATCACTTATGTGACCAGTAACAAAAATCTAAAAGCCAACTGGATTTGACAATACAGTTATATTTTATGCCACTTAACAGAAAGTTGAAAAATGTACATGCCTACAATCGTGACATGAATTAGTCTGATTCTATTCCTTAATTATTTTCTTAGGTTTGTGTGTTGGTTTGTTTCTTCAGCTGACAAGATGGTTACCCGCAGAAAATTTATTCCTATCTAGAAGTCTAATAAAAAAGGAAGAATACTTCTCACACAATTTTGAAATGTAGATCCTTCAGACTGGGTCAGCTAGGCCATGCGACTAAGTCTGGAAGCATCACAGCTGCCAAGATAATATGATGAGTTAATTGAATTTAGCTTTGGATGCTCTGGCATAAGCAAGGGGTTTGGGATTATCATAATTGGCCAAGGCAAATAATGTCACCTTGAATCTAGCAATGGAATTTACTCCTCACGAGAGAAATTATATGGAAAAGGGTAGATACCTTGGAATGCTGGATACTGTAGGAAGTCTTGACCCCTATAAACAGTACTTTCCTTCCCTTTTGCTCTGTTTTATTTTGTTCTTATATCACTATTTATGAAAATTTACATATTATTGTATTTTTCTATTTGTTTTCTCTCCACAATGAACTGTAAACTCCATGAAAGCAGATATTTTTGTCGCTTTTTAAAATCGATAATCCTTAGTTGATAGTATGACTTGAATAAATAAAATAATAAATACAAGTAGAAGAAAAAATTCTAGGGTTGCTTCCACAACATGTGTGACTCTGTGGATTTGGTGACCTTCAAAGACTTAGGAATTGGTTTGAAGATAATATATTCAAGTCTGAACATGTTAAGAATTACCAAATGTCCCAGTTTCCTGGAACTAAGAAGTTTTCTGGGATATGGAAATTTTAGTGATAAAAATGGGATAGTCCATTGAAAATTGGGGTGATTGGTCATCCGTGTTTTAAGGTATGTGTGGGAAACATGTCCAGGGAATCAATAGGCTACCAAGTTGTAGAGTTTAAGAGAAAGATATGTATTTGTTGAGTCTCTAGGTATAATGTGATTTTCAAAGAATAGATGAGTTTTCTCAAAATTACCTAGATGTTTAAGAGACAATCACCTTACGTCTAACCTCCAGAGTGTAGGCTTAAAGGCTTTCTGTGCGTTTGGCTTTGCAGGTGAAATGTGAACTTTAGAAGAATGGCCTAAATATTCTGTAGTTCTGGCCCTGTCCTTCATTGTCTTAAGTGTAAGAATTAGATGGGTTTTTGAAGTTTCTACCCTTTCAAGAGGAGCTAAGTAAGAAAGATTGCAGGCAGAAGCCTCAGTATAAAAAGGATTATGTATCTGAGGACCCAAGAGACAAACAGATCTGGGTTTTATTGGAAATGTTAGAAACCTTTTCAATATCAAGAATCTCTAAGCTGCCATTATTTCAAAAGTCACATTGAACCATGTGAAAAGTCTTTTTTTTGTGGCACTGCTGTCAGCAAGTCTAGTTGTAGTTGATTTCTAGGTCTGCAAGTTACATTACAGGTCTGAAAATAATGAAAGCATTTAGTGTTGGAATTTGAGATATCGAGGATTATGGAATATCAACAGTGATACTGAAAGACCAGTGGATATATAGATCTCAATTATATCATAAAACACAATCTGGGACTGTTGAAAAGCATTAGTGTAAACTACTATATTTCTGAAAATTTGCCTCTGTCTGCTTTAAGCACCTGAAAACTACTGGATAAGTCTTGCATATGTTTATATATTATACCATTTATATATATGTAAGGTTTGACCTTTCTCTCATATATGTGCGCACGCGCACATGTGTGTGTATGTGTAATTTTTAACCCTAGAGATTTTGTTTTCACAGATAGAATGTTGGGTGTTGGAAAAGCAAATTGAGAACCTCAGTGGAATTTCCTTCTGAGCCACAGAAGCAGAATAGGGATCGAAGCAGAATAGCCTATGATTACTTGGAGTGCTTTATATCTATAGATGAAGAGAAACATTTTTTTCCTAATATGTGCTGTCCAACTTGCAAGCCTCCAAGTATAGGAGTCTATTGAGCACTCGCAATGGGATTAATCCAAATCAAAATGGGCTCTAAGTGTAAAGTACACACCGGGTATTAAAGACTTAGTATGAAACAATATAAAATACCACATTAGTAGTTGGGTTGAATACTCATTTAACAAGTTAAAAATTAATTGGTATATACACTTATTTAATTAAATATTTTAATGATTATTAAATGTGATTAAATGTTAAAATAATATTTTGCATTGTGTTACAACAGAATACTAAAATAAATTTCAAGTTTATTTTTGCTTATTTTAATGTCTACTGAAAATTTGAAACTACATATAATTTAAATTTGTGGTTCATTTCACACTCAATTTCTATTGGATGATATTATTCTACACTTTACTTCTTAAGCCTTCTCAATTCAACTACAGATACAAAATGAGAGAACATATTGTGTGTATGTGTCTCTTGGTGTTGGTGTTGGAATTATTAATAAGTTAGTAATCATGTTGTTTCTGCTTATCCATGTAGGGTGTTTGGCTAATCTTAAATTTGAAATACTTAACTCCAGACATATCATAAAACACCGTTACATCTTTATAAAAAATATGATAAAATGAATATTAAATAGAGGACATTATAATAGAATTGTTATTTTATCTCTTGATAGAGAAAATGTTTTATAGGGGTGTAGAATAATACTTGAAATATCTTTGCCTAACCTTTATATCACACTCTCTTGAGAAGAGATAGCAATTTATGGTATACATTACTGATGTTAAAAGTATTATTTTAATAACATCTTTCAAATGTTGATATCATTTATCATATACAATCTCCTGAACTCTGAGATAATGTTGAAATTCTTTAAAATATATTATTATAGCATTCAAGTTTAGAAATGTAGCATTTGCTGAATTTGATTGCAATTCTAATTTTAAAAATATGAACATTGTCTTCAGTTTTGTAATAACAAGTACTCACATCACTCCATGAAAGGGATCACTTGAAATGGTTTTAAATATTTATTGTGTTCCAAATATCTTTCTAAACTGAATCCTCACAATAAACCTATGAACTTCTTATTATACATACTCTCTTTTACAGAACAGGAAACTGATAGACAGGAATGCTCACTAACTCGTAAAGGCCTCCAAGCTAGTCTAAGAGTAGAAGGAGGATTCAGCCCTGGAAGGCAAAGTCTCCACCTAATTATCATGATATACTGTCTTTCCTAACATTGATATTTTGATAATATTTCATATGTAAACTATTTTGACATTTATAAAATACAGTCTAATTAAGTTAAACTTTATACCTATATTTTTAACAGATTGAAACAGGCTAACACTTATTGTGTACTGACAATGTGCCAGAGGCAGTATTATGAACTTTATATTTATTATTTTGTTAAATCTCACCAACAATCTTAAAGACAGTTGTGACCATAATTTTAAGGGAGAGAGAACTGATGACTCTGTAGGTTGAGAACACAGCTGGGACCCCAACCCTGATGGTGCCTGAGGCCAAAGCCCTGTTTTTTACTATGATTAGACTGGAGATGAGTGGCAAGATAAAATCTTGGATCCTTGGAGACAACCAAATAGACTGACCATGAGGAGTGAAAATATAGAACCTACTGCAAAATTTAATATAAAGTAAACAAAGGACAATGCACTTGGTTTAGGAGCAAGGAATTAGATGGAGAAAATTAGTGAAAAGGTGTAAATAGAAGATAAGGTACTTTATAAAAATTAGCTCTTTTATTTAACTACATGAATGGAATAAAAAATGTATCAAGACATAATCATGTGTTAAAGATAAGAATATAGATGAAATTTTTAAATATCAAAGTAAATAGTCCTTTGAAGTTACTCATTATAGAGTAATTTTATAACTATCACGAGTTTGAGATGTTCATATTTGTTTTAGCTAGATGATCACCCATAGTGCATTCTTGACTAGAAACTGCTTTTGATTTAAAGCAGGTTTTCAGAATAAAAGAGGGATTATAATACTCTTTTTGCTATTTTACTGTGTTCCTGTGGATTTCACTTAAAAGTTGGCTGAGGCAAGTTATCCTTAACATCCCTGTTTTAGAAAAAGATTCAGTCCATTTGGCAAGTAGTGAGATAGGGCCTTCCAAGGTTATGTAGAGCAGGCAGTAAAGATATTCATGGGCTGTACAAAGTGGGAGGTTATAAAACCACAGGTTCAGATCTTCATTTCACTCTTTTTGGACACTGTGAAGGGAACTAAGTGCTCTTTGTAGTGTAGAGCAGTGATTTTCAACTGGTGTGCCATGCAGTTCTTAAAACATGCAATACCTGTCTATCTAGTCAAGGGCACATACCTTTTTTCCCTTAGATTGTCAAATTAAAAAAAAATGACAACAGCTAACACAACAATAGCTGTCTAGTGTGAATAAATCAAAATTATATCTATTATTTTTTGTCAGATTGGCAAAACATATATATTTTGTTGTGCCACAGAATTTCAGTAATTACGATACCGGTAACCTGGCCAGTGCCGGTAACCTGGCCAGTGCCCGGGGTTGAGCAGGAGTAGGGGAGTGGGGGCTGCAGGGGTAGTGCCACGTTGCCTGGATAACACGGCTAGCATGGCATGTGACAACAGATATCCCTACCCCCTGGCAAGACATGACAGGAGGAAGACATTGCACTGGGCATGCACAAAGCTAGTGAGGGTGATTGGAAAAGCCCTCCTACTTCATTCTGGTCTGCTGAAGACCTGTCAGTCTAGCCTGGGAAAAGACAGAACTAGTTCGGGGGCCTGGACCCTTCCAGAAGGTGAAGAAGTTTGAACACCTGGCCCTGCCCACAGGGGTAGCTTATATAAACAGAGGGAAGGGAGAACCGCTCTCTTCTCCATTTGGACCCATAGCACAGACATGCTTGCTGGAGAGTCTGAGGAATCAGCGAGTCCTGGAAGCGACAGAGGGTGGTGCCACCAGCACCCAAGGGCTCCAGGAGGGAGCCTGAAGCTGAGAGAGCCATTTGCTTAGCTCTCTTGGACTCCAAAGGACATGCAAGGATGGAATGGGAATTCTGGGCATTGTTTCGGTCTTTGGTGTTTTGGGGAGAAGCAGCGTTTTCCTCTGGGTTTTCTGGGCTTTCAGGCAGAAGCCTGTCATTTTCCAAGACTGTGCAGCTTTTGAGTAAAAGACCTTTTCCCTTTCCTCACCAAGCCTTTGCCTCCAGAAATTGCCTATGGGTGGTGACAAGCTGCTGAACCCCATTTTTGTTCTATAACAATGAGTTTCTGTGTGTCGTGAGATTAAAAAAAGGCTGAAAATTGCTGGTGTAGAGAATGAGATATCATGAGCAGCTTGGGGCAGGGTGTAGGTGTGTGCTGCTGTGTTTACACTTACTAAAAGGTTAATAATGGCAGAGACATTAAGTAAATGTTATTTATGAGGACCTTGTTGGGTTCCAGTGCTGTGTTATAACATGGTATCTTCACAGTGATTCTAGGAAGTATAAATACCTCTTAACATCTGGGAAACTAGGGCACAGGATACAGTTAGCATAGCCATTTGCCTTATTTTTCAATGTATTAAAATACCTCGTGGGAACGGGAGATATCATTTATTTGGACGTCCTAAAGATCACAGAAACAGTGAGAGCAAGGAAGAGACACCAATCATTGATTTAGCCTGGAGCTTCCAAAACTTTGACCTCTACAAATTTGTTTGAAGAAACACTTTTTTTGAAATGTTTTTCAGGAAAGTTGTTCTATATTTAAATATATTTGAACAACATTGAGTTGAAGAGAGATTAATGAGAGTTATATTTTATTTTATTATTTACTTAATGTACAATAGGAATTCTCAAAGCACTTGATATTCTATATGTATTGTGAATCTGTAAATCATACGGAGTTTTAAAAATGTATTAGTTTTTTATAGATCTTTTTAACATTTTTCCATAGATATTTTTTGCTCCCATAGGGTTTTAAAAAACTGATCAACAATATTCGAAACCCTGACTATTAGTTTGTTTCCCAAATATATTTGACTTTATATTCAAATGAAACTTACTCAGCAACTTTGGAAAATCATACCAACTTTCAATCCCATACTCTAAAGAATTTTTAGAATTTATAGGTATACAGAACAACGATAATAACTAATGAAGACTGACATTATGGAAAAAATACAGAGCTATATTTTCTGCATTAATGAAAACATTAAAAACATATTTTAAAAAACTGTATATTAAGTTTGTGAAATATGGTGAAAACTTGGTTAATAAACTACCCAGTACATTTAATCTCACACGTCACAAAACTCCAAATGAGAAAATGCACACTACATTTAACCTCATAAGCTAAAAAAACTCCAAATGAGTTTCCGTGCATTGGCAATGACACAAGGAAAAATGCTTTGTTGTGCATTTGCTAACTGAGATTTTACTTCTTGTTTTATAATGAAGGCAGTTGATAGTCTTTTCCTCTCTGCATTTTGGGTTTCTTAGAAATATATCAATGGAAGAAGTTAGAATAAGCAAATCTTGGTTGAATCTAAAGAAATAAGAACCAAAAAAGAATAAAGATAATAATAGAAGTTAATATAACAAAAATTATCAAAAAGACAAGAGCCTCAAGTGAGAGATCATTAAATTCAAAAGCTGTTTCTCTGAGAGTAATAAAAATTAAATTCAATATTAATGAAGAGCAATGAGAAATCATAAACAGCAAATAGAATAAAAAGGAAAATAAAACTAAAAATTACAAGTGAATAAAATAAACAATTTTGTGTCATTAAATTTGAAAGATTAGATGAAAAATTAATTTTCTTAAACATAAAATCTAAAAATCCTGTTTTAAAAATAAATTTAAAAATGAGCAAAGCCATTCTTGAGTTAAAATTTTCTCTACCTGAAATTCCAAACACAGTTGTTTTTGCAGACAGTCTCATATCAAAAATGATATAAGCTCTAAAATTATAAGCTTTCCAAATAATAGAAAAAGTAGTAGATTCATAAACTCATTTTCTGAGTATAGTATAAACTTTGAAACAAGAAAAATCAAAGTGGAAAAGGAAAATTATATGCTAATATCACTCGATATAAACACGAAGTTCTATAAACATATTCACAAAAATAATTCAGGAATATCTTTAAAAAGATACACAATGAGGTTTACTTGTAAGCAATACAAAATCCATTAATATAAATCTCAATATTATCTAAGAAAATCATATAATTGACTTGGCTGCAATGATTCAATACTTGCAAAAACAATTGATAATATTCAAATAATTTGTGACTGATAAAATGAAAAGCAAAACTTTCGTAAACTGGGATGTAAAGTTTAAGATCCTTAACCTGTCAAAGTAAATCAAACAGTCTCTCTCTCCCCTCCCCAGTCCAGTCTCTGTATTTTCATTTCTAAAGCTCTTTCAGCATCATACTTTATGGAAGCAATTGAGGTTCGAAACAATTGATATAGTCATGTAACACAGCAGAAAGTCGTGCTAATATTATTTTTTCATCATGGTATTAAAAGTAATCAGTGAAATAGATCAAAAGAAATAAATAAAATGTAAGTCTAGAAAAAAATTAGATAAATAATTAGATAAATGCTGGCCTTCTTTACTACTTAATAAAGAAACTTAGAAAAGTTTGATGGATAAAATATTCATATGTAAACACTAATTGTATTCTAAATAGGGATAAGGTGTTAGAATATGAAGTTCTTTAAAAAGACAAAGTTCATAGTAGCAAAAAATTATTATCTAGAAATAATTGTAAAATTGTGCCAAGCTTTGGGTGACAAAAATCTAATGTTTTTATTTGTTTCTATATAGTAACCATTTTCTGTGTTTTATTCAATAATAAATGGTATTGTTCAGAGATACCTATATATGCAATAACAGTTTTAAAAACTTATTCTGAAATGATATATATCAACTGTAGAACAGTGGTTATTTCTAGAGAATGAACATACAAGGATGGAGGTGAAGCTGAAGGTGGCGATGTAAGTTTTAAAAACTTTTTGAACAAAACTAGTTTATTTTTAAAATGATTTTTTAAAAGAGATATTTTGAAGAGGGCTATACTTCTTATGGCACAAGGAGCAATTCTATCTGTTTTAAATTTGTTTCAAACAGCATCACTTTATAATATGAAGAAAAGCATAGTGTTTTTCTTTATATTATCACCATTTGGTAAAGCACAACTATGGACTAATTCTTATTTCCCCTGAAATTGGACAGGTCAGATGGATCAGCTCAATTCTCTTTCTAGCCAGATTTAGGCAAAGTGGCATTTGTAATTGTGAAACATATTGTAAACAGCTAACTAGTCTAACCTGGGATCAGTTCATTAAACTTGGTGTCCCTGGGATATTATTCACATCAACATGACAGCAAACTTTGATTTTGTAATAGCTCTTTCTTCTATAACCTTGGTTTTATAAAGTAATATTTTAAATATTTTGCAACTAATAAGGCCCAAAATAATAAGCCTGCGTGCAGATGCTTATGCGCATTTGTGGATTTCTCAGTTTGTGTTCCCTAAATGTGCTTCATAATGGGAAAAGTATACGTTTCCTGTGAGGCATGAAGCCAATTAAATTCTCACATTAACTGCATGAGGCTTATTTTCATTTTACATTTCAGGAACAATTACTTTAATAAAGGTTTAGTAACTTTGTTGAATGTACATGAGCAGAAATTTAAAAACAACTCCAACTGTGGCAGGGAGTTAACCCCAGACTCTAAATTCTGCACTCGTTCCACTTTACCTTATAAAACATTGAAACACATCAATGTTAAGTTATGGTGTCTAAAATTGGATGTTGAGCAACTCTGGAGGATTATTATGGAGAACAATTGATGAGTGACAAAGTATATTCCAATGTGTCTTGGGAAGTTCCTGCTGTTTTATCATCTGCTCACTGCCTTTGGTTCATCACATTCTGCAGGGGAGGTGACTCTGGTAGTAAAACCCCTGACAGAGTGCTTTGGCTGATATATTCTGACCCATAATGGTCAGAGAGTATTGCTGCACACTGGTAGCTCTATAGACTAAAGTACTGAAATATCCCTCACATTCTGTCCCTTAATTGGAATGCTTGCTCCCTCTGTATCTTTAGCTCTAACTTTCACTTTTGCTTTCTTTCTCATACATGTTCTGTGACATAGGTTCTTCCTGATAATAATGTTTGATGGAATGTATGTGTTAGTAATTGATTTTTTCAGGGAAATATGCTTTATAAAATTCAACTCTCTGCAGTGGCACTTTAAGACTCTCGAAAATACTTTTAAATCAGGGAAGTCGTTGATGCTTTTAACATTATTTTTAAAAGTTAATGTTCATATTTTAAAAAAGTTGATGGCTTAATTTGAAACCTGTGGCTTCAGAATCACCCTAGGTTTGATTGGTATAACTTTTATTTTAGATTGTGGATTTGGCATATCAAAATAGAAGTCTTACTTTCATTAGTCTTTATATATTACTGAAGCCTTATCTATAACATTTTCTCTCTCTATTTATATATTGGACACTTATATGAAATGATAAAGACCAAGAATAACCACTATAAGTTCTGCTTTTTTTCTCTATAATTCTAAAAGGTCACCAGTCATGTGGATGACATAAATTTTGAAGGTATTCTGGGTCCATTACTTAGGGAAACTGATATCCGCATGTCTTCCCTGTTGTCACCAATCCCTCTAATTACTTTTCTTTTTTAGAGAAGAAAGGACAAGAGTAAAAATAATCTCTAGATGAGTTGTTTTTCTTTACATTTTTAAAAAGCAGAATTACTGTTTTTCTGTGAATAAGTAAAAGTAAGATAGAGTGGATAAACTATATATAATTTAATTTTTCCTAAGGTAGCCTGGGATAATTCAGTCAAGGCATCATATTCAGGGGAAGTAATGAAAATCTCTTATTGTGGATTGCCTCAATATGTGGCTAGACCTCTCATTTAATCCTAAGCAATCTTCACAATTCAGTATTATTTTCACTGAGCTTTCCCAAGAAACTATAGAATTTGCTGGCCTGAGGTCAGGTTGCTACTAAATGTGCAGTCAAGATATAGACCACATCAACCTGGGCTCCAGAACCTATACCTGCATTTACACTGTAATGCTACTGTGAGTGTTAGAAAGACTTTTGCTGAGCTGGATTTTATTTTTACACATACCATGAGCACTGATTTTTCAGTTTGTAAGACATGTGAGGCAATAGCCAACATGCCAATCAGAAGCCATAGAATCTTGATATCTGCATAAGAACTAAGATAGAGGGTAATTGAAAAGACGTGACCATTTGTTTTTTTAATTTAAACAAAAATAAGGAAATTACTATTATTTGAGTACATCTAGCACTGTACAAATGAATTATTATTAAATCAGTGTACATGTGACTTGTAGGTGAAACCTGTAGCGGAAACTATATAATCATATGTAATCTTCCAAGAAACACATTTTTGTATGCTTAGTTTTATGTAATGTCTTTTATTAGCGTCATCAAAACATTATTCCAAAAGCTGGCATTTTCACCAAAATTGTCCTAGTTTTTCAGATAACAACTTATTTGTAATATGGGAGAAAGATAAATGGTCCGGCGTGATTTCTCCTGGCCCACAGCTGTGAGTTGACCTTTATCTCAGGCCCAGAACTATGACAGTTTTGAGTTAACAGTGTGAATGTAATCACTCAGGAATTTAAAGGGTTAGGCTGTCTTATTATGTAGTTAGCCCTTCTGTAAGGGGAAGTAATTTAAATTACAAACTAAAGGAAAATAGAGGTCACAGACCTGTTTGAATGAAAGAAGACTCTGGAATGAGAAGATAATTTTACCTGCAAGTCTCTGAATTATTCCTCCCTTAAGTGGTGAAGTTTAAAACCTTAACCCTAATTAAAGGGCTGACCGAGCTGGCTGGTATCAGTATTCAGATCCTGAGGTGCTCAGGAGTGGAATGGGCCCAACACGATGTGCCTGAGATGGAAACAGGCACCGAGTGAGGGAGCTGAGCAGAAGTGAATAGGGGAAGGCTTGGCTTTTTAGCGTATTTGGTCCAGAGTGCAAGGGTCAGGTACTCTGACTTAAAAAAACATTACCCTGGAAGCTCAGTTGGTTAGAGCATTGTCTCCATAGGCCAAGGTTGTGATTGGATCCCTGGTCAGGGCACATACAAAGAGCAACCAATGGTTGCATAAAGAAGTGGAACGACAAGGCGATGCTTTTCTCTCTGTCCCCCTTGCCCTTACTCTCTATAACATCAATAAAAAATAATAAAAAATAACAGGGTCAAACAAAGTACATAGAAAAGTATGCTGGTAAATATGAAGAAATTAATTATCTCTAAATAATCAAGTAAAAATAAGTGTTAGAAAGGCAGTAAGAGTGTAAAAATGGGATTTCAAGCTTTAAAACTGGACCAATTAAAAAAAAATGTATTCAATGAAATGTCAGATTCATTCATCCATGCATGGCCACATGCACTCATTTAATAAAAACCCTTTGTAAGATGGGAGGATGCTATGGATCCTGCATAAACAAAACTGATATAGTCCTTGTCTTGTTAATTATACAGCCTTTAGAGGAATAAATTAAGTAATCTCATGTAACCAAATAGGTATAATTGAAATATATGCTAAAAATGCCAAGGATAGGATGCTGTGAGAAAGAATTAGCAGTGAAGTTTAATATATGCAGAGGTTTGGAAGATCAGTAAATATCTGCCTGAGCAGTGTCACTTCCCCTTTTATTGGTGGGACAAACCAACTTTTGTCCCACCCTGTATATATTGTATCAGGTGATTAACAGTAAGCTGGCAGGGAGAGTTAGATAATGTTATTAATAGGTAAATCCTACACATAATAAATATCACTTCCTGGTCTTTGAATTATTTGCTTGCAGAATATTTTCCTTCTTAAATTTAAAAATGAATAACTTTGCAATTCATGTATATTTGACTTTTAGATTAGGGAATAAACACATCTTTATGAGAGGAAAACATCTTAGTATAACACTTCACTCTATTATGTATTAGCTTGAAGTTTTATAATATATGTGATCATTGTAGATATACAAATATGACAGTTGAATATGATTCAATCTAACACATGAGCAAGAAGGGTCTTTTCATAACAAGTTTAACTATTTCTCAACATGGGAATTATTTTTTATTCCAAAAATCAGTTATCCTTCAAGACTGAACTCTAATAATTATCTCTTTTCTGAAGAATTTCTTACCTGATGCAAAAAGATTTGTCATTTATACAAATGGACTTTTATAAAATTTTAATATATTTATATCTTTATGTTTTGCAAATTTTTCTCTCTCAAATTCAATTTTTTAAATCATTTTATCACCTAATTATCAGTACTTAGTTTATATTTCTCATTCGGTAGGTACTCAATATACATTTATGGAATAAATATATAAATGCATCAGATGTATAATTAGAAGTAGTTTACATGTTGTTAAATGTAACAAATAAGTTATTAAAAGTTTTCTTGCTCCTTCAAAGTATCTCCACATCTCACTTATTAATTAACAAATTAAACAGAGTATCTGTCCTTTGGCTTACAACAAATCATTTGTTTGAAGGAATGCAATAATAAATAAATCTTTTTTTTCAGTAACTGGTGGGAATTGTTTTTGTTGAGCTTTTGCTGAAAAGAGATTTTAATTTGTGTATGAAAGTATTAGTTTGATGGTAAATTTAATACTATTAGAAAAAGAAATCTAATGGGTAATAAACAAACATTGAAAGTTTCCACCTGCTTCTGGCAGGCCATGGAAGTAGGGATAAGTGGTACTTCAGAGAAGCAAACCAAAAAGCTTTATTAGTTATGTCATATAACAATAAATATAACCAATACTCTTTAAGTGCCTGCTATGTGAGGTATGTCCTAAGTGTTTTATATGTTCCATTATTGATCCCTTATACAGTCTGATAAGCTCATTTACACATTTAGCTGTTCTTATGAACAGGATGAGATGCAGGGAGGGTTAGGCCATTTCCCCGAGGTCATGGAGCCCATTAACAGAAAAGCTGAGAATCCAACCTAGACTTTTACTCAAGAGCTGTTTGATTTACCACTATGCAGATCTCCTCTTCTGGGCTAGAAGTCTCCTGTTTATTCTTCTAGATCTACGTTTTCCCCTTCTCCATTCTGACTAATCCCATAGTTAGTTATCAATAGGCTCATTGGCCTTTCAGCCCCTGCTAGGGCTGGGCTAATGAGAGATGGCAACAGGAAATGATATGGTAAAGAGAGTGAGGTCATAACTCAAATGAAGCCATGACATTTTATTTTAAATGTGAACATCAGCTTCTTAATAATAACAGTGAAACCTACAATAACCTCCCAATATTGACAATTTTTGATGTGTTTAAAGTTTTACTGCAGATAGTTGAAGTTTAAAAGGTATATTTTTACAAAAAAACATCTATTACAAAATTGGTTACCTTGCCCCCTCCTTGCCGTATTGCTGGAGTCTCTCTATAAAGACCAGAGTTCCCTAAGGGGATCTCTCCACACTGGCACTTCCTGTATGTTCCAATAGTCATTCTTCCTCTTGTCCTTTCAGTTTTTAATGTTATTAGTCTTAGGGGTCCTGCACATTTCATTTGGGTTTACTCAAACACTGTACATATTTTGTAAATAATCTTTTTATTAAATTCTTGTTATCCAATTTGGCTGTTCTATCACTTTTCTAATGGAATCATGACCGAGATATCCTCTAATAAAAAATCCAATCATATTTTAAGAAAGATTATGCCATCATGTCAAATGATTATGCCTTTTTTGCTAAATATGTAGTAAGCACATTAATTCTTAGCACATAGTGAAGTGCTTAATTAGTTAAGTGCTTATTGACTATCTGTGGAACTTTAAGGCTTTTAATTTAATTAAGATGTTAAAATAATATGTGATTATTTTTAAAGTTTATCATGCTATTTCTGTGGTGCTGGATAAAAAATGATGGATCTTTCAAAAGACAGGCTAGAAGACCCATTTTTCAAAATAACCATAGTTAATCACTGTGACATCATTGCATAAAGTGTGATTTTCATTAAGCATCTAAAGACAAAATAGAGGGAGTATATAAAAATAGCATTCATATTTTTCTAGTAATACTGAAAGATACTATTACCAGCAATTACTCTTAATGTTAGCTTATCTTCACCTCATATTCTGGGAAACCCTGATACAAATCTATGACAGAGAACTTGGCATCATGGAAAAAATAAATGCTCATCTAACAAGTGACTGAAGAAACTAGATATTTATTTAGAGATTATTTAATCCCAAACTATTATTCCTAGAGACCCTGAGAAATAGGGTAAGTGAACAGTCTTCTGGGTTCTATCATTATTATTCTTTCCAGTACATTCTGCCACTCCAAAGGACAAGATGACAATGAGTAAGCATGCTTCTGTAGAATTGTTTTAATGTTATTTTTAGAAAGTTTTATACACTTACACTGTAGGCCATTGCTAAACCACATTAAAGAGAGATGGTTCCTTAAAGAGAGAGTCCCTTACATCAAAATGGGTCCACATAACTGTGTGACTTCCTGACCAATGGGAGCCATGAGTGCCACTTCTAGATCTGATCCTAGAATCCCCATGTAAGCCCTTTATGCTCCCCCCAACCTTCTTTTTTTTTTTTTTTTTTTGGTGTCTGTCAGCCAAAAACAGAGAATGAAGCAAAGGACTCCCAAGATTTAGGTGATGGAGGAACCACTAGATTCAAAGATTCTGAATCACTGAATGGATACATGAAGAAGAGCCACTTAAACCAACCAGCTTTAAACTTTGATTTGAACACACAAATTATTATGTTAAGACACTGAGATTTGGTGGCTTTTGTTGTATTATATTTAGACTTCCTTGATTGATACAGAAATTTAAGATAACTCTCTTGAGAGAAGCATTCTACAAAATAATAATAATACTTAGCAATTTATAAAATATTAAAAGCATCCATAATATATTTTATTTGAAATTTTATTAGTAGTCTTCAACAACACATGTAGTCCAAAAAAATAATAGATAAAAAGGAAAGAAAGGGTAAAATCAAAATTGCCATTATTGACAAAAAAAAATTAACAGAATTGATATATTGATTTAGGGGAATTGCTAGACATCAGGTCAATACTTAGTTATCAGTTGCACTTCCTCATTACAGAAACAGGTTTTTCTTTTTATCAAAAACAGCAACATATGTTTAAATCTAACAAAAAGAATAACGGAAAGAATAAATGTAAGAAATATGTAAGACCTTTACCTTGAAAAATTGACAGTAAAATAATTTTAAACACCGAAATAAATGGGAGGATACACAAAGCTGACAGATAAAATGGCTCAGTATTCCCTCCAAAATGTCATTTAGTCCCAAGTTGTTCTCTAGATTCACTGCATATTAAATAAAATATCAACATAGTTTTAATGGATCTTGTCAAGCTGATCTCAAATTTATGCTTTAGATAAAAAGCCAAAAATTGTTATTACTACTAAAAAATCAGCCACTTGGGAAGGGACATATGCCCAACTAGTTATTAAGATTTATTACCAATCCATAATAATTAAGAAAATTTGTCAAAGTTATTGACACAGGAACATGGAATTAGGTTAATAGTACAGGGTAGAGCTCCTGGAAACATAGATGACACAGCCAACTTTGAAGCTCTGGTGGGAGACACCTACTATTCCATAAATTATCCATGGGGAAAAAATAAAATGTGATCTCCACCTCACCTCCTATAAACTAATTTTGGAAGAAACATTTAAGAAGAAAACAAAAGAATAATATATTTACACTCCTAGGATAGGGATACTTAATATTTAAAGAGTGAAAACCGTAAAAAAAAATACTGAAACATTTGAATAAAAGCTAAACTTCCATTGATCAAAATACATTATACAAAGGTGAAAAGATGACAGTCTTGAAGTTGGCATTTGTAATGCAAATAACTCGAAATAGCATACAGAATATAGAAATATCCTAATTTTTAAACCTAATAATTTAATAGAAAAATGAGCAAAAGTCATGAGCAGATATTTAATAGGAAAGGAAACGTGAATGTTCAATAAAAATATAAAAAGATTCTCAACCATATAAATATTTAGGGAAATGCAAATTAAAGTTGCAATGAAATAGTCACACCCAATAGATTTGCAAAAATATGAAGAATCTGAAAATACTAAAAGTTAACAATGATGTGGAACAACAGGAACTATAATACCCGTCATTGGAGAGTGTAAATTGATCCAGACACTATAAAAAACATCCTGGAATTACAAGAAAAGGTTATATATACCTGGTGAGCCTAAAATTTCATTTTTATGTGCAAACTCTAGAGAATACTCTTATATGTGAGCATCTGAGACAAGTAAAAGAATATCCATAGTGATATCATTAGTAGCAGGAAAAAAAAACAACCTTGAAAACTTAAAACTCTACCAATAGTAGACTGAATAAGAGCTAAATTTTAAGATACCAAACAATGGCATACCATAGAGCACCTAAATGAATTATAGATAAATGCATTCACATGGTTCACCTTCAAATATTATGCTGAGATTATACAAATTATAGAGAAATATATATGATATGATTCAATTTATAAATGGGTCTAATAGAGAAAAAAATCATTTTAGTGGGAATATACATGGTTGGTAAAGCTATGAAGAAATAGCAAAGGTTTTCTAAAAATGAGGTTTTCTCATGTTTGCCAAAATAAACAATGCTGCCACAAGAATCTCTAGGGACAGTATTTGATCACATTAGTTTTTCTTTGAGCTTATTTTTATACAAATAACTTTCTTAAAAAATACTATAGTTTGATATAGTCCCATTTGTTTATTTTTCTTTTGTTTCCCTTGCCTTAGAGGATATATCAGCAAAAATATTGCTATGCACAATGTCTGAGATTTTACTGCCTATGTTTTCTTCTAGGACTTTTATGGTTTTAGGTCTAACATTTAAGTCTTTAATCCATTTTGAATTTATTCTTATGTGTGGTGTAATAAGGTGGTCTACTTTCATTTTTTTGCATGTGTCTGACCAATTTTCCCAACACCATTTATTGAATAAACTGTCTTTAGCCTATTGTATGTACTTGTTTCTTCTGTCAAATATTAATTGACTATAAAGGTATGAGTTATTTCTGGGCTTTCTATTCTGTTCCATTGATTTATGTGTTTGTTTTTATGCCCGTACCATGCATACTGTTTTGATGAGTATGGCCTTATGGTACAGTTTGATATTAGGTAGCATGATTCCTCCAACTTAGTTCTTTTTTCTCCAGATCACTGTTGCTATTTGGGGCCTTTTGTGGTTCCATATACGTTTTTATAATACTTGTTCTAGTTGTGTTTGTTACAGGAAAGAAAAACGTTGTCAAAATAAAAAGACAACCCACAGAATGGGAGGACATGTTCACCAATACATCTGATAAGGGGTTAATATTCAAAATTTATAAAAAACTTATACAACTCAACACCAAAAACCCCAAACAATCCAATTAAAAAATGAGCAAAGGACCTAAATAGACACTTCTCCAAAGAAGACATACAGATGGTCAATTGACATATGAAAAGGTCCTCAAAGCCACTAATCATCAGAGAAATGCAAATTATCAAAAAACTACAATGAGATATCAGCTCACACCTGTAAGAATGGTTATTATTAATAAATCAACAAACAACAGGTGCTGGCAAGAATGTGGAGAAAGGAGAATCTTTTTCAATGTTGTCAGGAATGCTGATTGGTGCAGCCACTGTGGAAAGCAGTATGGAGATACCTGAAAAAATTAAAAATTGATCTGCCTTTTGACCAAGCAATCCCACTTCTAGGAACATGGCCAAAGGAACCCAAAACACTAATTCTAAAGTACGTAAGTACCCATATGTTTGTTGCAACATTATTTACAATCACCAAGATCTGGAAGCAGCCTAAGTGTTCATCAGTAGGTGAATGGATAAAATAACTGTGGTACATATACACAATAGAATACTACTCAGCCATAAAAAGTAAAAAAATATTTACTTTATGGATGGACCTGGAGAACATTATGCTAAGTGAAATAAGCCAGTCAGAGAAAGACAAATGCCATATGATTTCTCTCATATGTGGAATCTAAAGAACGAACTGAATTAACAAGCAAAGTAGAGATAGACTCAAAGATAAAGAGCAGGATGACAGCTCTGGGCGGGGGTGGTTAGAGGGTGCAGGGATTGAGCAAAAAGGAAAAAGCACTTACGGACATGGGCAACAGTGTGGTGATTGCAGGGTTGGGGAGGGGAATATAAGGGGGATAAGTGGCAATGGGAAAAATACAATAAAAATTATTATTTAAAAAATGCAATAAAGCACTTCTATATAATTAAGTCTTGAGGTTTTTGAAACTGTTTCATTATATATTTGTAAATTTAGTACCAGAATCACAATACTTACATCGCTGTTCATCTGTGATAAATTTAAATATTTTAGTTAACAAGGTACTCATTATCATTTTTGTTTTAAATGTACTTTGTCTTCTTATCAATTTATAGCTTAATAAACTTAGTAGAACTAGTTTTAGAACATTATATGGTGATTTTAATTGATGTGGTCAATATGTAAATGCATTAATTATTTTAATTTCACTTGTTGACATGTTAATTTACATTTATTAGTAAAGTTTCATATTAAAATTTCTTCTTGAGTTAATTTATCAAAAGTTGACATTTATTGTTATCTTTACAAAGCCTTTTGTTAAATTTGACCTGATTCATGTTGAAATATTGGAAAACTTTTGATTAAATTTTTAATAGTTTTTCTGGTTGATTCTTTTGCATTTGTTAGTAAATGTCATATTGTCTGTTAACATTAATGATGCATCTTTCCATGTTCCTTCTTGGTTAATTCATGAAGAACAATGACAAATAAGAGGTTCATTTGTTTTTTCCTTGACTTAAATGGGCATACGAGTATATTATATGTTTTCAGCTATGTAGAATATTGTCTTTGATTTACTATTGAATTTTAACATCTTTTTATCATGTTAAACATGCATTTCTGCGTAAATATCACTTTTTTCTTAGTATATTTAAATATTGCTGCATTCTACTTACTAATGTTTTATTAAATAACTTTTTAATCTTTGTATCTGAGATTGGTTAGCACATTTTTTTAAAGGTTTTTTGAAGACTTTATTTATTTATTTCTTGACAGACAGGGAGAGAGAAACACCAACGTGCGGTTGCCTCTTGGGCGCCCTGCCCTGGGGACCTTGCCTGCAACCAAGGCATGTGCCCTGGCTGGGAATCGACCTGGCAACCCTTTGCTTCACAGGCTGGTACTCAATCCACTGAGACATGCCAGCCAGGGCTCCAGCACATTTTTTTCCAATTCTCTTTTATTTTTTATTCCCTTTGGTATTAGGGATGTTTTGGCTTCATAATAATGGTTCAATGTGGGCTTTGGGGTCATCTACCCATTAAGGAATTTCATACATATTAAAATTCATGAAAAACATAATGGCCATGTGTTGGGACTGGCCAGAAAGGTAGCTATTAGGAACTGGGGTGAGTCAGACATGGAAAAAGGAATAGGTCATAGGGGAACAGGAACTGACTGAGGTCCAGTTTTGGGACTGAGATGGATCAGAAATGGCAGCTTACATGATTATCACAAACAGAGGCTTTAGGTCTAGCCAGACGAAATGGAGGGAAACAGTGCCAGGTCAGGAAAGATGGAGAGCTGCTGTGGAAATACGTAACATCAGAAAGAGATGTGACAAGTATATTTGCTCAGAAAATTCTGCAAATGAGCAATATATATAAGGGGTTTTGAATAGCTGACACATTAAAAGAAGAAAAACACTTTGTTTTTTGAATGCTTGACACATGATAAAACCCCAACTTAGTTTGGAGATAAGCATACACCCATGAAACTATTACCACAATCTATATCATAAACACGTGCATCGCCTCCAAAAGTTTTCTCCTCCCTATTTATTTATGTATATATTATATATATTTATTATGTACTTATATATTATTATTTGTGATAAGAACACACAACCTTCTTAGTAACTTTTTAAGCATGTAATGCAGTACTGTTTATGATAGGCACTAAGATATACACTATTGATGTTGTATAACTGAAACTTTGATGAATACTTCTCCATTTCTCTATCCACTCTGCCTCTAGCAACCACCATTCTAATCTTTGCTTTTATGAGTTTGACTATTTCAGATTCCTCATATAAATATAATGTAATGTTTGTCCTGGACCTAGCTTATTTCATAACATTCTCCCTGCTTATTCACTTTGCTGTAAATGGCAGATTTCCCTTTTTAAAAAAAGGCTGAATAGCATTCCATTGTGTGTATATACCACATTTTCTTTACCCATTCATCATTCAGTGGACATTTAGGTTGCTTCTAGGTCTTGGCTGTTGCAAATAATGCTTCAATGAACATGCAGAGGGGGATGCAGATGGGGGGGGGGCCCAAAAACCAGAATTTATTTATAAAAAATTGTGTATTTATTCTTACATGTTTAAACTTCGGTCACCTTCAATGGTCACTCTCCATTTGATACAATACACCTATTGAGACTTTTTTTTTTCCTTGCTCAAAATAGTTTTTGAACTTCTTAATTTTGGTGCTTCTGCCTTTTAGTGCTTTTGACTTTTAGTGTTTCTGCTGTTTTTTGTTTCAGCTCTTCCACATCTGCCAAACATTTCCCTAGGAGGACTTTTTTCATCCAGGGAAACAAACAAAAAAAAACGTCGCTCGGGGAGAGGTCTGGTGAATAGGGAGGGTGGCCATGGGGGTTCCTGCTGTTTTTGGTCAAAAGCTTCTGAACACTCAGTGCTGTGTTGGCAAGTGTGCTTGTAAATCATCCATCATGAAATGAGCAAGTGCGTTGAAGGAGTTTTTTAAACAATTCCGAAATGCAGCCTTTCGGAACAATGCCAGAAGGTACACTGGTCCAGATGGGTTCCTAGAACACTGACCTAGTAGGAGAAGCCTGTACTGTAAGGGGTCTGTCTTCCAGAAGATAATTATGTTTTGGGGGGTGTCCACCCTTGTACGGTAGGTCCTCATTTAACCACTTAATTAAGTCATAAATATGTTTTTGAAAATTGCAACTTTAAGTGAAATGACATATAAAAATTCTATTTTACCATAGTCTAGTTATAGTAAACAAGACAGAAATTCGACCTGCATATTTCTGGTCACAAAAACATCACCAAGATTCTAAATAAAGACCCAAAACATTTCTAATATTAAATATTGAAACAAATGTGAGCTATTCATACATTTAAGAAAGATGAATTAAAATAAGTAAAAATTCTTGCTTATTTCAGTTCAAGGTTGTGGGTAGCCAGAGCCTATCTTGGTAGCTCAGGGCCCAAGGTAAGAACCCAGCTTGGACAGGGTGCCCTTCCATCTCAGAGCACACACGCCCACACTCCCTCAGACTGAGAGAGTGGAGATACGCCAATCGACCTCACATGCACATTTTTGGGATATGGGGAAAAACTAAAGTACCTGGAGAAAAGCCACACAAACATGGGAAGGAAGTGCAAACTTCACACAGACAGTGGCCCCGGCCAGGAATTGAATTTTTTTTGTCATCAATGTTGTAACAAAACAATCTTGAATAAAACAACTTTATCTGATGATCTGCTGTGTATGTCTGAGATCATATTTCAATCTTTTTAAGTATATGTTCAGTGGTGAGATTGCTAGATCATATAGTAGTTCAATTTTTAATTTTTTGAGGAACCTAATATAACAAGTGTTGGTGAGGATGTGAAGAACATGAAACTTTTGTACATTGTTGACAAGAACCTAAACTGGTGTAACCACTGCAGAGAACAGTGCTTGACAAAGAAGCTGTCTCTCCCTCCTTATATCACTCCTCTTTCTCTCTCTAGAGAAAGTTAATAATCAATTATATAATTGTAATTATTTATATAGTTATTATTTTACTTACATGATAATTAAATTATTTATATAATTTTAATGACAAAAAATGGACTTCTTTAAAAAGTCTTTCTTGAACTTGGGCTCCTTGGCTTATAGCTTAGGGACTTTTGAAAACATTTGATTCAATGACATGCTAAGGTTCAGCTTATCATTTATAATAGGTAGTACTATTATTTCCAGAAATTTTTACCAAAAAACTGGTTACACA
Organism: Pteronotus mesoamericanus; assembly: GCF_021234165.1. Lineage (NCBI taxonomy): Eukaryota > Metazoa > Chordata > Mammalia > Chiroptera > Mormoopidae > Pteronotus > Pteronotus mesoamericanus. Next base: position 52,516,060 of record NW_026555085.1, on the reverse strand, counting down.
AATATGTATTATTGCAAAAGCTAAATATAGTTCAAAAAAAAGACAAAAGAAGTTTTAAACACCAAGAATTTGAAAGATTTTTTCCCAATCATTTGGTAATATATTGACTTAGGATTTTCTACAATTTCCTTAAATAACTGTTCAAATTTGTTTTTTTCATCAAAAGTAACAAGCATCCTTTAAATTAAGTGCAAAATATTTAAAGATTTATGCTTTAAAAATCACTCAGTTGGGGAGAAAGACAAAACAATACACACTTGCAATTAGAGATGTGTTTTAGGTCCTGCTATAATTTTTAAAGTTCAATTATGAGGACAATATGTTGCTTTAACCACTTAAACATAAGCCAGTTATATCCAGTTGTTTGGCACCACACCCCTTACAAACCGTGATGACCATCTTACAAAGCCCCCTGTTTTCACTTGCACTGTGGAGATACAATTTTCATTTTCATGGAGCATGCTGCCTCACAGTGGACAGATTAGGAATCATTGAAGTTTTACAAGTGATTAGTTTTGGAAAAGGTCTTCATTTTGCATATAAATGTTTTCACATGTCATATGAAAAAATATCCACCCATGTTACAATATTTGTAAAAGATGGCATCTTTTTCTGGAAGAACTCTTTAAGTACATTTAATGAATAGGGCTTTTCTGAGTTATACTATCATGTGGATTTTTCTTCATAAGGTATGCCTGAGGTAACAAGATTGAGTAGTAAAAAGATAATGTTCATAATAATAATTCTCTAATAATTTAAACACTTAATTTCTATTACCACAAATTCAGAATGTTTCTTACTGTAATCACAAACTCATATCTTCACATTCAATTTTGTTTTTTACATTATCTTGATTGATTTTAAGACTGTATTAAACCTAAATAGTGAGGATGATAAATTCAATTAGTTATCATGGTTGATTTCATTAGAGTGAGTCCACAAAAAGTTGACACTAGCAATAGAAAATGGTGATAATAACTCCATAAATAACAAAGAGGCCATTATCTAGATATTTCCTTTTTAATATATCTGTATATTCATTCATGGGTTTAGAATAATTCTTCTCAGATTACAAAAGTAAGTCACAGTAGACTGTCCAAGTCACTTTATTTTTGAACATTAGAATAATGTTATAGAATCATGATTTTTAATATTACTTAATATTCTAGTCTTCATCATTTATAGATGTAAAAATTCTCCTCCTCATTCTTATCCTCTTCTTATTATTATCTAGATTAATAGGTCACAGAGTTCCCACATAGCAATGAATAGTGGCAACAAGGCTGGGCAGGAAATGAGAAAACTGGGTGTTGGTCCCATGTGGGCCACCAGTGCGGCACAGGTGCTCTTGGGTTTTGTTTAGATGTGCATTAGATTCTTCACCTATCATCAGAGGACACTAGGTTAGGCAAATTTCCAGACTCCTTTTAAAATTATCTAAAATGAATATAGTTTCTCTAATTAGACTCTGTTGAATTTGATTCAAATCAATTCAGTTTATCCATTCAATTTCCTTGCGTTCAAACCAGAGAGGATTTCTGATGGCTTCCCATACTCTCTTGCCCGTGACAAGTGCTGGGCGGCAGGCGATCGGCTGTGAGCAGGGGAATGAGAAAAGGTTTATAATGACCAATTCAGGACTTCAAAGTCCTAACTTGTCTTTCATTAAATTTTATCCTGGTCACTGAGGTGGATATTAAGAAACCATGATGGGAAAAGGTATCTTTGGAGTGTCATCCTTCCCCTCGCCAGGCCCCGCAGGAGCTGACTGTACCCTCATCCCACACCTGGGCCTCCCAGTGCTGGTTCATTCTAGGCAGTGCTCCTGAGTATGTGTCTTTCTTCACTTTTCTCTGATGTATCAGCCACATTGTCCCATTTTCTCTGTTCCTCACTTTCAACTAACTTTGTATTTGGATGTGGATCTAATAAAGTTTAAAATGAATTAAAATTAAGACATAATATCTTGACATCTGTTTTTTAACATTTTGTATTCTGCGGTCAGTTAAACTGGATTAGAATTTCAGCTCTCACTGTTAGGATAGGTTTTCTCCCTAGCAAAATAGGGATAATTTGTTGGAATGCCTAAAATTATCAAATGAAGTTGTTTGTAAAATGTATCAGAGCCTGACATTTAATAATCACTCAATATTGTAATTGTTATGCTTAAAATTATAACTATTATTTCACATTAGGTCATTTGAGAGGTAAGAAAGTTTGAGCTCCAGAGCTTCTAAGTATCTCTATAGCCATACCCCTCAGAAATGTATTCTTCTACCTTTTTATATTGCTCTTTTATAAAATAAGATAAATCCCAATTCTGTATATTAATCACCATCTTTCAACACTAGTTGGTGAGAGCCTAGTGTGATGCAAGAAAAAAATTTTAGAGTGAATTTGAGAAAACATTGTGTTCAATAGGCTCATCTAAAAGTTCAGCTTCTCATTAACTTGTGAAAGACATTCAGAAAACCTTTAGTAAAGAAACTATTTATTTATTTATTCTCTGACAGCTCCACTTAATCTTATTATTTTGAGATGTTTCCGCTATTTTTTATTGTATTTTTCCCCATTACCTTGCACAACTCTACCCCCTGCAATCACCACACTGTCGTCTGTGTCCACGAGTCCTCTTACATTTTGCTCAATCCCTCCATCCCATACCCTTTTCTCACCTTAGCTGTCATTCTGCTGTCTACCTATGAGTCTGTCTCTATTTAGCTTGTTAGTTCAGTTTGTTCTTTAGATTCCACATATGAGAGAAATTATATGGCATTTGTCTTTCTCTGACTGGCTTATTTCACTTAGCATAATGTTCTCCAGGTCCATCCATACTGTCACAAAGAGTAAAACTTTCTTTTTTTTTTTTAATGGCTGAGTAATATTACATTGTGTTTATGTTCCGTAGATGTTTTATCCATATACCAACTGATAGATGTTTGGGCTGCTTCCAGATCTTGGTGACTGTAAATAATGCTGCAATGAACATAAGGGTGCTTATGTTCTTTTGAATTAGTGTTTTGGGTTCCTTCAGATATATTCCCAGAAGTGGATTACTGGGTCAAAAGGCAGATTGATTTTTAATTTTTTGAAGTATTTCCATACTGCTTTCAACAGTTGCTGCACCAGTCTACGTTCTCACCAACAATGCAAAAGGGTTCCCTTTTCTCCACATCCTCCTGAGCATTTGCTGTTGGTTGATTTATTGATGATAAGCCATTCTGACAGGTGGAAGGTGATATTTCATTGTGGTTTTAATTTGCATTTCTCTGATGGGTAGTGGCATTGAGCATCTTTTTGTATATCTACTGGCCATCTGTATGGCCTCTTTGGAAAAGTGTCCAGGTCCTTTGCTCATTTTTTAATTGAGTTGGCTTTCTTTTGTGTGTTGTGTTTTGTAAGTTCTTTATAAATTTTGGATATTAACCTTATATCAGATCTATTAGTGAATATGTTCTCCCATTCTGTCAGTTGTCTTTTTATTTTGTTGATGATTTCCTTTGCTATGCAAAAAATTTTTAGTTTGATGTAGTCCCATTTGTTTATTTTTTTTTCTTTTATTTCCCTTGCCTGGGAAGGCATAGCTTGATAAAATATTGCTATGAGCAATGCCTGAGATTTTGCTTCCTATGCTTTCTTCTAGAACTTTTATGGTTTTGGGTCTAATATTTAAGTCTTCAATCCATTTTGAATTTATTCTTCTGTAGTATAAGAAGGTGTTCTAGTTTCATTTTTCTGCATGTATCTGTCCAATTTTCCCAATACCATTCATTGATTAAATTATTTTTAACACATTGATTGTGTTTGCTTTCTCTGTTGAATATTAATTCACTATAAATGTATAGATTTGTTTCTGGGCTCTCTATTCTTGTTCCATTGATCTATGTGTCTGTTTATGCCAATACCATGCTGTTTTGAATCCTATGGCCTTATTAGATAGATAGATAGATAGATAGATAGATAGATAGATAGATAGATAGATAGATTATATAGTATAGTTTGATATAGCATGGTATAGCTTGATGTTGGGAACCATCCCACCTGGTTTCATAGGCTGTAGCCTCACCGACAGGTGAGAGGGCCCCAAAGCTGGAACTAAACATGGAAGCCTTGGAAAACAGGCCACTGAGGAGACAAAACCTGTCCCTCTGGCAGGGACTGTGCCCCTCACATCATCTTGCTTGGCCCCAGACGATGGCTGGTTAGTCAATGACGGGTAAGACCCCTTGATGGCAGGGCAACCTATGACAGGCATGGGGCCATCAGGGAAGGACTTGGGGGACACAGAGAAAGGGAAAAAGACCCTCACCCCTCGGCTTTGTTATGGCCTGAGTCCTCATTCTATCTGAAAGAAGTCTCCTTATCTCTTGGAATCTCTGCCCTGCCTGCTTAGCTCAGGATTGAAATAGGACTAAAGGCAGGTACAGCCCTAGACTGGATCAGGCGATACCTGGGGGGAAACCAGGCCCAGAAGTAAGTTCCTTGAACCATACTTTGTTCTTCCCTCAAAGCTAGGATAACAGGCTTATGCTGGGAAGGAAATTCACATTATTCACAAACCCTGAATTTAGGCAAATTTCTTGTGTTCCTTCAATTGTTATCTATGATCTCTATTTGTTTTCTGTAAACATAACCTTTTGACATTGATTGATGAACTTTGCATCCTTGCTCTATACCCCTGCGCCTGTGGTTCTCAATAAAAGCCACTTCAATAGAAGGGCTCAGGGCTTTCTTCACTAGAGGGAAGTACTACCCGCTTCCTCTGGCAGACCTAGAAAAGTGTCTGGGATGACATTTTATTTCCCCATTCATGACAAACTGGAGCGTACTCTGTGGGACCAGAGTCCACCATCCACCTCAGTTTGATATTAGGTAGTGTGATTCCTCCAACTTTGTTCTTCCTCCTCAGTATCGCTGTTGCTATGCCATTTTTGGTTCCATATAAATATTTGAAATACTTGCTCTAGTTCTATGAAATACATCATTGGAATCTTGATAGGAATTGTGTTGAATCTATAGATTGCTTTGGGTAGCATGGACATTTTAATGATGTTAATTCTTCCTTTCCATGTACACAGAGTGTAAGCTTTCACTTATTTGCAGCTTCTTTAATTTCTTTCTTCAGTGTCTTATAATTTTCTGAGAACATGACTTTTATATTCTTGGCTTGGTAGGTTGGTACAGCATTCACAGATCAGTACATCTGATTTACTGCCGCGGGGGGCAATGCGTTGCGGGGAGTGGGGGACACTGGTGCTTCTGGATCTGAGGGTTACTGTCTGGAGCCAGCTGAGGAGGGAGTGGGGCTCTGAATCCCACAGAGCCCGTCCTGGGGTTGTCGTGGATGGGGGAATAAACATGAGTCATTACAAAGACTTCTCTGTTTGCCAGGAGAAGGGACATGGCTCTTCCCTCTAGGGGAAAGAAGGCCCCAAACCCCCAGGTCCAAAGGCTTTTATTGAGAACCATAAGCACGGGGGTAAATAGCAAAGCTCATCAATCAATGTCAAAAGGCTATGTTTACAGAAAACAGACAGACAATTGAAGGATCACAAGAGGTCTGCCTCAGGTCAGGGTCTATGGATAATGTAAGTCTCCTTCCCTGTATGAGCTAGTTATCTAGCTTTTGAGGAAAGAACAAAGCTTGCTTAGGGGAACTTACTTCTAGCTCTGATTGTCCCCAGGAACTGCCTGATCCAGTTTAGGGCTGTACCTGCCTTTAGTATTGTTTTAAGCCTGAGCCAGCTGGGCAGGGCAGAGCTACCAAGAGATAAGGAGACTTCTTTCAGATAAAATGAGGACTCAGCCGTTTCCAAGCCAAGGTGAGGGGTGCGGGCCTTTTTTCCCTTTCTCTGTGTCCCCCAAGTCCTTGTCTGCTGCCTGTATCAGCCGATGTCTGGCTTAGGTCGTCCCTCCTTTTGAGAGAACTTACCTGTCATCAATAAGCGACCATCACAGGGCCAAGCAGGGTGATGTGAGGGGGCCAGGGGCTGTGTCCCTGCCCGGGGGGACAGGTTTCATCTCCTCAGTGGCCTGTTTTCCCAAGGCCTCCTTGATTAGCTCCGGTCTTGGGGCCCTCTTGCCTATCAGCTGGGCTACAGTCCCTGAAACCAGACGGGGCATTTCCCAACAATTCACCACATAAACAAAATTAATAATAAAAACCATATGATCATATCAGTAGATGCAGAAAAAGCACTTGATAAAATCCAGCACCCATTTATGATAAAAACTCTCAGCAAAGTGGGACTAGTGGGAACATACCTCAACATAATAAAAACCATATATGAGACCCCCCACTGCCAGCATCATACTCAATGGGCAAAAACTACAAGTGTTCCTCTTAAGATTTGGTTCAAGATAGAGAAATGTGCTTTCATCTCTCTTATTCAACATAGTGCTGGAAGTCTTAGCCATAGCAATCAGACAAGAAGAAATAAAAAACATCTAAATTGGAAAGGAAGGAGTAAAACTGCCTTTATTTGCAGATAACATGATACTGCACATAGAGAACCCTAAAGATTACACCAAGAAACTACTAGAACTGATAAATGAATTCAGCAAGGTATAAAATTAATATCCAGAAATCAGTTGCATTTTTATATGTCAATAACAAGCTAACAAACTAGAAAAGGAAATTAGGAAACAACCCCATTTATAATTGCATCAAAAAGAATAAACAAAGTATTTAAACTATGCTATTATATAACAACTCTTAATGCTATGTTATATTAACTAAGCTTTAGAGGAGCTGGTTATAAATTATATAAAGATCATTATGAAGTCACTATCTCTTTTTTAGACTCTTAAATAAATAAACATGTATATTGTTTATTATAGAGACTGCAGTCTAATATAACAGAAGCATATTTTTATTATTTTTAAAAAATTCTTTAAAAAATATTTTATTTATTTATTTTTAGAGAAGGGGAAAGGAGGGAGAAAGAGAGGGAATGAAATATCAGTGGTGTGGTTGTCTTTTACACACCCCCTACTTGGGACCTAGCGCAACCCAGGCATGTGCCCTGGCTAGGAATCAAATCAGTGACCCTTTGGTTTGCAGGTCGGCACTCAATCCACTGAACCACTGCAGTCAGGGCAGAAGACTGTTTTTAAATAAATTTATACAACATTTATTCTGAAATAGTCATGTATAACTTAGAAACTCATTGTTTGGGGGTGATAGTTGATATTGAAAATAATTAAGTAGCTTATATGATTGATTTTATGGCGTAATATAATTATTTCTCTATGTAATAAAATAGCAAAAATACTACTTAATAATGATTACTTGAATTTGTGATATTTTATAAGATAAAAATGGCAATTTAATTTGATCTAGTTTGACCCACAGCTGGTATACTTGTGTAACTTTTGAATGAGAGAACAGTTGAGCACTAAGATTTAACAATAGCAGGGAGAATGCTGGAACCAGGCCTATGTACAGTTAGGGGCCTTCATGCCCAGGTGAATTTCCTACCCCTTTTCTCTGCTTTTTTCCAAACATTGGTTTGATTCTATATCATCAGTGTGGAACATTTTGCTCTATGGGCCATAATACAAGGTCTGTCCAGAAAGTATCCAGAGATGTAATATGAAAAGTAGAGATATTTATTGAAGAAGATGCAAGAAACATTGTACATAGGACAATGATGCTTCCATCCCCTTCAAAGTAGCCACCTTGGGACCTCACAGAGTTCTCCCAATCACCATCAGCTTCCTTGTTGTATTTTCTTGAATCTCATCTATGGTTTGAAATTTCCTCCTTTTCAAAGGCGATTTTAGTTTTGGGGAAAGCAGAAGTTGCAGGGTGCCAAATCTGGGCCGTAGGGGAACTGAGTCATATGGATGATTTGATGTTTCTCCAAAAAACTCTGTAGGCGACATGATACATGAGTGAGTGCATTGCTGTGATGAAGCTGCCAGTCACCAGTTGCCCATAGCTGCAGTCTTCTGAATCATCCAAATAGTTCCCATGGATGAATATTCAAGCTTAACGCAAAATCTGATGCAGATTTTTTGATGTACTCTACTCACTCAGTCATTTTGAATGCAATGGACATTCTGTACACATGCTCACTCAGTGGTGTCTACCGCCCCCACTGACTGGTACAGGGAAATCATCATTGTTCACTCATGCACATTGCAGTCCACTCTCCTTGGCTGCCAGGTTACATCAACGTTGCACAACCCATTTTTGTTATATTAATAATGGCTAGACTTTTCTGGACGACCCTTCAAATACTTCACAGAGCTCTTGAGTACAGCAGTTTACAATTTTAGTCAAGAAGAAAGACTCTCACAAATCCACTTCTACAAACCCTGGGGAAAGATTCTTAAGGTTAAAGTTTGGTTAAATGTTCACCACTAGTCCTTAATTGAGAGAACAAGCTTGCCCTGTGCTACTGTGAGTATGTCCACAAATTTACCATGAACAGTGCCCAGAAAAGAAGGGTTGATGGAAAGAGAGTACATAGATGCTCGTGATGCCAGGATTACATATCATTGTTCACTGAGGAAAATGGTATTAACATTTTCAAAAAAATTTCTTAAAAGCCAATATGAGCTGGGTATCTTCCCCTTGGAAATTTAGATAGCTTTTTGATTGGTCAAAACCTAGAGCCTCTCCATAAATTCTCTGAGTTACTGGTAGCTTATGCATTTTGCTTCTCCGTAACTCTGTCTTTGGGCTTTCTTATTCATCTGCTCTTATTAATCTGCACAGGAAGGTCAGATCCTTCACTTTTAGTTTTGGGAAGGGTGGGGTGATGTGCTGTCCACTGGCACAAAGCTGAGTGTGAATTGAGAAAAAGTAAGGATTTAACTTTTACAAGAGTTTCTAATGTCTGCGGAAGAAAAGACTCAAATTGCTAAGTATAATCACATTCCCACCCTGTCAATACTCTCTACTTCCATTCTCTCTCCTCAGTCAGTCATGAGGAAGCCATCTTCTCTCCACATCCAGAACACTCTATGTTCAACAGTCCTCCTTCCTCACACCCATCCTTTGGGCCTTATTTTCTGCTGCAAGTACTTATTTATTTTTCCTAAGTCAGCTTTTTTTCCCCAAAAAGGAATTCTGATTACTAAAATGTCCTCACTATCTCTACAGCACAGTAGCCATCTACTTAACAGTTTCTGATGCATTGCTTTAGTAATCTGGGTTCCGAGATATAAAACATCTACTGAGAGCAGTGCTTCCTGAGAGTTGTGAGGAAGGTAGCAGAGATGAGTGTTATGGAGCTTTAGTAGATCACAGTATTAGTACTCAGGGACTAATACACTAACAATACCAGTAGTAATAACAGCTGGCACTCATGTAATCTTTCTACTAGCTAGACACTGCTCTGAGCACTTTTTGTACATTAATAAACCAATCCTGACCATCACCCTCTGAAATAGTTACTATTACTATCTCTATTTCACAGATGAGGGAACTGAAAAACAGAGAAGTTAAATAATTTGTTCAGGTTACACAGCTCATGAATGGGATTTAAACCCAGACAATCTGGCTTACTGTTTCTGCACTTAAACATTAGCATAAATATGAAAAGATGCAGAACAGTGCTAATCATTGGAGTCCTTAGAGATTTAATAAAGGCAGGTGATTTAATAGGACTGCTCACTGATAGTGAAGATGCTGCTCCAGGGGATTGGGCTACATCTCCTAGGCTAGCAGTTGTGTTGGAGAAGGTGAATGGCAGGGCTAAAGTTTGGGGAAGGGGCATAGAGCATGGTGGGTAAATGAAAATAAGGAAGGACTCAGCAGCGCAAGGTGTGGTCTTTCCAACAATTCTACAGTGCTACAGGTATAAAAGACACATCTCTATGAGGGTAATAGTAATTTCTTATAGAAAATACCAAAGTTACCTGGGTTAGCATGATGTACAATGTAGGACAAATGACAGAACTCACTTGAATTAGGTATGGGTACAGAAAAATAGGATAAAATACATTTAGAGAATCACAGAAATTTTAGATATTAACTATAGGTAAAGTAAAATTTGGAGCATATATCAATAAGGGTGATATATTTCTTTGTACATGTGAAAAGTTGAGAATTTTGATCAAGGAGCCATGACAGAAAATCTTATGAAGCTGTTTGTACAAGTCTAGAAGAAGCATGTAAATACACAACAGATTTACTGCAGAGCCTAGCTGAAAAGCCTTGGACTTCATGAAAGAACAGCGGACCCCTTGAATTCGTGCTGTCAGTGAAACTAATTGAAATGATGGGACAAAGAGATAGTATGTGGAGGAATCTACTTGCATTTGGGAGAGTGGATTTGCCATGGGTACTACCCAGGGTTCAGAAGTGAAATCTAGATGAGTAGAGATAATAAGTGTGGCACAAAGCAGATCGTCCCTTTTTGGTTAGAGGCCTCCCTAAAATAAACCACGACTCTGAGAGGACACCTGACTTTCCTCTGCTCGCTGAGGCTTAGACACAAATGAACCATGTGTGATGACCTGGAAAACCCAACTAATAGCTGGTGACACAGCCATAGCATGACTTTTTAAAATTTTTATTTATTTATTTACATTTTAGAGAGAGGGGAAGGGTGGGGAAAAGAGAGGGAGAGAAACATTGAGAAGCATCAATTGGTTGCCTCTCGTAATTGCCTCGATTGGGAACCAGATCTGCAACTCAGGCATGGGGCCTGACAGGGAATCTAACTGGCAACACTTTGCTTTGCAGGATGATGCCCAACCAACTGAGCCACGCTGGTCAGGACCATAGCGTGATTTATGAAGTACCATGGGATTCACAGGAAGAAGAGGTATTATCTCAAAGTGAAAAAGACTTCACAGAAGATGGGGGTGTGCTTGAATTATTAAAATGGGTTTGATTTCGACAGATTGAAATGCAGTTTTTCCATTCAAAGGAACAATCATAAATATGGTAAGAAGGAAAGGAAATTGGGGGTGATGTGAGGAACACTGAAGGAGTGAACTTAGCTGAAACATGGATTAAAAGTTAGGAAGCAAGTGGTGACAGATAAGGAAGAAAAGCATGCCCAGGTGATATTATAAAAAATTTAAATAAATATTAAACAATGTTGATATCTTATTAATTATGTAATAAAATAGTAACTAAAAATTTTGAACAGGGGAATAATATGCTTGTACTGTAATAGAATGTCCCAAATTCAGCTAGCTCCTTAAATCGTTGGTTAAACACTGAAAATAAGAGTTGGAAATATTTTAAGAACTTACAGCATGCTTTAGGAATAAGATGACTAAGGGTATTTTTTAATTCTCTTATTTGGCAAGTTAAAAACAGATTTATTCCTTAGAATGGAAAATTGAAGTATCAAAGTGTTATATTACACAAAACAATATTTTTATAATAATCACATTTATCCTCTTTTAATTAATCTTTTCACTTGCTTAATTACCCAATGTCATCTATTAGGATCATTAATTAGGTTTGCATTTGAAAATTATCTGTTTTCGTTCACGAGTTTACACCTCATAATTCAAGTTGCCAGCACCGCTACATTTTCTCTCATTAAAAAAAAGAAAATTTGATGCATATGTACATTTATAGAATAGTGTAAATATATCTGCATGCTTACCAATTTTCATTTGAGTATTTGGTATAATTTTCATTATTTCATAGGACACATATAGCATAAGATACCCCTAGTATGATACCTAATTTATTATGGCATGAATTACCTGTTGTATGTGTACTTGCACATACATGAGGTATGTAGCTCAATGAATTTTTTTGCCAGGGGCATACAACTGTGTAACCTCCACCCAGGTCAAAATGCTGACATTACTAGAATCCCAACTCCTCCTTATTCCTTCTCCCAGTTATTAACCTTGTCCCACAAGTGAAACCATAATTCTCATTATTTTTGCATCATCATAGATTGTTTTTTTTTTTCTTATTTTCATTCCATATATAAATGGAATCATATAGTATGTATTTTCTGTTTGATCTTTCAGTCAACAAAAGCCTGTTAGTTTTACCAAAGTTGTTGCATGTAGCAACCATTCATTTTGCACATTTTTGTTTTTTCTTTTTTTCTGTGTGTTACAGCACTGTATGAACATACCAATGTATATGCAATTATAATACTTTCATTATCTTTAATATTGTTTCCAGAACTTTTTAAAAAGATTTTATTTATTTATTTTTAGAAAGAGGGGAAGGAAAGGAGAAAGAGAGGGAGAGAAACATCAATGTGTGGTTGCCTCTCACAAGTCCCCTACAGGGGGACCCGACCCACAACTCGGGGTTGTGCCTTGACTGGGAATCAAACCAGCCATGCTTTGGTTTGTAGGCCCATACTCAATCCACAAGCTATACCAGCCAGGGCTGTTTCCAGAATTTTATAATTAAGCATAAAGTTGCTAACAACCGTTTAAATGTGTCACTTCATGAATAGATGTACTAATTTGTGTTAGGGATAGCAGGAAAAAGAATTACTGAAACATAGGGTATGTGTATGTTCAGCCTTAGTTTCATATAATTCTTTTCATCTGCAGTGCTCAGGGGCCATTAGAGGATGCCTTTGTCATCCTTCTGGTAGAATGAAAGTGGCTGTTGGGTTTGGTCTGGCAACATTACTGGTGCTGTTATAATTCTGTACTTCTTAGGATACTACAGAAATTTCATACATACCTATGGAAATAAAGCCAGCAAAGTAAAATAAGTTCATTAAAGCCATTTATAAAATAAGTAATAGATTTGATAACTCAGACTGTAAACTCTCAAGTCATAAAAAAATTCCACTTCAAAAATTGAATCAAAATGTAGCATATTCCAATGGAATGAGCATGGCTTAAGAGCCTGAGCATCTGGCTAGATTCTCAGAATTGCACTCAGTGTCAAGAACAGTGAAAGGTCTGAGATTTTACCCTACTTTCAAACTAACAATTTAGCCTGCCCAAGTTTCACGATGCTGGGAGAAGTCAGAGACAAATGACAGCTTATTACTTATACAAATGGCATTTTTGAGAATATAAGCAAATGCAGGCTGTTCCCCAACTGTTGGTCCCCAGTGACACGAAGAGGCAAGATGACATCTGCACACACAGTTAGTTACATTTTTGGGGGTTAAGGAAATACATCTTTCATAATGGACTATAAGCATCCTTGCTCTTTCTTCCAGATGGACACACTATCCCTATCTTCCATGGCTGTGAGAAAACTTGCCTTTTGATCTAGAAGGAGATACAATCTCAACCCTCAAAGACTGTTACCTATACAAATACCTAGAAATGGTAATTTGTACAAAAAATAGTCATTGCTGTGTTCACAAATAGGCAAAAACTGAAGAGATGTAGGGAGAATTGTGTCCTATTTGACACCAACACCCACCCTTTGTTTTACACTAGGATTCTGGCAAATTTTCTGACGCATACACTACTCTGTTTGCCACTTTGATTCATCTTACTGGCTGGAGTTGTGACAATCTGTTCAATTTATCTCCTATAGCATTTACTTAAAACTATAATCAATAGGACATCAAGGAACAGTATGAGGCCTACTTGTAGAATTGACCTTGACTTTACCCCTCAGGATCCTGGACCAACTAGGTCCAAACAACTATACCACCCAGGCTGGCCTACAGTTGCCATTAAAGAAATAGGCATCAAGCCCAGAAATAGGGCAGAATTCCAAATATTCAGATAGATCTATATAACACTCTATATCTTTTGTCTTAATAATTTGTCAGCCAGAACCTAAGATAAGATAATCTCATTTTGGGAATAGTCACATTTAATGACCATCTACCTTACTAATGAGTGAGGACTAAGAAATGATAAGGAGGGTAGAGTCAGAACTGTTTTGTGTCCACTTTGAGGAAGCTGTTCAATGCTCAAGAATACCAGATCTCGGTGATGTTAGGGAGCATGGAAGGTCCATTGAATACATTGATTATCCTCCCATTGTTGGGTGTTAGTCTGAAGAAGGTTGTAAGAGTTGTAAATGTGACATATATTAGTTTAAAAATTACAGTGGTATGGCCAGTGTTGGTTGTTCCCATTGGAAAAGGAGTGGTGTAGCTTGGAAAGTGTCAACAGTGGTTAGGATATACTTGATCACCCTGAGAGGGGGTCATTGGTCCAATGTAGGGAATCTTTCTGTAGTGGGTTGCGCATGTTGCACCATAAGATATAGCCTCTCTCACCACCAGACAAATGGATCACCTTTTAGCAGGAGTCATAAGTCTGACATAAAGTGATAGACTCCACTCAGAAATAGGGAGTCCTTTACTTTGTGTACAAGTGGATGACAGCTGTGTCTAGTGCAATGATGGATGTAGGCAGTGATGTGGTGAATATAATATTCACAAGCAGCTTGCTTTCAGTTGATCCCATCAGAGAATAGATGTCGTTGTGGGCATTTATATGAATAGTCTAGAGGGTTCAATCAGAAACAGCAATTTGTTTTTTTTCTTTTAAGCCTCATAGGGATTGTCTATAATTTTCCAGTAGTTTTTCAAATTGGAGGAAAAATAACTTGGCCATTGACAATAGCCCAAGAGCCAGAAAAAAAAATATACAACAAAGCTCATCATTGGGGGTATTGGCCAAAGCTCTGAGAACAGCCTTGGGTTTTCCACTTAGCAGAGTGACTGTGTCCATTTTCAAAGGACGAGTCTAGCCCCACAGCCTATCTTTGGATTTCTACTTGGCAATCACCAGTGAACAAGTCTCAGGCATTTAGGTCTCTGAGTTGAAGCCCCTACTAAGTTCAGTGGCTATGCTTTAGATGGTGGAGTACAGAATAAGGTTTGCTCCTAGGATGTAGCCAACATTTTTCTTAGAAAGCTGAGGGTCAGTGACAGCAGGGCAGCCCCATTATTGAATAATATATTCAATTCGACAAAAGCACTTGTTGGGCCTTTCCCACATTATTAGTGATTGAGTCTGAGTTGATCCACACCAAAATGGGGACATCAGGCTGAAGTCATCAGAGTCACACAGTCAGAGTCTCAGCTTTGACAAGAACCCAATAGTGAGTCAATAACTGTTTTTCTAAAACATTGTGCCTGGTCACTGTATCTGCATGGTAACAAGTCTGATACCCAAAGGGACACTTCTGCATAGAGGTCCTCTCTTCATCAGGGCCTCCGATCAATGTAATCATTGATCACAGAGACTTGTAGTTAAAGGGGCCATTAGGGTTGTGGGCCTCAATGGTAGAAAGAATATCACAGTTTTCTGGACAGCTTTCAACTCAAACTGACTCAAAGATGCTGGTTCTCAAGTTGACTGTTATAAAGGCTCAAGTAGAATTCCTAAGTGAGGCACATCTTGTCCAATCAGGTGCTCAGTCTCTGTTTTCTTGGTTGGGGGTTGAAAAAACAACTGTTTTCCACTGACTGAAGAAACACAAAAGGTCCAAGGAGAATTGTCTTCCTAGTTGTAAAATTAAGAAAGTTTCCATACATTTCTGGCTTTCAACTTCCTTGTACAGAAAATAAAAATATTGTAAGATTTGGAGCAGATGTGTATAAAATGCCTACCATATAATATGTGTTCAATAAGTTAAACAGAAAAATTATGCAGAAACTATAGGGTTGTGCAGACACACATATAATAATAAAAATCTACATAGATTAAACATTATAATTTTCAGTCAGAACCCAATATTGCTATTAAAGCAATTGATTATGTTATTCCTATCAGTGTGAATTTTTTGTATCATTTTTGACTTACTGCTGGTTGTAAAAATATCTTTCTAATGAGTATCAAATCTAAGGTCCTTCTCTTTGTCTTGTTCCTGGTTTTAGTGGGAAAGCTTTTCATTTTTGCCCATTGAGTACAATATTGACTGTACGTTTCTCATATATGGCCTTTATTATATTGAGGTATGCTCCCTCTACTCACACTTCGTTGAGTGTTTTTATCATAAATGGTGCTGTACCTTATCAATTGCTTTTTCCACATCTATCGATATGGTCATGTGATTTTAATCTTTCCTTTTGTTTATGTGATGTATTATGTCTATTGATTTGTGTTTATTGTACCATTGTTTCATCCCTGACATGAATCCCACTTGATCATAGTGTATAATCTTTTTAATGTATTGCTAGATGTATTTTATTAATATTTTGTTGAGGACTTTAGTGTCTATGTTCATCACGGATATTGGCCTGTAGTTTTCTTTCTTTGTTGTGTGTTTATCTGGTTTTGGGATTAGGATGATGCTGGCTCATAAAAAGAGTTTGGGAGTCTTCCCTGTTCTTGAATTTTTTGGAATCATCTGAGAATGATTCTCAGTTCTTTCTTGAATGCTTTTAAAATTCTCCTGTGAAACTGTCTGGTCTAGGGCTTTTGTGTGCTAGGAGTTTTTTGATTACTGCTTCAATTTTACCAGCTGTTATCAGTATGTTCTTTCTGCTTCTTCTTCATTCAGTTTTGGAAAATTATATTTTTCTAGAAACTTGCCCATTTCACACAGGTTTTCAAATTTCTTGGCATATATTTGTTTGTAGTAATTTTTTGCAATCCTTTGTATTTCACCTATGCACCCCAGTGTTCATAGCAGCAGAATTTACAATAGCCAAGCGCTGGAAGCAACCTAAGTTGCCCTTCAGTAAATGAGTGGATCAAAAAACTATGGTACACTTACACAATGGAATACTATGCAGTAGAAAGAAAGAGAGAAAGAGCTATCACCCTTCATAGCAGCATGGATGAAACCTAAGAGGACTATGTTAAGCAAAATAAGGTAGGGGGTGAAAGACAAATGCCATATGATCTCACCTATAAGTGGACCCCAATCAACAAAACAAACAAGCAAGCAAAATATAGCCAGAGACATTGAAATAAACAACAAACTGACAATAACCAGAGAGGAAGAGGGAGCGGGATAATGGGACAAAGAAGGAGAAGGTTTGTCAAGGAACATGTATAAAGGGCCCATGAACAAAGCCAAAGGGAAGTAGGATTGAAGGTGGGAGGTGGGGGTGGGTAGAGTGAGGGAGAGTGGTGGGGAGAAAGTGGAGACAACTGTACTTGAACAACAATAAAAAAAGACCTTCTCTTAAATAATAACACACATTGGTCTGATTGTATTTTTTGGTTTAAATGTAAATACATGTATACATCCAGATCCATAAAACCAGGCCACACTCAAGGTGAATACAAAACAAAAAAGCCGGCCTTTATTTTCTAACTTCATTTGGTGTACAGGGAAATATTTTTTGTGCTTTCATGTTTATTTTTTTAAAATTAACATGCTGTTAGAAATCATTCTGTATACTCCTTTTTTAACTGTTAAACTGTTTCCATTTCTTCATATCCATTTATACAATTTATTTATTCATGAAATTGTGAAGCATACAAATGCATCACTTCTTAGACGTTTCTGGATACCATCTATGCTACCAGAAACTTGAAGGGATAATAACAAGATTTGAGGAATTATTTTCACCGACCAGATATTAGCAATACAATTGTGGAGACTAATCCATGGTGCCATAAGTAAAAAGATTAAGTAAAACAATGTTAAAGAGAGGAAGGATGAGCTAACTAACGAGAGCTATAAAAACCAGAGAATGCTAAAGAGGTGTAACTGAAAGAAAAGTGAAATTTATAAAGGGCAGAAACCTGGCATTTGCAAAGCATTCCAAGTAAAAGAAGACAAACTATGTCTCTGAAGGTAATAAAATGAAAAGTATTGTGATCTGTAGAGAGAATAGCTTGGCTTTAGGAAAACTGCCATAACACTGGCCTACCTTTTATATACTTGGGTCATTGACAAAACCTCACGGTTGGTCCAGATATGAATTTGTGAAAGACTGTGGAACATACATTTAATAAATATTTTCTTATAAAACTGATTGTAGGGCATGGAAGTAATTATTAGCTATCAAATATCTGTGCTCCCCTTTCATTAAATAGTTTTGCTCTAGAAAGTGGTACCATTTCTCAGCTCCCATAACCACATCCTCACATCTAAGTGTGATGTATGATTAGTTCCTGCCAATGGAGGGTAAGGGGCTAGTGATGTGTGTTATTTTCAGGCCATGTAGAAATGGTTAAGAAGTGATTACACTTGTATGTGTTTTCCCAGATCCCTTTCCCCATCTATTAGCTGAACAAAGAATGCTATGATCCTAGAAAACGGTAAAGGCACAAATGGAGACCTGGGTCCCCAAAAGATCACGTAGAAGAATCATTTGAGAAAGAAATAAATACTACTGGGTTATGTCACTGAGACCTGGAGTTTACCTTTGCAGCAGCTAGCTTATATATCAGTATATTTATCTTTATTTACCAGACAAACTTTAAATAATAATAATATCAAATAATGATATTTTTATTCTTCTTTAGAAAGAGAACAATTAAAATTTGAGTTGTAACTCAATATACAAAATTCTTTTTAATATTCCATTCTCTGGAAGCAAAGGAATAGAACAATCTTTTTGGGTAGAGGAAAAAAAAATGAACATGTATCTTAGGAAAGCTGAGTACTAGTCTTAGGATCTGAAGAATGGTGTGCTGAAAATTGTACGGGTGGACAGTACAGGGGAACTTTGTAAAAAATGTTTATTTCAAACTGTACTGCAAGGTGATTTAGGATGCATTTCCATTTTTATAGCCTCATTTTAGGCAGTGTCCAGTGTTTTTTAGCAGACAATTTAGCTGCTTCAGTAGATTTTATTGCTTCTTTCTAAATTTGTCAAGTTGTCCTTTGCCTGTAGCATCACCTACAATGGATGGCAAGAGAATCGCCTCCAGTGTGATTGCTCTATTTCTCTCTGACCCTCTGAGACCTCAGTGTGAAGGCTTTTCCTAAGTGCTGTATCAACACTCAGATTCAAAGATTACTATGTTTTGTTGTTGCTTGGCTGATGTATCATACCCCAAGCTCATCATTTCAGGCAGCTGATCCTTTGTCATAGTGCCCTTATGTCCTAATACTTAGTGCATTATTTATATTGCTAGCAAATAGAATTGATTTTAAAATGTGAGTCTCTGCTTCTCGCTCTCTTTTTCTCTGTGGTTGCTAGCTAGCAGGGACACTTATTTAATATCTGGAAAGGCATGAATATCTTTAGCTTAATCTGGCACGTTAGATATAGATTTGTAAATTTAAAATATGCAATGCTTTCTTCAATTTGGAATTGCAATACATGTGTTTAAGATTGAATATGTTTTCATTAGGTCCTAAATATAACATGCATTCCAAACTATTGCATAATGTGAAGTGAAAGAAAAAAATACACTACTATACTTTTTACCTTATAAATTATGACCACTTACTGATTAGGAAAAATATTCTAGGTTTTGTTCTACTAAATCGATGACCTTATGTAAGACTGTTGAAAGACATTGCATCCTTGCTATAAAATCTTAAATTGTGAATACATATGTGGAAATTTCTAAGCATTTTCTTGTGTGTGTGTGTGTGTGTGTGTGTGTTACACCACCTTTTACAAAAGATTGGAAGAAACTTAAAAAAAATCTAACAAATTTAACTAAATGGACATAAAGGGAAAATAAAGATCAAGGAAGAGGAGCAAGCAAGCGCTTTAATTATGGCTAACTCTAAAGTAACAAGGATAAGAATGAAATTTGTGTCTGAAGTAACACAAAGCCAAGCCAAGCTTAGCCATGTTATCATGGAAGCACCAGTCGGAACGTCCAGGAGCTCATGTTCAAGTTCCAGCTCTGTAGGTAGGTAAGTTTAGGCAAATCACATTATTTCTTCAAGCCTCAGTTTCCTCATTTGAAAACTATCAAGCTAAAGCTAGGCCACTAGTAAGGTGTTTTTTAAATAGAAAATTGGTCACTGTGTTTGCTAACAGAAACTCGTAACTTTCTTAGAAATGGATTCATGAGAATGTTCAATTAGAAATTTGCTATTTATTTTCTTAGCTCTTACAGCTTCCCTCTTCCCTGTCCCCACCACATAACAGTGAAAAATGTACTCTCAGAATATTGAAACTTATGATGGAAAGGAATGTTTTGTTTTAACTGACTTCTCTATGAATAGGGTTTATTTGAATACACTTAGGAAAAAAATAGGTTTGTTTGAATTGGCAGTAGAAGTAAATGAGAAACAACACTACCTCTGCTAAAGTAAAAACTCTAAGATCCTTATGTACATAAAAGGAAATCTCATTTAATTAGTTCTCATCAATTAGATATGGAAGAAACTTTGCATAGAGAATGATATTTTTTCCTCTGTATTGATTTGGTAAAAAATTACCACTTGAACAAAAATGTTAGGAAAACTAGCATGCATTTCTTGAACTAAAGGATGGAGAAAATGTTCTTTGATATCTTAGAAACTGCTGCTTTTATGTATAAACAAGTGATATCAAATACAAATGATACCAAATTTACAAATAGCCTTTTCTTATAGTTCTGCTTAAGTAGAAACAAAGTAATGATATCTATATCTCATCAAAATTCTGTTTTAACGTAAGTTTTTTTAAAGATACTTTGTTTGATCAAGTTTGAGTTTGACCTTCATGATTAGTTAGTCTGGCTACCACACCATCTGTGATTGCATATCTGCTTATTTATATGTATCATACTTCCTATTGAGTGTGCAGCCATCTATCATCACCATTTAGTAGTCTTCTTCTATTAATACCTGCATCCTCTTGTGTTCTCTGGATAAAAGAACAGTGTTCAACATCATAAAAAACAGTCCTGCTGTGTTGTGGAGATAGTTCCTACTTTTCACACCAAAAGTAACAATCTCAACCCATCACCAAATATTCCTTGAGTCTCTTAACTCCAACTGGGCTGCCAAGCACATTTAATTGTAGTCGAAATTTAATTTTTAAAAAATAATTATATGGTTTATATGTCTTCGCTAGAGGTTAATTATGCTGAATCAAGTTTTATTTTATTTTTGTAACATTGATAATTTCAATGTAATACTGAATGCACAAGGCATTAAATTGCAGGAAGACTGGCATTTTAAAGGAGTTGTATTAATTAAAAATATTTTTGGCTGTGTGTAATACAAAACCCAATTAATAGTAGCTGGGAAAAGTTAGAAGTTTATATATTTCAACTGTGATGACCAAAGAACTGCCTATAAGTGCTATCACCAGAATGGATCAAGTTTAGATTTTTGGTTGATCTGAAATCAAATTTCCTTCTATCTTTCTAATAAATTTAGTGCCGCTCAGTAACATACCATAGCTATTTAATGAACATTTTATTTCTGATTAAATACTCAATGGAAATTTTTTCACTTTTTAAAAATTATACAAACATTATTTATTTATCTTTTTTCAAAACAAACTTTAAAGTTATAGTTGGCATACAATATTACATAAGTGGCCGGTATACAACTGAGTGACTGGGAATTGTTATGAAATGATGACCACAGTAGGTCAAATAACTATCTGTCTTTGAAGTCCCAGCATCATATAATGTCTTGGTCTGTATTTAAGTTATACTTAACATTCTGTGAGCCTAAGCATACAAAGGTAGGCATATATTGCCACAGTTGATAATGTTGTAAACGAAACCCATTGCCTTGATGAAATAGTCTGATGATCTTCAGCAAAGATGCAAAAAAAAAAAAAAAAAAAAAAGGGAAACAATCATTCCTGACTATTATTGACTATGTTAAGAAGCACACAATTTTGTTTCTTAAACATATCTAACATGGCTGCTCATTCCAACCCTTTTTATTAGATGAAGGGCAAAGATAATTTCTTATACCTTGCTGAATCACTAAATGTATGTAATTAAAAAAATCAGAATAGGCATTAAAGGCAAGTACTTATGACTATAATTGTCCAAATAGGCAAAGAAAAACAAAACAGGATTCTTATTCTTCTTACATAGTCCAATTAATTGAAAAAATTAACCATTTATTTTTTAGAGTATTTTATTACATAAATCTCTCGACGATTGTCAGCTCTCTGATGCATTTCATGTCATGGAGACCTGGTGTTCATTAAAAATTGTCACAAAAAGAAATGTATATTTCCTGCTATTACTACTAATCAATAGCCCATAATACCAATAAATGTTTGGCTATGCAATCTATACAAAATACTTTTTTGATAATTTAATGCAGTGAATATTCACATGTATAATAGATACTATCAGTTCTGTTTTTTTAACAGATTAGAGAGGCTTAAAATTTATCATGAATATAAGCGGATCTAAGATTGCACATGCCCTAGCTTACTTTCCACATTCATTTTACTTCATTGCCCTAAATCTCCAGATTATAGGGATTTCAGGTCTAAATACAACAAGTTATGCTTTTAATATGACTTAAGACCTATTATATCCAGCATTTGTAATGAATTCTTTTTTTTTAAGATTTAAAAAAATTATTTTTTAGAGAGAGGGAAGGGAGGGAGAAAGAGAGGGAGAGAAACATCAATGTATGGTCACCTCTTGCATGCCCTCCTACTGGGGATCTGGCCTGCAACCCAGGCATATACCCTGACTGGGAATTGAACCAGCAACTTTTTGATTTGCAGGCCAGCACTCAATCCACTGAGCCACACCAGCTAGGGCTGTAGTGAATTCCAATAACACATTTTAATGAAAGAAAATAGTGGCATAGTGACATGACTAACTAAAACTTTCTTTGTGTGGTTTTCATTTTTCATAAAATGTGTTTTTATGAGAACATTTTACTGTGGTTGTATCTGACCTTCTGGGAAGTTGTTGTACTTGTAAAAAACAATTAAACTGCAATGTAGAACAGTTTTTTTTAAAAAGAGGGATCAGTAAAGCTATTATTTTTTCCGCTGTCTCTCTTGTTTAGCTGTCATACCATTCAATCTATGCTGTGATGGAACAGCACTACTTTCAATAACAATTTTTATTCTTTCTTTTAGAGAAATTTGCATTTTCTTTGTAGAGTCCCTATTGTACTGCCATCCCCACTTTGGATGGACCCAATTCTCCTGGTTAGCAAGAGAACAGTAAGCTAGTACAATTCCTCCAGCTTTAACCCAATTTATGTAAGAATCCAAAGAATAAGCTTCAGTACTTCTCAGTCTTGAAATTTTTTTACAGGCAAGTGCAGAGAATGAGTAAGACAATCTGGATATGCAAATCTGTGATTTAATACCTATCCCAATGAGACCATTCAGCAGGATAAATGGCTTGTCTATGATGCCCAAAAGTTATTTTGAGTTTGGAGGCTTGAGGTCAGTTCTTTCAACCTCCATTAAAACTTCTTAACTTCTGTCTTTAATTTTTTTGAATGCCACAACCTACTTCCAAACTTTGCCTAGATTACTCCAACGTAAACCTAGGTGGACACAGGAAAGCTCAGCTTCCACCTAATGTTTGCTTTACTTCCATATTATTGTTAAGGTATTTTTATTAGTACGCTTAGCATAAGAAGAACCATTCCAATAAGTAGCTGGGAGTGGCCATGTGAACAGTTTTGGTGTTCCCTGGAAATTAATAATACTTCATTAAACTCCCTCATTCTGTGGTCAAATAAATGTAAAAGATTTCTCAGCTCTAATTTCTTTTCCTGATGGTCTTTGGTACTCTCTATTCATTTTTCTCCCTCATAAATAACATGGATGCCCTTCCTTTCCTTTATATAATAGATTATCCAATACCCCTTGGACTCTTCCCTCTGATTATTAACTCTTTGGAAATGAGGTTGAACATGTACTTTCTTAAGTCTAAAAGCAACTTCTAGTGATATATAAAATAAGGTACAAGTTAATAAATGTCATACTCATTTATTCTCATTAGTGCCTGCATCTCCTGAGAATTATAAATCACTACTAAATCATACCATCTGACTGGAAGACAACATTATAAAACTTCAACTGCGTTCCCAGAATTTGACGGGAAGTGTATTTTGCCACTATTGCATTAATTGTGTGCCTTGAGCAGGATGATTTACAACAGCTGATTTTCTTGCTTTTAAATTATGGGATGCTGTCATTTTAAGTTCATCTTTATAGTCTAGTTAGCTTGGGATTTCTAATGACCTCTCCAATTTGTAGTGAATATATGAAGTTTGATTTATAACTTTCCAATTAAGGGACTTTAAGATGCAAGTATTGAAATTCAAAGATGAATCATTCATACTCTTATTACTAAAGCAGATATATAGATATTTCCCAACATATTGACAGCTTCATTGGCTATCTTCTACCTATGAATTTGTTCTATTTAAATATGTTTCAATATAATACTAATTAAAAGTAATGAATTTACTAGCTTATTTTTATATATAACTTATTGTTTTATAATAACATTCATAGGTAAATGGCCATATTTGTGTCTTGAAAAATTAATAAGCAACTCATATTTATAGCTATAAATAAATATATTTCAATGGGTTTGTTTTGGTAATCCCCAATTCATCAATCTATTTTTTTTCTTGGAAAGTCTGGGCAGGGTAAGGAAAATTGGTTTTGGGTCCTCTGATTCATTCCATCTAAATGTAATAAAACTTTTGAGCATCATTGATAGAGTGAATGAATACTCCTGGGATTTAAATATTTTAGAGGTAGCTTGAAATCTTATCTGAGTCACTTAATAGGAAATTTTACATGTGTATATATTGGAAATACAATACCTGTGTCTTATTGTATATTCAAAATGAGGAGATATATATATATAAAAGATATATATCTCCTCATTTATATATACATATATACATATAGATTATATATACATATAGATATATATGTATATATCTATATCTATTTATCATCTATTGATAATCCTTTACTACCCTTAGTTCTTAATTCTGATCTAAAATTCAGCTGTTCAAAATTCTTTGTCCCTAGTCCATGCCTTTGAATTGAAATTGACTAGAATTTAATCCAATTTGCTTCTAACAGATATTTAATTGTTTAAAATAGTTACGTTCTTTTTCTCATAGACCTGGGGAAATAAGGGCTGATTGCAATAGGGTCTCAAGTGGCTCTGCCATCATAGCAATGGAAAGAAATGGTCTTCTTTCTGGATATGGAAAGACAGAAGCTTGGTAATTTTGATTCATTTTCCATCCAATTATAGTCATAAGAGCAAGCCTGGTTTAACCTTAGAGCACTGGGGAGAATCCTGTACTTTGCCCAGGAAGCTCTTACACGAGACTTCTGCCCTCGTTGATATTTTGTCATGGGAGCATTTTCAGAAGGCTGGAAATGCCCCTAGCTTTACACAGCTACACGATTTTGACAGGACACTTGTGCCCCCCACATCTTTGCTCATCTGTAAAGAAAGAATCACTATGGTCCCTCCTACCCAAACTTTTATGATTCTGAGGTGATATTGCTGTATAAAATGAATTATCTTTATTTTGCAGATTGGAATTATGTTATTGTGGGATTTCAGAATTAGTGAACCTATATTTTTATGAATGCAAAGCAAAAAATCTTAGAAAATTTGTTTTATTTATTAGAATAGGTTAAAAATATGACATGATTTGTATGTACCTAAGGATGAGCTTAATGATCAATAAATGTGTATGTAATTGAATTTTCAGAGGAAATATTTTTCCTTTATATATATATACACATATATACCCTCTAGTCATTCTAATATTGCACTAATAATGCATAATTATTATATATTGTATATCATACACTGCATATTATATATCACATATTATATATTATATATGTATAAATGATATGTACAAATGTGTATAATACATATATATGTAGATGTGTGTATATGTAGATATATGCATTTGTACATATATGTACAAATGTATACCTTTCATATTGTCCACATAATTGTATCATTGTTAGCTTTTTTTTCTGCTTGTAGATTGTTGCAGAATAGAGATAACAAGCTGCTGACGGCAACATTTCTTTCAGGCTTAGACACATCTCTGAATTGAGCAAAGTTTATATTCCGTTTGCTCCCCTTTCCCTGGTCACTAGCACTTTATTTCCTTTTGGTATTTTCTTTCTAATACCTGGGGCAGACATTTTAAAATACTATCACAGGAGAAGGAATATTGCTAAACTTCTTTACAGTAAGTTAGTGAAAGGGACTAATAAGGGTATTAAATCGAAAACATAAAGACTAAGTCTCTAACAACTGTATTTCAAATATCAAGGAGAAAGTAAGGAGTGAATTCATCAACCTCCACAAAACCTATAGCTCTTGTAGGTGTCTAATATCCCTATCTAATTATGAGTCTTTTCTGAAAGAGAATAGAAGCATTGAAATAAAATAATTAATGTTTTAAAATAGCCACACTTAAGAGATTTTAAATGTTTGGTAAGAAGATATTTTTATGTGTTGTGAAAAGAGAAATGCATGTACATCTGATAAAATAATATTAGCAATTACTAATAAAGTAATCTGTAATTCCTCTTACTCTTTTGCAATTTCCCCCCTTTAACATTTAAAATCAGAGCATGGGCAGCCAACACTTCTGGCGTGGGGAGCCTTATTAGTCTATGTAAACTGTGCTATGTTTACCACCTATAACTTAAAGTGCAGCCCCAAGCTAAGAATGTCGGTACTCATTGGAGTTCTTTGATAATGACACTCTCTACATTTGTTTTCTAAAGCCTGATAGACCTTAATTATTATGAAGCTTATCAATCACAGACTCTCTTCTAATGATATAGAATGGCAAATGGCAATGCTGTGTAATGCATGACATGTTATGCTTTTGCATCTAAGAATATCTGAGTAACACTAAGAGAGAACTGCCACAATACACAAGAATTAGAGTTCCACTTACTACATGCTGAATACACAAGAATTAGAGTTCCACTTATTACACGCTGAATTCTCAGCACATTAAGCTTTGTTTGCAACTTGGTATCAGGTTATAAATTACTAGTTAACATTTTGGAAAGTTACTCTGTCTTGAATATAATGGTTAAAATACTGTAAATGGATTAAATGAAAACCATACTGGGGTTTGTGGGTGTACATATGTTTGTGTGTATGTCTGTGTATGCGTAAGCCATGTTGTAATCTTTCCTTGGGTACCTTAATCACTTTATTTAAGAAAACACATATTTCAATAGGTATATTTTTTTTATTAATTATTATACTAGGCTCACTATTTTGGGAGGCCTAGGAAAGATAGGGTTTTTTTTCCTGTTTATAATGAAGGTACGCCCCTAAGACTTCCTTAGTAGTCATGTTAACATTCTTAATCACCTACCCTATTTGTATGTTTGTCATATTTCTAAAGTATGCTCTCCTGTTTATAGAAGAAAGGTAGCTTTTTCCAATCCAACCAGGACCACCACCTAACCTGTATTCACCAAAAGGCACTTGGCTGTTTTCTGACAAAAGAGAAAAGACATTAGAAATTTTAAAACAATTACCAGATAGCTAGATATGCCTCTTAAATATATCATTTTCTTTCAACAAATAACATGCCTTGATTTCTGTAAGAGTAAATGCTTCATGCCAAAGGCTTTAAAGTCAAAAGTGATGCTATTGACTAGCTTTTCCCCTTTTGCAATCTAACCAAGGCAAACTAAGCCTTGATAACAACTCCTGGCTTTTGCTGCCAAGTTGTAAAAGTAACAAACAGGAAATGTCATGGATCTTCATCTCTTTCCTTTGAACAGGATTTCTTTAAACTAGAATGTGGGATGGACAGCCCTATAAAATTTCTAGTTTTCATTTTTAGATTATTATTTTCTTCAGGCAATTAATATTTTATTAATTTTCAGGAGAGCATGTAAAACACTAGAGATAGTCTTATTTCCTATCACAATAATATAAAAAAAAAGACCTAGTCCTCCTCAGTTCATTTCTGGAGTGGCCCTTCCTGGACCACTGCAGTGATAAACATAGAAAGCAAATTTACCCATGTAACATGGTAGAAGAAAATTATTCACAGCAGGAAGACAAGTGAGTGTCAATGAAAATGCCAGGGTTCTTTTGAAGCATGAGCTGAGGTGATAGCAGAAGCTGAGATGCAGGTGCAATTACAGCTGTTTTCTATAATACACAGATACGACTTACGTGAAACCTACTTTCTGTTCATAATATCACCTACTGAAGGCACAGACATGACTATATGTACCTCTCATAAACATTTAAGTACGTATTCATGTTATTTTTTGAAATTTTCACTTTTGAAATAAAAAGTTTAGCATTACTAGAATAAGGGTACTTAATGTTTAGCTAAGGGACTCTTGGTTATCTGATTTTTATTTTCTCTCTTCCTAGAAAAATGTGAATATATATCTACATATTTACAATTTTCAAGAGTTTACTAAATCCATAAAGCTCATGGACTCCAGGTTACAGACTGGTGTCTGAGATTACAAGAGATGAACTTTGATTTAAGCATTAAACAGTTAAAATTAAGTAATACCTTATGTGTAACAAAAACAATACATTTAAATAAGCCAGCATTTACAAAATGTGTTCTGCAAATGAATAATTCTGTTGAGTGTTAAAATATGTTACACTAAAAGTATTTTGTCTCCATATTCAAATAACTTTTAAGAAATGCTGAATCAAAGAAAGTTAATGATTATAAACAGCCTTCTCTTGAACAGGGATTTCTCAGAGCATTTAACATTCTGATGTGTGTTTTCATTCTCCAAGAAGGGTAATAAGCCCAGAGAGTATGCAGACTATATTTGCATATGGAACTTTTTGTTTTCATGGGTCATCTCATAGGAATTGTGCTTCTCTGAGTCTCATAAATTTGGGAAACAGTGCAATGACCTTTTTCAAGTCAGGCAACAAAGATTTCTTTTAGGGGTATAATTACTTTGGGAAGCACTTGGAAATTGTTTGAACACAAATGCATTACATTGATTCATGCATACTGATACATCTTGAAACATTGACAAACCAGTTCAGTTGATATTTCAAATTTTAACTGGCACAGATGTGCAAACTTCTCTAATATCTATAATCGCATTGTATTTAAGAGAACACAAGCAACTGAAATAAATATATGTGAAGTACTTTTGAATGAATAAATCCATTTAATAAATGAAATTCCAAGTTCATTTCCTAAGAAACTGAGCCAATATCATGTTTAGTGTCTGAGTGAAGAGTCCTGTAGTTGGGAGAGTCAGTCAAATTCCAACCACACTGATTCTGACTGGGTTTAAAAGATAATCATTTTGTGTGTCAGATTAGAGACAATTTTATGCATTTATAATTCTATTTATTTGGCTTTCTTTGTGTTATATTACATGATCATGGAAAGCAAAAAAAAAAAAATCATGAATCTAGGAAAAGAATCTAAGATGCTAGACTTAATCCTATTCAGTATCCACATTAAATGCATAAATTTAGATCAAGGTAAATTTTTTTTCACTCTATAAACTGATCCAATGGTAAATAAACTGAGCCGGTTTTGCCAAAGTATATGAACTTCTTACATGGAATAACTTGATCATTTTTGAAGCAATGAATTAATTCATGACATTCAAATTCATTACTTTAGTGACATGATAAATTTAATAATGCTTCCAGAGAACTGCAGTAACTAGGAGAATTTAGGCCAGAGAATGTTTTTGATTACAAGTTGCTCTATCTCTTTCTTGGTCTTCATTTCTGCCTCTGTCATTGTCTCTATTTCTACCAGATGTTCCTCTATATGTGTATCTACAGTTACATGTGTATCAGCATATTTCATCCCTTTCTCCCAGCCAGGATCTTGGAAAGTATAGTTAATCTTCTCAACAGATTTTTGTCTTTTTGCAAATTCATTCATATTAGTTAAATTTTTTCAAACAGGAATTATTTAACTTTTAACTTAAAAATTGATTTTAATATCTTGGGTCCCTTTTTTTCCAAGATTACATTTCACAATAAATTGTTTGCATGCATATTATATCAGGACCCATAATAAGAAATGAAATTGCTCCAGAATAGCTTTGTCTGTGGCAGAACTATCTTACCTTTAGTTGCTTGAACAAATGCATCCCAATGATCAGCTCTCAACTGAGAATGAGTACCCCAAGCTCCAGCTGTTATGGGGTCTGGGTTTCATTTGTTTTATTTTTCTCTTCGATGAGGTAAGTTTAACATAAATCTGTGAGATACAAAACTGAGGCTTTCTATAGCTATATTTAGGTAGAATATTGTAAAAGTGAACACACTGTTCTCTGAAAAGTTAAGGGAATAGAGTTTATAAAAATCTAATATTCTGGTGAAGAGACAGTCAATATATCACACCAGTATAAGATTATAAATTTCTAAAGGATTAGAATGTGATGAAAAATACAACTCTAGATAGAGAACAACAATAATACGACTTTTCTATGATTCATAAATGGAATTCTCTGGGTCTTAGAGTTATTACTAATAACTGAAATTATTGTAAAAATAAATACAGATGTGTTAACAGACATTGTAACATTTGTAATTAATATCCTGCTATAAAAATGTTTGATATATTTTATTCATGTTTTAATAAAATGTACTCTGAAAAACAAGGTTAATTCACTTTGGGTTTGAGGACACAGAGAGGCTAAAAGTGAAGGTATGGAAAAGATATTCCATGCAACTGGTATTATTTAAAGTCTTTCAGAATATGGCTTTGGAAAAAAAGAAGTTGGAAAAATATAAATTTTCCCAATTTCCATACCCTTCCTTTGGTTGGTGGTAAAGAAGGGACAGGCAACAATGATGTTTGCTTGGGTTTCTGTACATGGATTTATGACTTACGCTCTTTCAAAGATTGAGGTCCTAAAATTCTAGATATGTGAAACTGAATGACATTGTGCCCTGAATGTTGGGAGAATGAAAAGGATCGAGCTTGGGCATTCTTTTATATTTATTCATGATTTCCCCCTCTCTCCGCCACCTTGAGGGAGTCACCATGGAATGCTTTGATAAAGGAAAAACAGAATATCTGTTTAATTCTGACCTTGTGGTTTGAATTTCCCTAATTGCTGTATATGCAGTTTATTTACAGGTAACTGCTAAATCACTGCATTGTTCTGGGTTGACTTAATCTGCAAAAACAGAAGCAAGTATTTACACAATGGTATAGAGTTTCACAGATACCAGTTTAATGCTTTCACAGCACACAAATCAAATATTAATTTTAGCTGCCTTGTTTAATATTTACCTCCTTTATTTCTGTATAAAATTACTGCAGATCCTCTGATAAATTTTCTTAGAGCAAGTTATTGATTAGATTTTTAACCTTTTGGAACTGGGTTCCTGTTTTAGCATAATGTTTCTCAGCTGAGCTATATATTAATGTCACTACTGATCATCTGTAAAGTCGCCCATGAGGAATTTACATTTATGCTAGATGTGTTAGTAGAGTAATTTATTGGAAAGAAAATCCATAATATAATTATGAAACAACATGGGTGACCTATTTTTCTCATTTTACATTTTTCTCTATTGATTACAGTTAAACATATCTTTGTTTAGTTGGTTAAACTTCAAGGTGGCTCTCTGTCTGCTTCAACTACAAGTATAAAGAATTACCAGTATGGAAATAAAGAGAGAAAAACACTTCTGAATATATTTTGTCTTAGAGGTTGACTTGAGTTTGGGGGTAATATGGGGATATTCATATTTGTCATGCTGTGTCATGTGAAGGAAAACTTCCTTAAAGCATTCATTAAGTTGTACAAACAGAACACAATTTCTAATTAAATAGAGTGATGTTAATATAATTAAAATTTAGATTTAAACAAATGGGGCATGCGTGTCCATTCTTCTAATTAAAACATTTAATGCAACAATATATCTAAGAAGTTGAAGTGTCTTTCTCAATTGCCAGACTGAGTCATTATTCTCTAAATATTTTTAGACAAGTAGCATCTAAGATTGGGCAGGAATCATTTTTAGATAAAACTATTTTTTAAATCTGGCCTGAAAATAAGCTAGAAGTCCCTCATGTTGCTTTGATTCAAATTAAGTATTTACTGAGTATACATAGTTTGGAATAACAAAGTGCTGGGTAATAAGAAAGGTTTGCCGGAATTGATGTTTTTATTCCTGTTGGTCAAAGTGTGTATACAGATAGTAATGTCATTTTATTTTGGCCACCCAAAATAGCAATAAAAAAAAAAACAGAATTAAAGCGTGAGTTATGGTAGGTAAATGAGGCATCTGAACGAGAGCCATTCAGAGACCCCTCAGGGTACAGATCAAGCTAGTGATTGAAATGCTGAGAGAGCTCTGGGTGTGCTAATTACTTTGGCCTTTCAAACTGTGGACTAACATAATTTTAACAGGAAACAGAAACTGGATGAAATGTGTATAAGAAATGAGGGTCTGAATTAAGAAGATACTGTCCACAAACTCTCTTAAGGGGAAAACAGAGCAAACCCAATCTTTTGGGAGCTTACACAGCCGTTACTGTAGGAAGATCGAAAGCTTCAGACATAAAAATGCCAAAATCCTCTGAAAGTCAACAGTGCGAGACAACTAAATATATAGGAAATAAAGAAACAAAATGTGAACAAGAGAAAAGTGACTTGCAGAGTTTAAGACCAAGTGTTTTCTCGACAATGTGATGGAGGCTATCGTGGTCTGATGAAGGGACCGAAGCAGACAGGGCCCAGGTAGGAGGATGGTCCTCTCAGTGGGGTGTGGGCAGAGGGAGTGGGTCCTGGACTCCAGGGGCTAGTAGAGAGGCCAAACAGTCATGAGTGAGGTATCTGAATATTTAGTGCAAAATATCCTGAAATACAGAAATAAAACCAATGAGCGGAATATTTTTTTTATTCAAGACGATGAAGTAATAAGAAAGAAGACAAGACCTAAGAAAAGATTGGGAGATTACTGCTGGCGGGGGCTGATGCTCACACTAGATTTACAATTGGGAATCAATATATTCTCAGTTAAAGCACAACAAAGCATTTCTTTTCTCGTGTCATGTAATCAGGCTTCTATTCGATATGATCTGGAGAGGAAATCAGGTGCTCTAGATTGAGGAATGCAAAAAGAACTCTACAAAGCTTTTAGGCCATTATACATTTCCTACTACATTATTTTTGTTATTCTTTATTTCTTCATATTAAGATCTTCAAAATACCAAAACGAAGAAGAATTTGGAGATAATTTGGTGGCCAGGAAGGACATTTTTAGGCTCTTCTCCACAGTCAATCCGTGGAGGAGAGTGACATCCCCAAATGGGGAAGAAAGCATACAGCTGTAAAAAGGAAGGAAAAGTAGCCTGAATGCTTGAGTCAGTAACATGAAAAGGAAGGCTCCATGGGATATAGGCTTAGAAATCTACTCTGAGGGAAACTGACAGTGAAGCATGTCCCCCTAATGCAGTCATTTGTCATGTTTATGCCTGGTCTCCAGACACCCTACCTATTTAAGAGGGCTTTTAAGACAGCTGGAAAGCAAGCCCCTGATGAATATTCATTCTCCCAAATTCTTGGGGCCAGGGCATGGGCATAAACTAAAATGCTTGGATACTAACATCCGGGTCTTGAATCTGGGACAAGTGATGCAAAGAAGCATGAGAGAGCCTAGACTTCATTCTGGAGAGAGGAGTAGAAGCATCACCTGGTGCTCGAGGATGGCCTGTCCAGGTCCAGCCCTAGACATCATGGAGGCATCAGCAGAGATCGCATGTTAGCATATCTACTATTCCTTTTGGGTAATTTTGGCTGCAGTTCTTTGTTCTCTAGACAGTTTAAGCTCTTTCCAGTTTTCCAAGTCTGGATCTTTAGCTTTTGCATTGATTCTGTGAAACACTGGCATCTTTCCAATAATTTCTTTTCACCTTATATTAATCAGGGTTCTTTTATTTGCAACTAAGAATCCTGCTTGATAAAAACCTTTACCAAAAGAATTGTTGTAATAGTGAAGAAAAAACCCACCTTGGGAATACAGATATGGAAGGGATGAGTTATGTACAGGGATAAGAGATATCTTAATGAGGATATGGTATGGGTTGTAAGCTTCCAATCTTACCTCTGCTATATAGTTGATGTTAAAAAAGTAACTAATCACTTTAGATTCTTCCTTTATAATGTACAGATGATCATAACCACCTTGTATACTCAATAAGAGGGTTAAATAACTTTTACACATAAGGTGTTTAGGAAGAGGTCTGGAACATAATTAATACCACATATTTGTATTTATTTTTCATTTATTTTAAATTCTTTTCATACATTTTTATTGAATTATAATTATGCACATGCTACATGCCAGGCCCAGATTTTGGCATTGTGGACAGAGGAGTGAAGATGCTGATATAAGGAACTTATATCCTAATAAGAGTAGAGGGTTTCTATCCTTAGAGATGGTAAGCGGGGAACTAATGGTGAAAATCATTTCAGAATGAATAAGCATATACGAAAGCCTGAAAGAACATCTCATATTTGAGGAATGGTCATTGTCATGTGTGGCTTCTCCCACATAGACGCATCTGGGAGAAACAGGAAAATGTGCTGAGGCAAAGAAACCTGGCTGAACATCACTGACATGAGTGTGCGAACTTTCCCCTCCCACTGCCCACTGAGAGGCCTCTGGCATTACATAATTTTTTGCCTTCCTTCAGAATGTCTCAAGGGAGTCTTTCTCAGCCTGGTAAAAGCTGAGGTGATTTTCTAACAAAACATGGAAAGCGTGGTGAGAAGAGATTAGGAGTAAAAGGTTGAAGGATGAGTTTTCCTGGATTTGGGGGGAACAGAGCTGATAGGAAGCAGTAGTTTAGTGTGTGTGTACAGCCACGCAGTGGTGAAAATATTACATAATAAAGACCTGTATTACTTGCAAAGAGACAAAGCAGTGTATATGTTGTCCTGATGACCATATGGCATAATTTGCATTAATGTGTTTTTAGTTGGTAAAACTCACACAAAAGTTTTGAGGGCATTCTCCTGGGGATGCTCCTGCTGCATGATCCACTCTGGGAAGTTTTTTGGGGCAAGGGGGTTGAAAGAAGCAGTTTTTATGGGAAAATCTGAACATGTCATGACCTTGATTTTCTTCTTTAACCACCATTATATCTTCTTCTGTTAAATAAACCATATTCTGTGAAGATTATGGAGCTGATTTTGTCCTGCCACATTTGAATTATTTTGAAATTACATTTGGTTGAATGTATTATTTTTGTAGGTCAACAAAGATGACACTCCAGGTTAAACACAAGGGCTACATGAGTTTTGAATTGATTGTAAAGTGACAGGAAGGCCACGCTTCATTCTGTATACAAGAAACCACTTGATGAGGTGATAAAAGCATAATATTTGGGGTTACATGTCTTTGTTCAAATAATTTTCTGCAATCTCTTGCTACAGAATTGAGTAAGCTGCTTATGGTTTCTATAAAAGAAGATGATAAGCATTATCTCAGGATTACGATCAAATGGGATAATATATATAGCACAGATTGTGATACCTGGCACCTAGGTGTAATGTTTATTGGGATTGAAATGTGGTCTAGAGATGCCAAAGAAGGAGTCAGTGCTCCTGATACATATTTGAAGAAATGATGATTAAAGCTATGGACTAGAACAGGGATCAGCCAGTTGCAACAATCTGTCACCTGTTTTTGTAAATAATATTTTTATTGGAACACAGCTATATCCATTCCTTTAAGTATTATTGATAATGGCTATTGTCATGCTACAATGGCAGAGTTGATTAGTTGTAACAGAAATCATATAGCTCAGTAAATGTATAATATTTGTTTTTGGCCCGTTACAGAAGAAGTTTTATGACCTCTGGAATAGAGGAATAAATGGATGAGATTAGAAAGATAATACAAAAATAACACTGAAAAGGCCTGAGCCTACATATAAGCAATGTCTACATATAAAGGATTTTTTCCTTCTATTTGGGGATCTCATCAGTACTTCCACCTTTAAAGAGAGGGATATCAAGCTCATCAAAGAAATATAAGATACCCAACTGTTTTCAATATTCAGCCTTTTTAAGGATGCTGAACATTTTCTAGCCACAGAAGAAACTCACAAATGTAAAATTCCAGAGATTTCCAGAAACTGAGGCTATAGTTAAATTGGTAGGGGTGTATTCAAAGACTTAGGGGTATAAGTTCCAAAACTGTCACAATTATCCATTGTCCTTTTATATATATATAAAAGATGGATAGGAATATAGTTTAATATGGTGCTGTACATTTTGAAACTTTTTAAAGCTTCATTGATAATGTGATCAGTTTGGCTGATAATGTTTTCAATTTACCTCTCTATTTAATATTCGGTTTAATCATATTATCTCTAACCTAGAAGACAGAAGCTTAAATTATAAAATAATGTGTAAAATTTCAAACCATTGAAATAACTATTCCATCTGTGGATAGTTCCTCAATGACTTTATGTCTAATACTGTCTCTACAACTTTCCATTAAATTTAAGGAATACATTTTTCATGAGAAACATCTCGCCTAATACCATGATGCGTTCTCCAGAGAACACCCTTGATAATGGCATTTTGGCATCAAGGCCTCATAGATTTAATGTTTGTGCACAAACGTCAGATCTCATTGGCACATCCTGGCTGACAATATTGTCATACAGAATATATATTCATTTGGACATCTGCTCCAATATGAGTATTATTCTGATTCAAAAAAGAATTTACCAGACATACGGGGTCAAACGTATGGTTTACAGAAGATGAGCTGACTCTGGGTGGTGGGCACACATTGCAATATGCAGATCACGTATCCTAGAAATGTACTTGAAACCTATAGAACCATGTTAACCAATGCCACCCCTATAAATTTAAAATCTTTAAAAGAATAAAATAAAAATTATCTTATAGTCTAAATGCCAGATAAGAAAAAGTGAAAGGATTAAAAAATACAAATTGTTGTTACAAAATAGTCATGGGGATGTATAAGTAAAGCATAGCAAATACAGTCAACAATATTGTAATAATTATGTACAGTGCCACGTGGATACTTGAAAAGTCAGGAGTATGATTGCCTAACCACTATGATGTATACCTGAAACTAATGCAAGATAACACTGAATGTAACCTATAATTGAAAAATAAAATTAAAAAAAGTTTATTTAAAGAAACAAAATATCTCATTTGGTGATTTCTTACTCCATTAGTTTCATCCCCATTTCATGTTTAGTTTTTATTTGAAAGCGTTCTTACTTGAAAGACATTTATTTGAATGTCTATTGTACTTGAAAGTAAATGAGACAAGTAAGAAATATTTTATCCATTTTATTAATATGGGAAAAGCTGGCATGACTTGAGTAAGTAAATTTGTTTTTTTCTCTCAGATCATTTTATCATAAACTATTTAAGTCCTTTTCCCTAAATATTTAAGCATTTTGCTTTTATCTATGCATCTTGATGTGTTCAACATAAATGTTTTTTTGACTACTTGCATAAGACAACAGATAAAAGTGAAAAGATATGTTTCTAAGAGACTTATGGAAATACCTTAATGATGGGTTTTATTGCAATTAATTCTTGATTTTTCTGAAGTTTATAGGAGATGAGTTTCAAGAAGAAATCTTAGTTGAAATTATAAAACATATGACAATTGAAAACTTAATGATTCTTACTTAGAGAATCCATTCAACATGCTGTTCATACACTCGGATCATCATCATATTCAGAAACCCTAGGCATGTAATGTGAAAAAACCATCTTCATCTGATTAAATAAAGATTACCTATTAACATGTCAAGTCAAATTAATGAAAGCCATATTCTTCAAATGACGATCTCAGCAATGAGTTGTGTGTATTCTAAAACCAAATTGATTCTGATCCATTTATAGGAGGACATTGTTACCAATTTGAATACAAAGTAGAAAAACTGTCCTCATTATTTCACATCTTAAGCAATGGGAAAAATAAGAATACATTAAAATAATTTTTAATGTTTAAAAATAAACAGATACTTTCCAACAGTTATAAAGCATCTAGTGCCAGTTTCATAGGACGTTGCTGAGCAGCCCCTGCGCTGTTCTTTTATTTGTCAGGAATGGCCACGACCATTCGACGTGAAGTACCCAAAGGCACATGGGTCAGCTGAACACACCACTTTCTGTAGCAGCAACACGATAGAAATGCATTTCAGATTTAATAGAAATACTTTATTTTATCCTATTTTTATTTGCCTATGTATACCAGCCACTGTAGCTCAGGTTTCTCTTAGGAGAGCATGAAACATGAAATTTAATTTAAAGGTGTAAGCTGTGAGCAGTTGCGGTTTAATTCAGGAATTTATAGACTCGCCCCTGGCAATAAGCTCTAAGGCATATATCTAATACAATGCATTATGGCTGTATCATTCAATGTGCTGTAGTTAATGGCTTGTCAGCACTTCTATTTTAAACACCTCTTTTCTAGTGTTTATGATTTGACCATTAAGAATTGCTGGGGCTTGAAAATAACAGTTTGTGAAGATTGAGTTCGGCAACAAATTGGATCATTTTCATTTTTGAGCAATAGCGTGAACTGCAAAGTTGTGTGAAAAAATGAAATAAGGTTACGTTAGGACTTAACTTTGTAAAAGGAAGGGAGAGAGAAATCTTCAGTTTAAGGTCTTATACAGATTATGCACTAGATGTTACAAATACATGATCCTAAATGGGAGAACATACCTAGGATTTGAGTTTGGGTTTAAGAGGAAAAGCCCATTGAAAATGAAGAAAATCATCCTTTTTAAAAATCCTTATTGTTATACATGATACACATTTAATAAGATATTCCTTATTTAATAGTAGAATGATATCACGTGAAATATAGCATTAAACTTTTGGGAAACAGGTTACATAAAAATGAATTTATTAATATCTGGCATATCTAGGAATAAGGAGATTTGTGTTCCCCTATGATGGTTGTCAATAAACTACCACAGAAGTTAGCATGCCCTCTTAGAGTGTTGACTCTTAGCTTCTGTTCCAGATTAAGCCAGAAAAACACACAGATATAATTAAAACCTTTGTGACTCCTTATGTCTCTGACTAGAGTGACAAGAGAGGAAAGTTGCATAGTAAGAGCAGAAGTGAAAGCCAATGATTAGATATTGGGGTTTAGAAAAGAGAGAACAGCCCCTTTACAATGTCGTCCCATAGTCCATGGTTCTCATACCAGACTCTTCCTACCTAATCCTAGCAGATATGGGTTGTGTTGAATTCATTCTCCCCCTTTTCATGAGAGTGCCAAGACACCAACACCTTAAATTTCCAGTGTACATTCATAAATTGTGATTCCGTGCCATGGCATCAGTTAATTGGTTCAGATTGAGCTTCAGGCCTTAGCAGGGTCAACTAAAATTCCCTTGTAAGGATGTGCAATTAGGAAAAAAGGAGAGAGAGGCAGAGTATACTATTCTGCAGAGAGGAGAACAGGAAGAGAGCAGACATACAGAGAAATGGAAAGGTAATGGAGCAGAAATCTAATAGGTTCCTGGTTCTGCTTTGTTCCTGAGGCCCCCTGGCGTATCTCTTCCTGGACTCTCTTAATACACCAGCGTCCATTAAATAAACCCTCTTTTTGTTAAAACTCCTTAAGTACCCATTATTTAAATTGGGATCCCAACATTTGAATGCCCCGGTTAATAAGGCAATACCAACACAATGGCATTAATGCCATTTCATAAATTTTAATACTTGATCCATTTTTCTCATTTCTCATATACTCAGCTTTTCTCCACTGGGGATCAAATCGATGAACTATTCTTGAACTTGAAGTTTCATTCAAATATAATCCAAATTTACTAAAGCCTATTTTTTCACTATTTCTTTTATTTCCTTCCTCTAATTGTCTATTATTTTATTTGATTTTATTTTCCTTTTTCATATCTTTTCTTCTGAGATTTGAACTCTAAAAACATATGGTATAGCTGAAATATAAAATCTTCAGTTGGACCTTAGTCTTTGGGTTTGGATTCTTTTGATGATAACAGACAAAAGTAATATAGAAATAATGAAGACTTCAAATGGGATTAAATAATAAGGGATATTTTTCAAACCTAAGCAAAAAAAAAAAAGTAGGTCTTATTTCTGGGGAAACCATATCTAGCTACATTTTTGGACTCTTTCTTTGGTATCCCCCCAAAGCATTAATTTCTTCAAATAAGGTAGCAAAATGACTTCACATATTTCAGCTTTTCTATCCAAAGGGAAATAGAGAATCTTT
This sequence comes from Pteronotus mesoamericanus, assembly GCF_021234165.1. Lineage (NCBI taxonomy): Eukaryota > Metazoa > Chordata > Mammalia > Chiroptera > Mormoopidae > Pteronotus > Pteronotus mesoamericanus. The sequence goes on along the minus strand of NW_026555085.1, from coordinate 52,476,091 downwards.
TCCAGTAGCTCCTGAGCTAATTCATCCCAGGGATGAAGACCTTGGGAAGCTTTTGAAAGTAGAGATGTTGAGTGGAATTCTGAAGGATTAGGAGGAGGTTCTTAGGTATGGAGAGCTAGGTGAGGTATTCTGGATAAGGGGACAGCTTTTGTGTAGATCCTGGTATAAAAAATGGGTCAGTGATCTTCCTAGAAAAGAAATAGACCTGATCTTCATGAGCTACAGTTTGAGAATTCATAAATCTCCTACACGGTTCTCAGTGGGTCTGCAGACTACCCCCAAAATTGTATCCAAAAAATGTGTTTGTGTGCAGGAGCCTTTATTTGAACGTAAGTTTTAGCAGAATAATCATATCTGCAAAGGGGTATATAACACACAAAAAATGTGTAAAGAGATAGAAAGGAAACCTCAAAACCTCAAAAAAAAAAGTCTCTAACTGACAGGTATTCTAGAGGAAAGCAAGAGAGGATGATTAGAGTTTCTAAAGACTGCCAAGGACCAGGGAGTACACATGCTGCTCTTGGGGTCAAAGAGTATGCATTCAGGCATTGGCCTTCCCTCAGTAAATAGCGTGACCTGCCCAAGGGGAGTCAACTTTAACTCTTTGAGTGTTGCCTCACTTGTTGTTGTTGTTTTTTAGTGTTTGTTTCATAATCATAACCTTACCTCTGCAATCCAGCTAGACTTCAGGGGGAATAAGGAAAATATGGAACCCAAAGAACCACTGTGAGAGCACAAAGCTTATAGGATATTCCGAGCATATGCAGATGCAGGGGTGTTCTCCTGAGCTGCGGAAGGAATGGTCTTGTGGTTAAGATAAAACAGGAGTCAAATTTATTAGAGTTGTCCACAGTCAGCACGGTGATCTTCCTGCTGGTTTTACTGAGCCTGGACCTAAGCCTCCATGGCTTCCACGGTATTCACACCCTCTTTGGTCTGGATGAAGACCGCATGCTTGCCATCCAGCCAAGCAGTTTCGGCAGTGCGGATGAAAAACCGGAGCCATTTATGTTAGGTGAAGCATTTGCTCTGGACAAGATGCCAGGACCTGTGTACTTCAGGATGGAAGTCTCATCATCAAATTTTTCCCATAGATGGACTTGCTGCCTGTGTCCTTCTGGCCTGTGAAGTCACTGCCTGGCACATGAGTCCTGGAATAATCCTGTGAAAGCAAGTGCCTTTATAACCAAATGCTTTCTCCCCAGTGTCCAGAGCATGAAAGTTTTCTGCTATCTTTGGAACTTTGTCTGCAAACATCTCGAAGTGGATACAGCCTGAGGGCTCACCATCTAAGCAATGTCAAAGAACAGGGTTGGGTTGAGCATGCTGGATGGGTATGGCTCCAAGGCAGTGGCGCCTGCAAGCTGTCACCTCATTGTTTATACCTTTTAAAAACTTCAATTCTGCTGAGAAAACATAGCTTTCCATAAACTGTCTCCAAGCTCTTCATCAGTTGTGCAAGACAGGGGTGTCTCTTTGGAGCTAGTTCCCCTCATGTTTTGTTTTAGGAGATAGAAAATATTAGGAATGTTGCTTTTTGGTTGGCTTTAACTGCTATTGTAGTTCATTGTGTTGGGCCATGAAATGTACCGAGCTCAGACCGGCTCGCTTGATGAGTAGGTTGTATCCATGCAAACTCCTCCCTGGAGATAGAGGCTTCCTCTCCCGGCTGAACTGCAAGTAATGATATAACAACACCTTCTAAAATATGAGGTCTGTCTGGAAAAAGTCCAGCCATTGTTATTATAATCAGAACAGTTTGAGTGACATTGATGTAACCTGGAAGCCAAGGAAAGTGGAGTGGAATGCACATGCATGAACGATGACAATTTCACTGTACTAGTCAGTGGGAGCAGTAGATGTCACTGAGTGAGCATGTGTACTGTGTGGCCATTGCTTTCAAAATGACTGAATGAGTAGAGCAATGAATGTGCATCAAATTTTGCATCAAGCTTGAACACTTCTCCACAAAAACTATTTGGGTGATTCAGAATGCCTCAGCCATGGGCAACTGGTGATTGGCAGCTTCATTATGACAACATGACTGATTATGCATCATATTTCATGCATAGTTTTTTTTGAGAAACATCAGATCACCCACGTGACTCAGCCTCCCTACTGCCCAGATTTGGTACCCTGAGACTTCAGGCTTTTCCCAGAACTAAATTCACCTTTGAAAGTGAAGAGGTTTCACACTGTTAATGAGATTCAGGAAAATACAATGGGGCAGCTGATAGTGATTGGGAGAATTGTGTGAGGTTCCAAGGTGCCTACTTTGAAGGGGAGTGAGGAGTCATTGTCTTATTTACAATGTTTCTTATATCTTGTATCTTCTTCAATAACTGTCTCCATTTTTCCTACTACATGGCTAGATACCTTTTGGATAGACCTCATAGATGTATCTCCTTGTTTGCCATATGGTATAGTCTTGGTACTTCATTTCTTCTATACTCCATGGAGATGGTCCCACCTTCCATGGTCCCTGGGAGCTGGAAGATGGGAGTTGAAGAATATGATCCTGATCCCTTCCATTTGGCAGATTCCCATGAGGCCAACTGATTCCAGTTCTCTTTTCTTCTGTGCTAGGTGCAGAGCAGAGAATTTAACCACTCTGCTGCCTAAGCAGACATCTTAATAAGGAGTGAAATTCTTGTACTTCCTCTTGAAGAAAGTCCCAATATTCATGAGTGCTTTTCTTAAGTACCTTTTCAACTTCTCTGTAAATAGGAGACAAGGAATAATACTTCTTCTGCTCCTCGGAGAAGAAAGAAAACATTTTTTGTCCACATGCATTGCACTTTTCACAAGTTTGAGATGCTGATCTGGTGGATGCCAATTCTGGAATCTCTCAATAAACCTGGTTGAGGTTGCTTGTTTCAGTTGCTGGTGATTCTTTGAGAAGATGGTATGCTTTGCTGCTTTCGACACACTCCTAAACATACCTTGCCCTCTTCAGTGCTCACAGCTGGACCCCTCTTTATCTTACCTTCAGATTCAGCCTCACTCAAATTCAGTGGGCAATTCAGAACAAACTAAATAGTACATTTCAGTATGATAGAGTGGAGAATTTAATAACTAAGCCCCTCTCTTCTTGAAGGCAGATATAAAGCCTTATTTCTGAGATGCTATTATTTCTGAGATGCAGTTTTCCAGTTGTTATAATAGGGCTCTGAAGCAATAGAGAAATGAAGATGATGCTGTAGAGGCATTTCTTGGGACACATGGGCTACAAAGTGTCCTTGTGGCTGGGAGGGGGGTAGGAAACACATCTCTGTGTCAAAGGGATGGGAAACAAAGTGGAAAATAATGAGTCCCCACTGAGCTGAAACAGGGTGTGAAATGAGCCACAGGCCCTATTTAGACCCTGCCCTATTTATCTACAATATTTCCCTTAGTAGCTTGGTGACTATTAGGTGTCAAATATTCCATCTAGCAGTACCATCAGATTTGTAGATGTGCATTACTGGGTTTTTGTTTCGTCCCTTTACAGAAAACTGAAATCATGTATTACTCTTGTTAGTCCATCCCTGACTGGTGAGATCTGTTAAGAATCACAGACTACAGGCAGACGGCTCTTTCTTTCCCTCCTAAAGTAGCTGTTTCCAGTTAATCTATAAATTCATTTTAGACTCCAGTGGAAAATTACCATAATAAATTTGCTATCCATAACCTGCTCCCTATTTCCCATTTCTTTCGTGGGAGAAATCACCTATGTTTTGTGTAAAGCAGGACTTGCTGCCCACACTCAAGGCTGCAAATGCTGACTGCTCACTTTTCCTTTGTGCCCCTTTGAATCCAGAGCATAACTACCCAACCTGGGTTTGGCAACTCAGGTGTACCACTCCCTTGATGGAAAGAAGCAAGGTGCTGGTGGGTGATGCCTAAGTTGTTAGCAACAGTAATATCCAGGAACAGCATTTTAAATTTTTCAGTGGGGCGGGAATTGTCCAGAGGCAGTGACAGCGGGGGTCCAGGTGTGCTCGGCATCACCCAGTCCCCCAGCAGCAGCGGCATCATGTTATCATTAGGCTCCCATTTCTTTCTACAATATTTTTCAAAGCATTTGCCCAGTGTTCAGTCTCCCTGGCCCCAATCCATTTCTGAGCCTGAGTTTCCAGCACTCCAGGTGATTTTGTGAACTATCCCAAAGCCTATCCTCAATATAAATATTTCTCAGTTAAAGGCAGTTTCTGATTCTTGCAACTAAGAAGATAAGCTGAATTTTTTTTCTCAACTTGGCTTAAGGGGAACATGGCTGGGTGAATTTCTACTGTCAGCTCATATATATGACTTCTCTCTCCAGTGATTTTCATATTCAGGACTATATTCCTGCTAGTGCATTTTATTGGAGAGAAATTGAACTCAAAAAATGACATAAATAGAAGACAGAAGAAGTAAAATTAATGTAATAAAAATTAGTAATGAATACTGCTTAGATAAGGAAATATTTTAAATATTTTATTGAATTTATGGAGATGGTGAGTATATTATATCATTTATGAAGATAATTTTATAGGTATATACATATGTCAAAACTCATACAATAATACATTTAAATATATACACTAATTATTGTATGATGATTATACCTCAATAAAGTTCTTCATATTTTATAGCATGCACATACTTCCTTATTAGTAAATTTATATTAACATTTATAAGCCTTTATACTATATAAATCATGCAAAGAAAAATTACAACAGCATTTGAGAAGCATACCAGATAATAGAAAAGTGCTAAGTGATGATTTTAACAATATCTTTAATTGCAAAAGCATCATTGGAGAATTCATGAATCTTCTCAATTAAGTAATTTTTTGTTTTATTTTTTTATGACAGAGTAAAAAGCAGAGCCTGCCAGGAAGATCTGCTTGGCATTCGCAGATGGGCTGTGGTGTTACTTGTTTAGCATGAACAGTTTCACAAAGAAAGCTACTATATTATGATGAATCAAGGCAAATGCATGATCAATATGCAATTATATTTGAGTACAGACAAATGCCTGAATACAATTCGAGCCCTAAAACTGACCAAAGATATCCATGCTCTGGCTTATATGAATATCTTTGGCTTCTTTACAAATCACAGCAAAAACCTCACTCAATACTTCTCAACTTATAAAAGAGAATTATCACCCGTGCTTCCTGAAAATGTCTCTTCCAGAGCAAAGTCCCACTAGCTACTGGAACCCTCCCACCAGTCTCCCTACACAAGCCCCAATCCCGGAAGTCCCCCAGCACACCCTTCCTGAGACACCTTATGGCTACCACAGTGTGCTTCCTCGGCCACTGCAATGAGTCAATGGGTACAAATGTGTGTTTCCAGAGCTCTTTGGTTAAAAGGCATTAAGGGTTCAACGTAAATATTGCTTAGTTTTAAAGTACAAATTGAAGAAAAAGCATACCCATATTTATCACTAATGCTTACTTTTCAGAAAGATTTTTTTCTACCATGCAATGAGTGATACACTCCGTAAAATTTTCTCAAAATTAGAAAACTTAACATTACACAAAGGGGTAGTTATTTTTGTTGTTGGTCCATCAGAAATCAGGATTAAAAAGAAACACATTTTGCAAAGGGCTTTTTGTAACAGATATACTTTCCCTGCTGCCTGATTGTTTTCAGTGTTACTTTCTGAACCATAAAAGCAAATTATGCTTGTCAGGAGGCAGCTGCTCTTCTGTTGCCTGAATGTCATACTGTTATTTAGATTTACCTTTAAATGTAATTTTCAAGTTGCAAAGGGAATCCCGGCCATTTTTCTTTTACAACAAAAAAAAATTACAATTGAATCTTTTGGTCTGAAGAGAATCTTATTTATATGAGAGATAAGCTCATATTTCTACCATAAGGAATCTAAAGAACAGAATTCGGCTAGCCTAACAAACCTGAATCAGAAAAAGATCACATTGATATTACTATAATTCTTAGATCTTTCTGGCCTGGAATGTAGATATATGGCAATTATTTTCTCTGATAATTTAAAAAATAAATATCCAGGTAAGAATAGGTATGGATTTCTCATTGAAGGTAAATTTTAAGCTGAAGAAATATGCTTTCGTCTTTCATTAATCATCATGTCAGCATCTATTAGCTTTGTACCAAACCTAATAAATTTTATAGAACTACAAAACAGAAGGCTTCCAACTGAAAGCAGGAAGGTGGGGTGTTGCTTACCATGCCTCAGAGTGACTTATGATGCATAATGGAAAAAAGGACAAACATTTTTTATTTAGTTTTGTTATAGCCAAAGCCGGATGCTGGGAACTTGTAATAGGAGATCTTTAAAATACACAAAATATTTGCAAGTGAATTCAGGTAGAAAATTGTGAATTCGTTAGCTTTTTAAAAGAAATTACTTTCTAAATATGTGCATGACATGAGTTTCCACATATAAAGTTAAAAGAGCTTTACAAAAGTGGAAAAAATTAACATATTAACCTGTGTTCAGAGAGAATACAATTTAAATAATCCAGGTATATTAAAGTGTTTTGATTCTTAGCAAGTATACTTTTCCTTAGCTATTAATCAAAGAGAGAAAGACACAGGACTTTTCAGAGAGTGAGAAATGTTGAAGGGTGATTTCTTATGTAGTACAAATGACTTGATCATTAAAAACTTCCATTAGTTACTCAAAGTATCATAGCTACCGATTCACAATTCTTAATGCACATCAATATTTTCTTCAACATAAATATTCTGTCAATAATTTAATTTACATATGAACAGGAGAAAAGAGTTTTTACATTGGTTGGTAAAGCTGTCTAAAAAATATTTGTAAATTTACATTGATGGAGTTCTAAAATCCTTTTTTGTAAGTTGAAGTTTCAGACTACCTCCCCAATTCTGTGCACCCCTTCCTTCTGATTACCAGTGCAGTAACACACCAGGTCTCAGACCTCTTCTCAGTGTTTCTCCATTCAAAGTGAGACTTTCTTTTTTGTGTTTATTTCTTCCTGTGTTCAATCAGCCACTAGGTACTTTCAGGTCTCTACCTTTTCCACAAGGCCTCTGTCTGCTCTTTAGCTGATATCCTATTTAATGTTTCAGCATTCTCTGACGTCTAGTTATGCCATAAGGATGTGTTGGAAAGGTATTTACCTGTGTGACACCTATTCCTTTGGGGAATACATCAATAAATTTAGACTTAGGTGGCTGCCATTATCATGTAAGAACCATGGAGCTTACAAACTGATTTTGTTGGGATGATCTTTACTTCTTTTGAACCATAACCTAAAGACTGAGGTAATAAAGAAAAAGAGAAAAGATAAACTAAAATACAGGCAATCCAATATTTATTCTCCTTTCAACAGATGTTTTCCAAGAACACTGCATACCACAAAGTAAACGGTCAATAAATATTTATTGAATGTTGAACAAATGTTAAAGCAGAAAGGATTCATATGATTTATTTCTTATAAACATTTTTATATTAAGAGTCATTTATCAGGTTAAGGTATAAAAGCCACAAGATATTTAAGAGAAATATAATTAACCACACCAGGACTAGAAAATTCCAGTGTGTCCTCCATTCTTCCCCTAAAAAACTAGAAAGAGATCCTACAAGGAAACATAAACCATAACTTTTATGTGCTTCTTAGGAAATATCTTAATAAAAAACAGATTTTCTCATTAAAATTATTTATTTTATAAATTCCAAAAAGAAAAAGAAACATTCTTTTTATTTTATTAAGTATAAAGTTTCAGTGATAATCAATGTAGATATTAATTCAGTGTGAGTCAAATTTACTCACCTTATCAATAAACTTGTTACAATCTATACTTTAGTTGATACCTATTATAGGTCTATAGGACTTTATAGTTAGTTCTGTGTTTTCCTTTACTATAATGGGTAAAAGGAATATATTATTTCAGACATGTGCTCGTCTTTATAGTATGAGAGTAATTTGTTCATTTAAGAAAAATACCTCTAAATCTCTTTAAAAACAATTTTATGTTCCTCTTGATCTCTTTTCAAGTATTTTTCTTTTTTAAATTTTTTTACTGTTGTTCAATTACAGTTCTAATTCCTTCCACATTCAATCCTGCCCCCTGCCCCATTGTCCATGCCCATGGGTCCGTTATACACGTTCCTTGACTTGATCCTCCCCCTTCTTTCTCCCATTATCCCCCTCCCTGCCATCACTGTCAGTTTGTTCTTTATTTCCATGTCTCTGGTTTTATTTTGCTCACTCGTTTGTTTTTTTGATTAGGTTCTCCTTATAGGTTAGGTCATAGGGCATTTATCTTTTACTACCTGACTTATTTCACTTAGCATAATGCCCTCCAGTTCTACCCATGTTGTCTGGAAGGGTAGGAGTTCCTTCTTCTTTCCTGCTGCATAGTATTCCATTGTGTAAATGTACCGCAGTTGGAAAGTCCTGCTAAATGAAGAGGATGAATCAATTCTAGTGAGTCAATTTTCATTATATTTTTATCCAGGTCCATTTTCAGAAAAGATGTCTAATCATCACTATAAAAACTGCTAATAAGAGAAATATATTTTGTATTGATGAAATAATTTAAAATTCATACACAATAATACTCAGCAATTATAGTTGATCAATGTGATAAGATATTAGTTTGTCCAGTTTGTTCTTAGTAATGGAAAATAATAGCTGATTTTTAAAGATCTTGACAATAATAAATAACCAGTAATCTTGTCTAATTCACCCTGAAATAGCTGTAATTTACACAGTTGGGGGTAGAAGTCTCTAACTTACAAGTTCATCAAAAATAGATTGGCTTATTTTTGCTCTGTTCCATGCCCCTTAGGGTATTATTTCCTAATTTGAAATTCTAATTATTGTATTCATGTTGTTTTAGTTAATTTAATACAATGATTATGGTAAAAATATTCAATTATTTTTAAACTACTACAGCTTCATCATAGACTATTTTTTTCCTGTGTTTTCACTTGTATGTATTTCATTGAGCTATAATTTGATCATTCCTCAAGTTACTTGTCTTATATCAAAAATAAAAAGAGCAAAAACAACAGCAGCAACAGGAATTCTTTGTATTTGGCAACAATTGAGATACTCCATCTCTTCCAAGATATTATGTGACTGAATTTATTTAATCCTATGAACAAAGTTACACTATGAATAAAAATATTATGGTATGCCAGATTTTTTACCTGTTAAATTTCTAGAATATAATAGCCTTACATGAAAAAGAAATTTTTAACTCTTCACATCTCGAGTTCCTCTTCAAGTATTAATGTATGCATTATCTTTAAAGAATGACTTGTTTTTTCATGTGGCCTTCGGACATCACAGCTCTCATTTATTTACAATATTTATGTTATCAGTGAATGACTATTATGAAACAGTTACAAGAGATATATGATCAGACTATCATAATAAGTGATTTTATTCATTGTATAAAAATGGCTAATTTTACTTACAAAAAATGTCTAAAAATGACAGCAACACAACTAGTATAGCATTATACTGATTGTGTTATTAATTAGTATGGGAATAAAATTTTAATTCTTTTTTAACTTTCTTTAGAAAACTATATCAGGTATTTTATCAATGAATAGGTAGCTATGGCCACATTCAATGTCAAATTTGAGGGAAAAAAACCGACTACCCCTTAAAGAGAAAGTGTGAGTTACTCTCGACTTGTTCAGCCTTTGGGACCAGCCTGCTGGCAGCAGGCCCGGGACAAGCCCAAGAACAGCTTTTCTCTGCTACCTATGTTTGAGAATCCCCAGCTCAGAGAAAAAAGTCACAATTTCTAAGGATCGTAAGGATTTCTAAGAAATCCATACATGTCACAAGTATCCTTAAAACTTAGGGTACATTTCAATGTCTCTTCTTCTTTCTTGGGATAATTACAGCAATAGTACATTTTGATTGTATTAAATATAACTTTTAAGTTCAATCAAGTTCTTATATGCTCCTCAGACAGATAAATTTCACACCAGAGAACAAGGGGAACTTGTAATGCTTATCAATTTTGAGAAAAATCTCTTCTAAAACTAGTCTTTGAAATGCAATGTTACAACCAAACATGAGAGAACTAACTGTACATTAAATTTGACCAAGCTTCATTAAGACAATTTTGACTGTACATAATTACTACCATCTTACCTCTGCAAAGAGTTACCAAAGAGCCAAGAACACCTCCTTCCCTTAAAGTAACATCTAATTATAGACAAGAGTTGGTACTTGACTTAAAAATATATGTGGGCTTCAGTTAGCTTTAATCCTATGAAAAAAGGCTAAATTTTATCAGAGCTAAAACTAGTGTGGTTCTATCTAAATTAATACAATATTGCTTTTAGTAGAGAATATAGGTAAGAAGAATATCCACTGTAGTTTGCTTCTAGACCACATTTTGATCTTGTATATTTGCCTTATTGCTTATTTTTAAAATAACTGATTCTTATACTTGGACCAAAGATTGATGTCATCACTCACCTTTGGAAAGCAATGAATAGAAGAGGTTGAAGGTGCCCACTGTTGGGTTAGCAGGGAATATTATAACATGACAGAGAGTGAAAAGTCAGAGTGGAGAAGGAAAGTAAGAGGGATAGTCCTGGGTATTCAAAAAGATAGATGAAAAAAAAATGAAGGGAAATGATATGACAAACTCTATATATGTAGTAGAAGGCTGGAATAGAAGATTAGAGACAAGTTAGAATGCTTTTCTCTTTGGGTTATAATTGACTATTCCTCATGTGAGCAGTCATATACTTTGTATAAAATTGGCCAAAATGCATTTCTCTGTGATGATCGCAATTTTAAACAGTCAAGAATTGATGAGGCACTCGGTTTCTTCCAAAAGATAATAAACTCAAATAACTAACTTCACAGTAAAACACAGCTGTTACTCATGAAAAGATATCTGTCTGGTGAGTCATTTTTATTTATTTGTTTACAGTCTAATCTCATGAACAGAAAGAATCTGACTTGGTATTTCTTTTATATGTGAGTTGACATGCTTGGCCAAACAATTGTGGAAGCATATACCCAATATTTTCATGATCATTAAGGGTTAAAATGATCTCCAAGGCGCAAAAAGGATATAGGCCAGACATGTAGCAGATAGATTCTGTTCTTGATTTGCTTAGGTAAGCTGCCAGAAAGGAAGTTTTAGAGTTCAAGCAGACATAACTTCTGGGAAGGAAACTTGCAAATGTGCATTTTGGAAGCAGGTACATAGTGATACTAACCAGTGGCACTGTTACTGACTTAACAGTATTGCCTCAACTTCATCTGTTGAAGCACTAACCTCCGATATGCCTATATTTGTGTATTTGGAGATAGGGCTCGGGCTAAATGATGTCTTAAGGGAGGAACCCTATAGGATCTAAGATGGCTGGTGTTCTTAGAAGAAGAGGAAGAGATGCAAGAGTACACTCTCTGTACTTACACAGGGAGGTCTTATGAAGACATACTGAGAATGCAGCTGTTTACAAGACAGGAAGAGAAGTCTTACTAGAAACCAACACTTGTGGAACCTTGATCTTGGAATTTTTGCTGCCAGAACTGTGAGAAAATAGATTTCTGTTGTTTAAGCCACCCTATGTGTGGTATTTTTGGTAAAGCAACCCAAGCAGACTAAAACAGGCACAGAATTTCAAGAGAGATACCTAGTGTGAGAAATGCCATGTGGGGTTATGAAGGGATTACAGAACTAGGGCTCAGTTAAGGATAAAAGTCCCAATTTGGGCTCATTAGCACCATAGTGCAATTAATAAACACCCATAATTTGTTGGCCCTCTTCAAGACTCTTTAGACACACACATTCCTAGTCCAATTAATTATTTTATGAGGTATATATTCTTAACCTCATCAAAGACCAAAGCTCAGAAAGGAAGATAAAGCAACTTGATCATATTTTACTGGCAATAGTTAAAGAGTGTGATGTTAAATATTTTTGAATTGTATTTGTCTATGCTATTACAGTGTCCCACATTTCCCCCTTTGCCCCTCTCCGTCCAGCCCGCCTCCCACCCCCTCAGGCAACCTCTACACTGTTGTCCATGTCCATGGGTCATGCATTTATGCCCTTTGGCTACTCTATTTCCTATGCTGTACTTTATGTACCCATGATTATTCCGTAACTACTAATTTGTATTTCTTAATCCCTTCACCCTTTTTGCTTATCCCCCCCAACAACCCTCCCATCTGGCAACTGTCAAACCGTTCTCTGGAAGTTAAGATATATATGGTGAGATGGCAGAGGAGTAAATGGAAGCTACACTAACCTCCCCCTAAGACCAATCTGGAATTACAACTCAATTGCAGAAAAATCATCTTAAATAACCACCTGAACACTAGCTGGAGAGAAGCCTTAAAAGGAAGGACAGATGGAAGAAGCCACATCACTACAATGTGACGGGTAGGGAGCACAGAGGAGGCGTGAGAGGGCTGGCTGGGATCCCTGTGAGGCTGCTGGAGTCCTGGAGGGATATTTCAGCAGCCAGGAGATTCTCCCTAAGCCTGGGGTCTAAGCCCCAACCTGGGCTCTCCAGCCTATAGCACCAGAACCAGAAAAGGAACACAAATAACATACAACTATGAACATCAGTAAGGTTTCTGTCTGCCAGAGAGACAGCTCGAGGCTCAGAGAGATTCTTAAAGGGCCAATGCACAAAATGCCATTTGTAGCCACTTACCCTGGGTTCTGATGGCAGGGATGGAGGGAGGCAGAGTGGACTAGAGACAGTTGAAGAGAATCTGGGGAGAGAACTAAGGGGAAAGCCACCAGGATCCCTGTGCTGAGTCATCCTCTGTACTGCAGAGGCCATCTTCCTCAAGCAGAGCACTTCTCTCTGAGTGGAATGCAGAACACTCCTCTCTAGGGGGCATTAGCCTGAGGGAAAGCAGTAGCTCCTCCCACAGGAATTACTCTGCCCCACTCCAGTTCTTAAGCCTTGCTGCTGAGGAGTACAGCTGGAAGACTTTCACTGATTAGCCCTACAGAAAATCTGTAGGCAAAGGAAGATTGCTGGGAGCTCTGAGACTTCAGCTGACCCAGCCCTGGGCCTGGTGTGCACCTTGGTGTGCAGCCTAGTTCTTTCTGCACACACCCAGGCCCAGCAGAGGGAATCACACATTATGGATCACTGCTGGCTCTAAGCAGGTTGCCTAGGGCCAGTCATAGAAGGATTTGACTTAGGCTTTCTCCAGAGTCTTGCAGAGCTACCTAATACATAGCAACAAATACAAAGAAGCACCCAAAATGGGAAGACAAAGAAACAGCCCCCAAATGAAAGAACAAGAGAATCCTCCAGAAGAATAACTAAATGAAAGGGAGGCAAGCAATTGATCAGATATAGAGGTTAGAGTAATGATTATAAGGATACTCAACAGCATGAAAAAAAGATATAGAAACCATAAAGAAGGAGCAGTCAGAAATAAAAATGCAATATCTAAAATAAATAATACAGTGTAAGGAATAAAAAGTAGGTTAGATACAGCAGAGGACTGCACCAGTGATGTGGAAGGCACGGTAGAGAAAAACACCCAAGCAGAACAGCAAAAAGTGAAAAATAAAAATACAAAGTTGAATAAAATGAGAGCTTAAGAAATGTTTTGGACAACATAAAGCATAACAACATCCACATTATGGCAATACCAGAAGGAGAAGAGAGTAAGCAAGAGATTGAGAACCTATTTGAAGAAATAATGACTGAAAACTTCCATAATCTGGTGAAGAAAAAAGACACACAAATCCAGGAACCTTATAGAGTATTAAACAAGTTGGACCTAAAGAGACCTATACTGAGACACATCATAATTAAAATGACAAAGCTTAAAGACAAGGAGTGAATCCACAAGGGAAAAGCAGGTAGTTACATACAAGGGTGCACCAATTAGGCTGCCATCTGGTTTCTTAACAGAAAAATTTCAGGCCAGAAGGGAGTGGCATGAAATATTCAAGGTGATGAAAAGCAAGGACCTACAGCCAAGGTTACTTTATGCAGCAAGGCTATCACTTAAAATTGAAGGAGAAATAAGGAGCTTCCCAAACAAGAAAAAGCTAAAGGAGTTTGTTAGCACCAAATCAGTACTGCAGCAAATGTTAAAGGGCTTATGTTAAGAAGAACAAAAAGAGAAAACAAAAACAAACAAACAAAAAAACACAAAGGAAGACAGTCTAACAATAAAATGGCACTATATATGTATCTGTCATTAATCATTTTAAGTGTAAATGGCTTAAATGCACCAATCAAAATATAGGGTAGCTGAATGGATGAAAAAACAAGACCCATATATATGTTGCATCCAAGAGGGCCACCTCAGATCAAAAGATACACAGATAAAAAGTAGAGGGATGGAAAAAGATATTTCATGCAAATGAAAAGGGAAAAAAGCAGGGGTAGCATCTGACAAAAGAAAATTTAAAACCAAGGCTATGGTAAGAGACAAAAAGAGAACAGTATATAATGATAAAGGGAACAATACAACAAGACTATATGACCCTAGTAATCATTTACACACCCAATATAGGAGCACCTAAATATGTAAAGCAAATCTTGATAGACATAAGGGAGAGACTGACAGAAATGCAGTCACAGTCAGGGATTTTAACACCTCATTGACTTCAATGGATAGATGTTCCAGGCAGGAAATAAACAAGGTGACAGTGGCCTTAATGATACACTAGATCAAATGGATTTAATTGGTATCTTCAGAGCATTTCACCCCAAAGCAAAGGAATATAAACACTTTTCAAGTGCACATGGAACTTTTTCTAGTATAGAACACATGTTATAACACAAACAGACTCACATAAATTTAAGAAGACTGAAATCATAACAAGCATCTTCTCTGACCACCATGTGATGAAACTAGAAATCAATCACAGGAAGAACACTAAAAACACACAAACATGGAAGCTAAATAACATGCTATTAAACAAAAAATGGGTCACAACAAGGGTAAGGAAGAAATCAAAAGATACCTTGAAACAAATGAAAATGACACAATGATGGAAACTCTGTGGGATACTGAGAAAGCAATCCTAAGAGAGAAATCCATAGTATTACAGGCCTATCTCAAAAAACAAGGAAAAGCTCAAATAAACAATCTAACTCTATACTTAAAGGAACTTGAGAAAGAACAACAAACAAAGCCCAAAGTGACGAGAAGGAAGGAAATTATATAAATCAGAGCAGAAGTATAAAAAATAGAATCTAAAAAATAATACAAAAGATCAATGAATCCCAGAGCTGGCTCTTTGAAAAGAACATTCAGAATCCAAAAGATGCCACCAAGAAACTACTAGGACTGAAAATAAATTCAGCAAAGTAGCAGGATACAAAGTTAATATCTAGAAATCAGTTGCATTTTTATATGCCAATAAAGAACTGATAGTAAAGGAAATTTTTTTAAAAATCCCATTTACAATTGCTTCAAGAAGAATAAAATACCTAGGTATAAATCTAAACAAAGGTGTAAAAGATCTGTACTTGGAAAATTATAAGATATTGAAGAAAGAAACAGAAGATACAAATAAGTGGAAACACATACCATGTTTATAGATAGGAATAATTAAAATTATTAAAATGTCCATACCACCCAAAGCAATCTATAGACTCAATGCAATTCTTATGTAGATTCTGATGACATATTTCACAGAACTAGAACAAATATTTCAAAAATTGATATGGAACCACAAAAGGTCCCACATAGCAACAATAATCCTGAAAAAGAAGAACACCATTGGAGGAATCATGCTACCTAATACCAAAGTATATTATAAGGTCATATAATCAAAACAGCATGGTATTAGCATAAAAACAGACACATAGATCAATCGAACAGAATAGAGAGCCCAGAGATAAACCCACAACTTTATAGTGAATTACTATTTGACAGAGGAAGCAAGAACATTCAATGGGTTAAAGATAGTTTATCCAAAAAATGGTGTTGTGAAAATTGGACTGATACATGCAGAAAATAGAAACTTGACTACCTTCTTACACCACACACAGAATAAATTCAAAATGGATCAAATACTTAAATGTTAGCCATCAAACCATAAAAAACCTAGATGAAAACATAGGCAGCAAAATCTTGTATATTTTTCTTAGCAACATTTTATCAGATATATCTTCCCCGGCAAGGGAAAAAAACGAAAAAATAAACAAATGGGACTACATTAAACTAAAAAGTTTTCACACAGCAAAGGAAATCATCAACAAAATAAAAAGACAACCCACAGAATGGGAGAACATATTCGCTGATCCATCTGATAAAAGGTTAATATCCAAAATTTATAAAGAAATTACAAAACTTAACACCCCCCCAAAAAAATCCTTATTAAAAAATGGGCAAAGGACATAAGTATACACTTCTCTAAAGAGGACTTACAGATGATCAATAGACATATGAAAAGATGTTCAACATCATCATCAGAGAAATGCAAATTAAAACCACAATGAGGTACCATACCACACCTGTCAGAGTGACTATCATCAATAAATCAACAAACAACAAGTGCTATCAAGGTTGTGGCAAAAAGGGAACTCTTTTGCACTGTTGGTGGGGATGCAGTTTTTTGCAACCATAGTGGAAAGCAGTATGGAGGGATCTCAAAAAATTAAAAATGGATCTGCCCTTTGATCCAGTGATCCCACCTTTGGGGCTATATCTGAAGGAATCCAAAACACTAATTTGAAAGAACATAAGCATCTCTATGTTCATTGCAGCATTACTTGCAATTGCCTAGATCCTGGAAGCAGCCCAAGTATCCATCAGTAAAACATATAGTTGGGTAAAACAACTATAGGATGTTTTACACAATGTTTCATTGTGATTACACAATGAAATACTACTTGGCTGTAAAAAAGAAGACACTTTATTCTTTGTGACAGCATGGATGGACCTGGAGAACATTATATTAAGTGAAAGAAGCCAGTTAGAGAAAGACAAATACCATGCGATTTCACTCATATGTGGAATCTATGAACAAACTGAACTAACAAGCAAAATAAAGACAGACTCATAGATGGAGAGCAGGATGACAGCTAAGAGGGGGGAGAGTAAGGAATAGAGGGATGAAGCAAAAAAGAAAAAGGACTCATGGACATGGACAACACTATGGTGATTGCAGGGGGAAGGGCATATAAGAGTACTAAATGGGAATACAAATATACAATAAAGAAATTATTTAAAAAAAGATCTCCATATCTATGATTCTTTTTCTATTCTGTTTGTTTTGTTTTTTAGATTCTATTGTTAATAGATACGTATTCATTGCCGTTTTATTGTTCAAATTGTTGGTCTTTTTAAAAGAGGTCCCTTAACATTTCATATAATACTGGTGTAGTGGTGATGAACTCCTTTAGCTTTTCTTGCCTGAGAAACTTTTATCTGTCCTTTGATTCTAAATGATAGCTTTGCTGTGTAGAGTAATCTTGGTTTTAGGTCCTTGCTTTTCATCATTTTGAATATTTCTTGCCAATCCCTTCTAGCCTGCAAAGTCTGTTTTGAGAAATCAGCTGACAATCCTATGAGAGTTTTTCTCTTGCTGCTTTTAAAATTCTCTCTTTGCATTTAACCTTTAGAATTTTAATTATGATGTGTCTTGGTGTGGTCCTCTTTGGGTTCATCTTGTTTGGGACTCTCTGTGTTTTCTGGACTTGTATGTCTATTTCTTCACAAAATTAGGGAAGTTTTATGCCATTATTTTTTCAAATAGGTTTCCAATTTCTTGCTCTCCCTCTTCTCCTTCTGGCACCCCCATGATGTGAATGTTGGTATACTTGAAATTGTCCCAGAGCCTCCTGACATTGTCCTCATTTTTTTAAAGTTCTTTTTTCTTCTTGCTGTTTTGAGTTTTTTTTTTTTTTTTTTTTTTTTTGCTTCCTTACATTCCAAATTGCTGATTTAATTCTCAGCTTCATCTACTCTACTGTTGATTCCCTGTGAATTGTTCTTTATTTCAATTAGTGTATCTGAGATTTCTGACTGGACCTTTTTTATGCTGTTGAGATGTTCTCACTAAGTTCACTGAGCATCCTTATAACTAGTGTATTTTGAACTCTTATTCGTATATTTTTTGTCTCCATTTTGTTTAACTTTTTTTCCTGGAGTTTTGTTCTGCTTTCATTTGGGCCATGTTTCTTTGTCTCCTAATTTTGACTGCCTCCTTGTGATTGTTTCTATGTATTAGGTAGAGCTGCTATGTCTCCCAGGCTTGGTAGTATAGCCTAATATAGTAGGTGTTCCATAGTGTCTAGTGGCACTGTCCCCCCATCACCCAAGGTGGGTATTCGAGTTGTGCCCACCATGTGTGTTTGTGAACACCCTCCTGTTGTAGTTGAGCCTTTATTTCTGTTGGCACATCCAAGGTCAGCCATTTCCTGTGTTCTGTCTGAGGTCACACAGCATAAGCTTCAAAGTGATCAGCAGCTGGCTGCTATTTGTGCTGAGCTTGGAGGTGCCCAGATGAGGCCAACCTGTGAACCAAGGCAGACAGCTGCTAGTGCCAGGCCTGGGGCAACTTAGAGAGAGTTATAGGACTCACTGAAACCATACGCTGCTGTTTTAAGCATAGTTAGGAAAATCTGAAGCATGGGCCAAGGCAAGACATCTGTATGTAAAATCCTTTACAAACAGCTTGGGTGGGCCTGAAATCTGTTCTATGTCTCAACCCTTCTTACCAGATCATTATGGTTTCTTTTTTAATTCTGTAGTTGTAGGACTTCCATTCAGCTCAATTTCTGATGGTTCTGAAAGATGGTTGTTCTATAGTTTAGTTGTAAGTTTGATGTGGTTGTGTGAAGAGGTGAGCAGTGTTTACCTATACCACCATCTCAACCAGAAATGTCAAAAGTATGATTTTAAATCAATGCCTCTGTGACTCTATAACCTGAATGCTCTGTGACCCTTAAACTTTTCTTCTTGGTTAACAAGCCACAATTTACAGCTACTTTAACACAAAAGCAGTAATTCCCCAAACCACATGCATATGGAGAGCTTTTTAAAATTACCATTTCTAGTTCCTACAAATGCTGGTATTTAATTCAGTAGCTCTGGGATGCATCTCTAAAAGTATGTAAATAGGACATTTCCTCCAATCTTTCACAACCCCCTTATTTATAAAGTGATGCCAATAGCCCTTTCTCTTTTTTCACTACTTCTTTTTAGAGCTGGAATGTCTAATAGGATAGGGTAGCTACTGACAACAGGTGGTTATTGAGCTGTAACTGTGTCTAGTCTGAATTGAGATATAAAATAAATGTAAAATACACATTAGACTTTAAAGATTAAGTATGAAAAAAATGTAAAATATCTAACTAAGAAATAATTGTTGTTACCTTTTGAAATAATATTTTAGATGTATTGCATTAAATAAAATACATTATTGAAATTAATTTCATATGTTTATTTTTTCCTATTGAATAGCATTGCTTTGTATGATTAATTAAATATAAGTATAGAGCTGAGTGGTTCTTTAGAAGACACATTTATTGAAGAGGCAAGTACTTTGTGAAAAAAATTAGGAATATACCATTAGTTCTATTTTGCAATGCCCATTTATGAAACATAATCATTTCAGTCTTTGGACCACATATATTAAATGGTGAGAACTAGATGAAATTTTCTCTTGTGGTGCTCTACTGTGTACCTTGGTATGTCTTCTTTCATGCTTAAAATGGATGTTTCTGAAGGAAATAGCTTTAGGAAAGACTTGAGAAAAACCATTAGTCCTAAAGTTCTTAGCAAAGTTATTAAAGTCAAAATTTTTGTTATAACATTAATTTTTCAAATACTCTCCATACTATTTACATAGATTTTCAAAGCAAAGCTGATACAATATTTTTCTGTTTGTGTTATTGTATGGTAATTGCATTATTTCTGATAAAGGAAAGCATTCACCTGAAAAACACATTAACTTAAAGCATAAAATTTCATATGAATGTCTTAGGTCATAAATTTAATATGACACTGTATACTGTAAAAAGTCTTGGCTTTATTATATAAAAGTCATATTTTATGTTTTTCTTAATATTATGATTTAGAAAGTTATAAAATTCTTTACTAGTAGGACTCATACCTAGTCCCAAGGCCTTTCATTTTTAGCTGTAGAACTTAAGATTATATCTGTATTTTAGGGTTTTTTAAAAAATGAAACATTAATATTACCCAGTATGGTTGTTATGAATTTAATGAGATAGAGGATATATTTTGCAAAAGAATTTTGAGAAAGGTAGATGCTGGTGATGAAGCTTCTTCTCATTCTTTTCTTCTTTCTCCTTTTATTTATCATTTGCTTGTTCTGCATATACTTTATCAGTATTTGGTTCCAAACATATGCATTACCTCTTTAAAGAGTTTGTGTGTTTTTACATATAAAAAACAAAATCTCCCTAAAACTTAGGTTCAAATCAAAGCAACTGCTTATTTAACTCATGAATCTACAGGCTATGCTTCAGGCTGGTATATTAGTCCCCTATTGCTGCTATAATAAATGACCACAAATTTAGCAGCTTAAAACAACACAAAGTTATTATTTTATAGTTTTGGTGGTCAGAATTCTGAAATGGGTCTTCCAGAGCTAAAATGAAGGTGCCAGCAGACTTGTCTTCTTCCTGAAAGCTTTGCTGAAGGAACTTCTTCCTTCCCTTCTCCAGTTTCTAGAGGCCGTCTGCATTCTTGGGTTCTGGCCCCTTCTTCCATCTTCAAAGCAGCAGCGTAGCATCATTTAATCTCTCTTTCTCCCTGATCTTCCCCGACCCTCCTGCCTCTCTCTTCTTAGAATCCTTATTATTACATTGAATCTGCCCAGATAATCCAAGATAATTTCCTCATTTTAAGATTCCTAATTTAATCACATATGTAATGTCCCAGTTGTCATTTACCTATTTGCAGGTTCCAAGAATTACAACATGGATGTAGTTGGGGGTTCACTCTTCTACCTACCATGGTGGGGCATAGACAGCTAAACCCCTTCATAGTACTACAATGAATTGAGGGTCAGGTAGACAACTCTGCTTCTGGGCCTTGTCTGGGGCCCTTTTCCAAAAGTCTCATTCTTCATGAGTGTATCACAAACATGTAGTAGGCCATTCTTGCCATGTTCACATGGCACTATCAAAGTCAAATTGCCAGGGACTTGGATCTAAGGAAGCCTATCAATGCAATAAGTCTGCCACAGTGAATCACTAGTATTTAAGTTTAAAGAAAAAAATATAATGATTTATACAAAATAAATGGATAACTTTGAAGTTGTATTCTTTTTGTATTAATATAGCTCATATAGCATAAGTGTATTTTTTAAAAAATTAAAATATACTTAGGCTTAGATGGGTATGTCTGATATCTTTACCAAGACGGGATACAGGTGGTAATTATTCAAGAGTTCAAATTGTAACTTGATTATAACTGGGCCATTCCTTAGTCTCAAGTCGTCCCTTCTTAGACTACAATTTAATAATTCAATACTTTGAACTTCTTTATTGGTTGTTATTTGAACCATAATTTAAAATGTTAAGTGCTCTGTACCCACTGCAAATTTTCAAATATAAGAGTGATTTGCAACCAGTGTGCCATGGTACGCTGTTGTGCCACAAAAAAATTGTTAAAATATGCAATACCTGACTATTTAGTCGCAGGTGCTGACCTCTTTTCCCTTAAACTGTTAAATAAAAAACTGACAACAGCCAATACAATAGTAGCTGTCTGATGAGAATGGTATTTAGGTGATATAATAAAGTTATATCTTTTTGGTTATATGACCTAAGGTAGTGTCCGACTGGCTAATTCTTCGTACTAGAAATTTTTAAAAAATCACTTTGAAACAAAAAGGGTAGGTAATTACTATTACTAACTTTTTTTTGTAACTCAATCAAAATTATATCTATTTTTTGTCTGATTGACAAAAAATATAACAGTATATATTTTGATGTGCTGCAGAATTTTAGTAATTAGTTTATGTGTGCCATGAGATATAAAAGGTTGAAAATTACTGAAATATAGTATATGCAAAGTGGTTTTCTAGTGATCCATTTCTCCTGAGCAGCATAGGAAACCCAAGGGATGGAGAAAGAACTCTAGAATATATGTTAATATATGTTAGTGTATATATATTACTACATACTTTGTACATATATGTATATATGTACAAAGATTATATTGACTATCCTTTAAGCTAACTATGAAATTTTTATAGGAAAATGGGAATTTTATACCATACATAACACACTCATTTTACTGCATGGATTATGAATATTAGTTTTAAAAAATATTCGTGATGACTAAGAACCCCACATACAGAGATTTTGCCTTTACTCCAGCTGCCAAAGTTTCGAGTTGAACTCCTGTTGCTTCATCCAGGGGACAGGACCAAGAAAGCACAAAGACTGAACCAATTAGCAGTTTGTATTTGCATTGTCAGTTAGAAAATAGTATTTATGTTGTACTGAACATATGTTTATGAAGATGTAGAACTGCATGTGATTTGTATGTCTAACACTGATTCTAACAAAGAATGTCATGTCAAAAATTTACAGATCATTACACCTGAATAGGTAAAGTAAGAAATATATGTAAAATATGATTTTAGTTTACTTTATCTCTGAAAAATAAGTAAATTTCATCGTGACAGATTTCTACTCTTAAGACAGTCATTTTAAACATTTTAAATGTCAACTGTTAGGATGCCATAGTGAATTCTTGTTTCATTATAAAGTAAAGCTTGCCCTCTAGTGGTTTTAGGCTAGCTATACATTCAGAGAAAACAATTTAATAGAAGATACTAACATTCAACGATGATTTAGATTTCTATTTTCTTTAGAAGTAGATGATGAAAATATAAATATTATGTAAGAAGTATGTCAGGTCCTCTGAAATGTATATTAGAAAAGTATCACTATTATAGATGCCACAAATCATATTTTTAAACCAAATGTATTTTAAATAAATATGGAATATTTATTATAAATTAAAACAAAATTTCAGGCTTCATTCTTTGTTTTACTTGTGAAAAGTTCTACTAAGAATGTGAGTATTGGCAGCAAATAGGAAGTTGTCCTTAGCGACATATGTAACCTATTGCTGGATTAATTGTACGAAGAAACCTGTGTTAATTAGATGGAGTTCTAATTTACTACTAACTTACTTTAACCTATGCCATCAGATTAATTTTTAAAATTGTCTACATATAAATAAAAATGTAATGGATACATAAAATATCGCTGAAAAATATTTATTTAAAAATTAGACAAACACAGGGGAATGATTAATTTTACATATTGGACCCTTCCACAAAAATTGTAGACTCTAGAGGATAGTCTAATTTAAACTGAATAATTAAAAAAATACTTCCATTTATTGATTTTAGAGAGAGAGAAACACCGACTTTATGTTCCAGTTATTTATACATTCAGTGGTTGATTCTTATGTGAGCCCTGTCTGGGGATCAAACCAACAACGTTGGTCTATGGGAATGACTGTTAAAACAACTGACCTACAGGGCCAGGGCCTAAACTGAATAATTCTTAAGCATTTTCAAAGACATGTAGGGAAAGGAGGTTCCATCTACTTTTTAATTACAATGTAGAGATTTATAAATCAAGTGGTAGTTTGAGACTATAAAATACATTAAGCTTATTGATTTGCTATCTAATTTTGGTGCTGTTGCACATTAGAGGCTCTATTTACTTGAAAGATTACTTTCAAAGGAGTTTTTCAAAAATTTAATGTCAATTTTCCTTGGTGAAATACATACAAAATAATCATTTCAAAAGGACAATCATTTTTCTAATTCTGTATTTAGAATAATAGTATCTGTTAATAAGCCCGTATTTTCCTGAGCCACATGACTAATCTAAAACAAAATAATAAAGCCAAGGACCATAGAGGTTTTCTTAAAATTTTTTAGAAGCAAAGTTAAATAAGTTAACTGTGTTTGATCTGCAGGAACAGTTGTGAAGTAATTTTGTTTGTTTCAGTTTTCTTCTTATCAATTTATCCAGGTAAATTCAGAGACAAATATTGCATTCATTTAAAGAGCAAAATTAGATGCATTCGATGGATGCATATATCAGTGCATCCATCACCACATTTGAAGTACGGGATATTTTCATTACTCCCTGAAAATTTCTATGTGCCCCACCGCAGTCTGTACTGTCTTCTGCCCAGCCAGGCAGCCACTGATGGTGCTAGTTGTCATGACAAATTAGATTTTATTTTCAAGAATTGTACTTTTTATTTTTTTACTTGTCTTGGTTAAATATCTAAAAGTAAAATGAGCAGGTCACATGGCAGGTGTAGGTATACATTTTAAGAAACCTCCAAATACCTCATTAGCAGAGATTTTTAAAGTTTCTATATTTGTTTGGAAAGGTCAGAAAGAGGACATAATCTTGGTTTTAACCCATGAGCTGGGACTGGGCAGTTGGAAGCTCCCCACTGCCTCTCCTGTGCTTTGAAATGTGCAATCTGCATACTTTCCTGCTTCCACAAACAGCTCCAGGGATACAGTCTTGAGATAAAAATGGAGTGTTGAGACTCTCTGGAGCCTGAGTTTGTGACTGACACCAGTCAAGGCCTCTGTGGTAACTGTTAAAATGCTGGCAGGCAGGTGCTGAAAACAACTCTTGTGATCCCTCCCAGACAAGCCCTTGTTTATTAAACCTGACACCTATACCAATGTGGCGTGGTCTGGTTTCAGATTATACCCCAGAAACCTTCAAGGGATTGCAATCCACAACATTCTTGCTAATCCATTGTATTATCATTGTCTTTAATTTTTGCCATTCTAATGTATGCTTAGCAGTATTTTGTGCTTTTATTTACATTTCCCCATTGATTAATGATTTTGAACTCATTTTTATAAGCTTATTGGGCATTGGTATATCTTGATTATGGTGGTTGATTTCATGGGTATATGCCTATGCTCAAACTCATTAAATTGTCTATCAATTATACCTCACTAAGGCTGTAAAAAAATCAATAAAAAATATGGCAATACTGGAAATCAGATTCCCTCCTGCCATGGATTGTTGTTGCTGGTCAGATCTGTGACCTTCAGAATTTTAAGAGAATAAATTTGTGTTATTTTAAACCTGTTTGTGGTAAGTTGTTAGAGTAGCAATTGGAAATGAATATAAATACATATGCCTAGTATTCAGGGGGAAGGTCCGGCTGGAAGTATAAATTTGGGTGTATAGATATATAGTTAGATGGGATCACCTGAAGAGGGAAGAAAGATTAGAGAGCACATCCAAAGTCTGAGCCCTGGGACATGCTAGCACTTAGAGGTTAGGGACAAGCAAGAACTGCAAAAGAGACTGAGAATGAGTGTCTTGAGAGGCAGCAGAAAACCAGACTATTATAATGTCCTGACAGTTTAACAAAGAGACAATCTTGGTGCTATTAGTAAGAGAGTTGCGGAGGGTTGTGAGATGAAAGCCTGAAGTAACGGGTACACGAGAAAATAGAAAAAGAGAAATTAAGGTATGTGGGTATAGAGGTATAAGGAATAAGGAATTTGGCGGTAATGAAGGAGAGAAATGGAGCTGTCCTGGAGGAAAAAGTGAAGACAAGAGATAATTTATTTTTTAATGATGAGAGAAACAAAAGCATATTTTTGTGTTGATATAAACACCAACACTAAAAGGAGAACTGACAAGCCAGGGGGATGAGGGAGAACTGCTGGAGCAGTGTTCTTAAGTAGGCGATAAGGCATGGCAGCTACTGCCCAAGAGAAAAGATAGCCTTGGCCAGAGCGTATTCAGCTCAACTGTACAGACAAGGAGGGAGGTAGAGTGCATGGGCACAGGTGCAGAGAGCTGGTGATTACAGTAGTGTTAGTCTGTGAAAGGTTTTCTCTGATTGCTTCAGTTTTCTTAGTGAAAAGAAAATAAGATCAACAGAAGAAGGTGAGAGTCAGGAACGGAGATGTTTGAGGGCTGAGGGGCAAAGTATGTTTCCTTTGATATAATGTCTCTCCTGTTCTTTTTCCCAGACTTTTCTCTATTTCTAAAATTGTCCTTTAACTAAATTATTTTTTATAGACTTTGCTTAGAACAGTTTTAGGTTTACAATAAAATTAGGAGGAAGGCACAGAGGTTTCCCCTATACCTCCTGCTTCTTCTACACATGCACATTATCAACATCACTAACAAGAGTGATACATTTTTTACCAAGGATAAATCTAAATTGACACATGATATTCACATAAAGTCCATAATTTATCTTACAGTTCACTCTTGGTGTTTCACATTCAGCTCACTTGGACAAATGTTTAACGACATATATTTGTCATTTTCGTGCCATAGAGAGTATTTTCACTGTCCTAAAAATCCTGTTCTTTGCCTTTTCCTCTTGTCATACTGCTCTTGTTAAACACTGATCTTTTTCATTGTCTCCATAGTTTTCCTTTTCCAGAATGTTATATAACAGTAGTTGGAATCATATCACAGGTATCCTTCTCAGCTAGGCTTCTTTCACTTACCAATATGCACTTAAGGTTGATCCATGTTTATTTTGTGGCTTGATAACTCTCTTTTTTTAGTGTTGAATAACATCCATTGTATGAATTACAACAGTTTATTTACTGTCACCTACTGAAGGACATCTAGATTGCTTCCAAGTTTTGGCAATTCTGAATAAAGCTGTTATAATAATCCATTTGCAGGTTTTTGTGTGGACGTAAGTTTTCCACTACTTTGGGTAAATACCAAGGAACATGATTGTCGAATTATATGGTTAGATTATGTTCTGTCTTGTTAAAACATTGAGAACTGTTTTTTTCTGACCAGCAATGTATACAAATTCCTGTTCCTTCACATCCCCTCCAACAATTGGTATTGTCAGTATGCCAGATGTTGCTCATTCTAATGGGCGTGCAGGGGTATCTCACTATTGTTTTAATGTATATTTCCATGATGACAAATGATGTGGAGCATACTTTCATATGATTATTTGCCATGTCTTTATCTCTTTCACTGAGGGGTCTATTGAAGTATTTTGCCCATTTTTAAATCAGATTGTTTGTTTCTTATTGTTGAGTTTGAGGGTTTTTTTGTATATTTTTGATAGCTGTTTTTTTGTTAAATGTGTCTGCAAAGATTTTTATCCCAGTCTATGGTTTTTTTTCTCTCCCTTTTTAAATATTATCTTTCACAGAAGTTTTTAATTTAGTGAAGTCCAACTTATCGATTATTTCTTTCATGGATCCTGTTTTTGTTGTTGTATCTAAAAAGATATTGCCATAAACAAGATCATCTAGATTTTCTCCTATATTATCTTCTAGTTTTACATATTTGCATTTTTTATGATACCTTTGAAGTTTGTTTCTTTTTTTAAATTGTTGTTCAAGTGCAGTTGTTTCCATTTTCCCTCCACTACTCTCCCCGGCCCCACCCACCCCTCCCATTCTT
The DNA here is from genome assembly GCF_021234165.1 of Pteronotus mesoamericanus. Taxonomy (NCBI): domain Eukaryota; kingdom Metazoa; phylum Chordata; class Mammalia; order Chiroptera; family Mormoopidae; genus Pteronotus; species Pteronotus mesoamericanus. The sequence goes on along the minus strand of NW_026555085.1, from coordinate 52,448,734 downwards.
GATCCTACCCCTCTTTTGGTTTTGTCCACGTGTCCTTTATACGTGTTTTTTGATGGCCCTTCCTCTACTGTAAGTCTTATTCCAAATACTAATAAAAATACAAACATTGTCTAAAAATCCAATATAAAACAGCCAAGTAATCTGTTCATATGGGCTTAGTGAAGGTCTCACTCTCTGTCTCCCCTTCCCATTATCCCCTCTCCCCTCTCCTCTGGTTACTGTCAGTTTGTTCTTTATTTCTATATCTCTGGCTACATTTTGCTTGCTTGTTTGTTTTATTGATTAGGTTTCATTTATAGGTGAGATCATATGGTGTTTGTCTTTTACTGCCTGGCTTATTTCACTTAGCATAATGCTCTCCAGATCTATTTATGCTGTCGAGAAAGGTAGGAGTGCCTTCTTTCTTTCTGCTGCATAGTATTGCATTTGCATTTAACACTTAGGTTTCCATGATCCATTTTTAGTTAATTTTAGTTGAATTTAATCTTTGCATTTTAGAGTTTTGGAACCAACTCAACTAGAGAGCAGAGTCTCATACTTGGATCTGTCTCTACTTTTCTCTTCTTATGGTTTTTCTGCTTCTTTCATCTCCTCCTCCCCATTCCCATTATTCTTCATCTTTCCCCTTTTGTTCATCCTCCATCACATTTTATTCTTGTGACCTATTGACATAAATGTATTTTATTTTGTATTCAAACAGTTAGGAGGCCCTTTAAATTAATCATTACTAAATAAAAGTTTATAATGTTTGTGATTACATAAATGGTTGGAGGCGGGCATTTTTGTTTATATTGAAAAAATATAAAGCAGGTAAAAGTAACTAGAAAATAATTCTCCACAGGATATTTGTATAATACATAGTAAAATAAAGACTATATGATAGGAGCAATTATTAACATGAAAAAAAATCATATTTATTTCTATACAGAATTAACAAATCTGGTACTCCTAAGAGTCAAAATAGCTTTTGTCTCACATGGATATTTCTCTCCCTCCCTCCCTCTCCCTCTCTCTCTCTCTCTCTCTCTCTCTCTCTTTCTCTTTCTCTGTTTCTCCCCCTCTAGAATCAATAAACATCCTTGGGTGAGGATTTTAAAAAGTAGTTTATAATCTGGCATAATAAGACTTTTTTCATTGGTGTTTTAAGTTTATTTGAATTAAATTTGCTTTATCACTAATTATTGGGGAGAAATTGATATATATGAATTAAAAATAACTTAAGTCAGGAAGATGGGAGTCCCTTGATTTTATTTTCAGAGATTTTGTGAAAGGAAAATTAAAAGACATTTTGAACAATAAAATTACAGGAAAATAAATAATGCAATTAAATTAAAAAATATGTATTTGGTGTAAGGTGTCCTCTACTAGGATACTAAATGGATATACATTTACTTCTATATATTGACATTTGGCACATTTTTTGGTATTTTAATCTATATTAATAATAACTAATACTATAGAGTTGTTAGATATCATATTTTTGCTATTCCAAAAACATAAAAATTTTTATACTGAAGATTAAAATGTCCAATTTTCAAAGTGCATCCTCATTTAGCTTGTCTACAGAAGAAAATTTTAAAGAATCATGCATTTATTAAGTGCATTATTAGCATCAAACAAAACTGTTCCTCAAATTTATGATTTTACATACATATTAATCAGGAAGAAATTAAAGTAGACAGATTGCATATACAGACATGCAAATGGCATGAATTAGGAGCACTGTCTCACAGTGTGATGCAATGTTATGTGTCCCTGATTTTGGATGGTGAGGAGTAATTGCTCCATAAAACTGTAATATTTTATCAGTGTAAAGTTTGGGCTTTAGTTAACTTTAACTACAACTAAGGCAATTTTGGTTAGCATTTTCACACTCTGAGTCAGGATTACACTCTTCAGGGTGCTTAAATACTTTAATATTATTATTGAAATATATATGGGCAGAGGTTATTAATTGTCATTAGGAATGTTTGCAATATTTTTTCATTAATGAGAAGAATGGTGTTAAAAGACATTGTTTGGCTAGAAAAATTTTACCTTTTCTTTACTCTTGCATGAATAACGTGTAAGAAACAAGCAATTCTAACATTCTCATGCATAGGGAGTCTCCACTCTACAGACGTTCTTCCAACCAATCTCACCAGAGGTTTGGCTGAACCAGCCATCAGAATACTGTTACCTCTACCTCACAGTGAAATTTCCTACCAAGGTGCTCACTAGAATGTGTCAGGACAGAGAGTGAGATCTTCACTAAGCCTATATGAACAGATTACTTGGCTGTTTTGCATTGGATTTTTAGACAATGTTTGTATCTTTACTATAATTTGGAATAAAACTTATAGTTATTGTAACATACAAGCTGGTATTGAGATTTTGGGAGAGAAGATGCATAGCTTCTATATATCTCTAACTGTCAGTTTACCCAAAGCACCCAACAATTGCTGAACAGCCAAATAGGCTTGGGTCCATTCAACACAATCAAAAAAAGAAAATCTTGAAGGTGTTGTGTAAGTCTCTAAAGTTTTAGAAGCACAGACAATTTTCTAGAATGTCTTCGGTAACCAAAAAGAAGCGACAATTTCTTTTTGATATTATCTCATGAGTATGAATCCTAATTGTAATTACATGAGAGAAAAGATCAATACTTAATCACTAGAATAGAACATATTTAAAAATCACTGGAGAATTTACAATCACAACATGTTTTCTCTGGACTGTAACTTGTTAGGAAACACCCTGTCTTGTTTCAGGGACTGTAGCCTCGCCAATAGGCAAGAGGGCCCCAAGGCTGGAAATAATCAAGGAGGCCTTGGGGAAACAGGCCACTGAAGAGACAAAACCTCTTCCCCTGACAGGACAGAGGCCCTACCTCCTTCTCATCACCGTGTTTGGCCCTGTGATAGTTGGTAGTCAATGACAGGTAAGATTCCTCAAGACAGGGGACAACTTAAGCCAGACACGGCCAGTGTGGGCAGCAGACAAGGACTCGGGGGATATGAAGAAAGGGTAAAAAGGCCCACACCCTTTGGCTTGGCTTGGACATGGTTGGAGTCCTCATTCTATCTTAAAGAAGTCTCCTTATCTCTTGGTGGCTCTGTCCCACCCATTTGGCTCAGGCTTGAAACAATACTAAAGGCAGGTACAGCCCTAAACTGGATTGGGTGGTTCCCGGGACAATCAGACCTAGAAGTAAGTTCCTCTAGGCATGCTTTGTTCTTCCCTCCAAAGCTATGACAACCGGCTCATCCTGGGAAGGGGATTTGCATTATTCATAGACTTTGACCTGAGGCAGATCTCCTGTGTTCCTTCAATTGTTATCCTTGATCTCTATCTGTTTTCTGTAAACATAGCCTTTTGACATTGATTTGTGAGCTTTGCATCCATACCCCTGTGCATATGGTTCTCAGTAAAAGCCTTTGGACATGGGGACTCGGGGCCTTCTCCACTAGAGGGAAGAGCCATGTCCCCTCTCCTGGCAAACAGAGGAGTGTTTGCAATGACTCGTGTTTATTCCCCCTCATCCATGACAACCCTGGGACAGGCTCTGCGTGATTCAGAGCCCCACTCCCTCCTCAGCTGGCTCTGGACAGTAACCCTCAGATCCAGGAGCACCTGCATCCCCCGCAATGCGTCACTCCCTCTGACAGTAACTCAACTGAGGTTAGATAGAGCCAAACATTTTTACCACAGACTCGTACAATGTTCCAGCTAGAGAAATGGAGTGTTTTATGTGAACTTTCTGAGATCACACATGTGGAGAGGCCATGATCCTAGAAAGAGGTTTGTCAAAGAAGGCACTGATCCTGGCGTATTCTTTTATTCCTAATCTCAGTTATGTCCTACGTGCAACCCAGCAATCAAGCTACTTTTCACTGTCCACTCTTTCATATGACTAGTTTTTACTATCTATTCTTTTTGACCATCAACAGTCACTACCACCCTTAGTCACTGATTAAATGGATACAATTCCAGTGACCTTCCACACATTCCCTAGCACGTTTGTAATCTACACGCATCTGCACAAATATTCCTGTCTTTTCTTCTGTTGCTTTTGATGAATTCTCAATGATCTTAGCCAAAGTCATGGCCTCTACTTATGTACTGGAATCCATCCTATTTTACCTACTTAATCCCATTATTCCACCAATTTTCTCCTTTTTTCCCAAAATTCCTTTTCCCCCATTCTACTAGATTCTTTACATCCACGTTTTAAAAATTCTTCCCTAAAGATATACTTTTATTGATTTCAGAGAGAGTGGAAGAGAGAGAGAAAGAGAAGAACATCCATATGAGAGAGAAAAACACTGATGGCGGCTTCCCATCTGCATCCTCGCCAGAGCCCAAACCTGAGACCTAGGTATGTGCCCTGACGGGAGATCAAACCTGTAAATTTTGGTGTATGGGACAATATTCCAATGAACTGAGCCACCCAGCCAGGGCTTTTACACCCACTTTTAGATTCCCTATTCTAAAAGCAAGTTTATTTTGATTCTGGTATTTAATGTATTACTCAAAACTCAGTCTTCAATCTATTTGACCCATTAGCAGAATTTATAATAAAATTGTTTATTTCCTCTTTCTTAGCTTCTACACCTGGCTTGTATGAAACCAGATGGCTTTTTTCCCCCTTTACCTTACAGACCTCTAGTTCTCTAGACATCTAGATATCTTAGATTAACACACCCCAAACAGAACTCCTTTGCATTTTAAACCTGATCCTTCCTTAGTCTTTCTAATTTAATATGTGGCAAATTCATTTTTCCAATTACAAAATAAATCTTAATGTCATCCTGGAATCTTATTTTTCTCTTATACCCTCTATTTAATCTGTCAGTAAATTCTGTTGGCTCCACCCTCAAAATATATCTGGAATGTAACTATAGTTTCAATACTACCTCTCTAGAAAAAGAGATCATGAAGGATCTAAGATAGTGGAGAAATAAGTGGAAGCTGCGTAAGCCTCCTCCCAGGACCAAACTGAAATTGCAGCTAAATTGTAGAGAAATCATCCTGAAAACCATTTGAACACTAGCTGGAGAGAAACCTTATTATCAAGGACAGACAGAAGAAAGCACTTCACCACCATGTGATTGGTAGGGAGTACAGAGGTGGTGTGAGAGAGCTGGCTAGGCTCCCATGGGTGGCAGCTAAAGTTCCAGAGGGATATTTAAGCATCTGGGGGGTTCCATGTGAGAAACGTGGGGTCTAAACTCCAAGCTGGGCTTCCCAGCTTACAACACAAGAGCGTGGAAAGGGACATAGATGATGTCCAGCTGTGAAAAGCAGCAGGGTTTCTGTCCACCAAGGAGAGATGGCTGGAGATGCAGAGAGCTTCTTAAAGAGCCAACACAGAAAATTTTGTTTATAGCCACTTACCATGGACTCTGGCAGACAGAGGGCAGAGTAGACTAGAGAAACATGAGGACAGTCTGGGGCTGGTGGCTCTTGGAGAGAACTGAAAGAACAGCATCAGGATCCCTGTGCTAATTCATTCACCATATTGCAGAGGTCATCTTTCTCAGCAGAACACTCCCCTCCAAGTGGCATCATCTTGAGGGGAAGCAATAGTCTTACTTGCAGGAATCACTCTGCCATTCCCTGTAGAACTTAAGCTGGATTGCTGAGGAAAGCTTAAGTTTATATCAGTAATTAAATTGAATAACTAAGGCAGATCTCTGGGAGCTCTGAGATGAAATGACACTCCCCCAATCCTGGTGCTGGTAAAAGCTCCCTTGGTGCAAAGCCTGGTTCTGTCTACACACACACACACACACACACACACACACACACACACACACACACACACAAGCCCAGTACGGGGAGCCACAAGCTGTGGATTACTGATAGCTCCGATCAGGTTGCCCAGGGCCAGGGTCAGTCACAGGCAGTGCCTGACATAGGGTGACACCAGAGTCTTTGCAGATCTACTTAATACATAGAAACAGACATAAAGAGGCAGCCACATTGGTAAGACAAAGAAACAGGCCCCAAAAGAAAGAACAAGAGAATCCCCTAGAAGAAGAACTAAATGAAAAAGAGGCAAGCAATTTATCAGAAAGAGGTTAGAGTAATGATTATAAGGATACTCAACAGCATGAAAAAAGATATAGAAACAATAAAAAAGGACCTGTAAGATATAAAGAATGCAATATCTGAAATAAGTAATATGCTGAAAGGAATGAACAGTGGGTTAGATGAAGCAGAGAACTGAATCAGTGATTAGGAAGACAAGGTAGAAAAAAATGCCCAAGTAGAGCAGCAAAAAGAAAAAATGAATTAAAAAGAATGGGGAGAGCATAAGAAACTTTTGGGACAACATGAAGCATAACGACATGAAACAATGCATAGGTCAACAATAAAATAAAGGAAGAAATCAAAAGATACCTTGAAACAAATGAAAATGAGAACTCAACAAACCAAAATCTGTGGGACACAGGCAAAGCAATCCTAAAAGGGAAATTCAGAGCATTACAAGCCTATCTCAAAACACACACACACGCGCGCACGCGCACACACACACACACACGAAAAAACTCAAATAAACAATCTAACTTTACACTTAAAAAAACCTAAAGAAGAACAAAAAACAAAGCCTAAAGTGAATAGAAGGAAGGGAATAATAAAGATCAGAGCAGAAATAAAAAAATCATCTAAAAATTGATACAAAAGATCAATGAATCCCAGAGCTGGTTATTCAAAAAGATAAACAAGATTGACAAACCTTTACCAACTCATCATGAAAAAACAGAGAGGACCCAAATAAATAAAATCAGAAATGAAAGAGGAGAAATAACAACTGACACCAATGAAATACAAAGGGTTGTAAGGAAATATTAGGAACAATTATATGTCAACAAATTGGATAACATGGATAAATTTCTAGAAACATATAGTCTTCCAAAGCTAAATCCAGAAGAATTAGACAACCTGAATAGATGGACTAGATCTAGTGAAATTGAAGCCATAATAAAAAAAACTCCTATCAAACAAAACTCTGGAATGGATGGCTTCCCAGGTAAATTTTACCAAACATTCCAGGAAGAATTAACACCTCTCTTTCTCAAACTATTTCAATAATTTTAAGAGGAGGGAAAGCTACCAAGCTCAGTTTACGAGGGCAGCTTATCTAATTCCAATACCAGATAAAGACACTACAAAAAAAGAAAAGTACAGGCCAATATTCCTGATGAACATAGATGTTAAAATCCTCAACAAAATATTAGAAATCTGAATAGAGCAATACATCCAAAAGATCATGCACTATGATCAAATGGGATTTATTCATGGAATGCAAGGTTAGTACAACATTTAAATTTGATTCACCATATAAACAAAATGAAAGATAAAAACCACATTATCATATCAATAGATGCAGAAAAAGCATTTGATAAAATCCAGCACCCATTTATGATAAAAATACTCAGCAAAGTGGGAATAGAGGGACCAAACCTAAACCTAACACAGGCCATATATGACAAACCCACTGCCAGCATCATATCAATGGGCAAAAAAACAAGCATTCCCCTTAAATTTGGGAACAAGATGGGGATGTTTACTTTCACCTCTCTTATTCAACATAGTACTGGAAGACCTAGTCACAATAATCAGACAAAATGAAGAAATTAAAGGCATCCAAACTGGAAAGGAAAAGTGAAACTATGTTTATTTGCAGATGACATGATACTGTCCATAGAGAACTCTAAAGATTCCACCAAGAAACTACCAGAACTAATAAATGAATTCAGCAAAGTAACAGGATACAAAATTAATATCCAAAAATCAGTTTCATTTTTATATGCTAGTAATGAACTAACAGAAAGGAAATTAACAATACCATTTACAATTGCTTCAAAAAGAAAAAAAAATCTAGGAATAAATCTAACCAAAGATGTAAAAGACCTGTACTCAGAAAATTATAAGACATTTAAGAAAAAAAATAGAAGGTTCATCCAAGTGGAAGCATATACCGTGTTCATGGATAGAAAGAATTAACATCTTTAAAATTTCCATGCTACCCAAAGCAATCTACAAATTTAACACAATTCCCATCAAGATTCCAATAATGTTTTTCACAGAACTACAGCAAATATTTCAAAATCATATATGGAGCCACACAAGGCCCTGCATAGCAACAGTGATACTGAGAAAGAAGAACAAAGTTTTAGGAATCATGCTACCAAATATGAAACTATACTCTAAAGCCATAATAATCAAAACAGCATGGTGATGGCATAAAAACAGACACATAGTTCAATGGAAAAGAATAGAGATCCCAGAAATAAACCCAAAACTTTATAGTCAATAAATATTTGGCAGAGGAAGCAAGCACATACAATGGGATAAAGACATTTTATTAAATAAATGGTGTTGGGAAAATTGGAAAGATATGTGTAGAAAAATGAAACTAGACCACCTCCTTACACTGCACACGAGAATATATTCAAAGTGGGTAAAGACTTAAATATTAGATCCAAAACCATAAAAATCCTGGAAGAAAACTTAGGCAGTAAAATCTCACACATTGCTCATAGCAGTATTTTATCAGATATATCTTCACAGGCAAGGGAAACGAAATAAAAATAAACAAAAGGCACTATATCGAACTAAAAAGTTTTTGCACAGCGAGGAAACCATCAACAAAATAAAAAGACAACCCACATAATGGGAAAACATTTGCCAATGTATCTGTTAAGGGGATATATTTAAAATTTATAAAGAACTTACAAAACTCAACATCAAATAAACAAACAATCCAATTAAAAAATGGGCAAAGGATATGAATACACAATTCTCTAAAGAAGACATACAGCCATATAAAAAGATGTTCAATGTCACTAATCATTAGAGAAATGTAAATTAAAACCACAATGAGATACTGCCTGTTAGAAAGGCTATCATCATTACAAATAAAAACAACAAGTACTGGCTAGGATGTGGAGAAAAGGGAACCATTTGTACTGTTGGTGGGAATGCAGACTGGTGTAGCCATTGTGGAAAGCAGTATGGAGATACCTCAACAATTAAAAATGGATCTGCCTTTTGATCCAGTGATCCTGCTTCTAGGAATATATCCAAACCCAAAACACTAATTCAAAAGAACATTAGCAACTTTATGATCATTGCAGCATTATTTTCAATTGCCAATATATGGAAATAGCCCAAGTGTCTGTCAGTAGATGAGTGGATAAAACAAATATGGGACATTTACACAATGGAATACTATTCGGTCATAATTAAAGAAGAATATTTTACTCTTCGTGATAGCATGGATGGACGTGGAGAATATTATTTTAAATGAAATAAGCCACTCAGAGAAAGATAGATACCATGTGATTTCACTCATATGTGGAATCTAATGAACAAAATGAACTAACCAGCGAATAGAGACAGACTCATAGATAGAGAGCAGGATGACAGTTATTGGGGGTGGGAGGTTAGGAGATGGAAGGATGGAACAAAGAGGATAAAGGACTCATGGACATGGACAGCAGTCTGGCAATTTCAGAGGGGACGGGACTTTAAGGGGGTTAGACGGTAATGAAAAAATACAAAAAAAATACTTTTAAAAAAAGATTTTTATCTCTTAGAGCACACAGTTTCTAATTTTTCCATATTCTCATTTGCTTTGTACGGTTTATTCTGAACATAGCAGCCAGATTCAATGCTTCACAGAACTGTATAAATTCTATCTGAGAGACTTTCTACTTCATATATTAACAGCTAAGGTCTTTATAGAGGCCTACAAGACCCTCTATCATCTGATCACCTAGTTCCCCTCTACCCACATCTCCTATTGCTCCTCTGGTCATTCATTCTGTCTGAAACTCAGAGGTCTCCTGACTTTTTTTCTTTTTGTTTTTTTTCTCATCCATCTCCAACTTTGGCTTTTTAAAAAATTATTGACACTATTATAGATGTCACCCATTCTCCTCCCCTTTCCCTTCAGCTAGCACTCCCCACCCAACCTTCACCACGTTGTTGCCTGTATCCATGGGCCGTGCATATATGTATACATGACCTTTGGCCAATCTCTTTCATCCCCCCCCCCACTCCCCTTTGAGTTCTGCCATGTTGTTTCATGTGTATGTGCATTTGGTCCTATTTTGTTCACCAATTTATTGTGCTCATTAGATCCCACATATAATTGACTCTTTCTTGACAACTGTAGGCCTGTACAGAGGGCCTTTATTTGCTGTTCCTTCCACCTGGAAACCTCTTCCCTCCACTTATGCACATGGCTCACTTCTTGGACACTGGTAAGTCTTAGCTCTACTATCACCGTCTTTGGAAGACCACCTCTGGTCAATCTTTTAAGATTGGCAAAGATGCTCTCAATGTCCAAAATTACCTATTCCTCTTAATTTTTTTGCCCCTAGCATTTAACAGTTTTTCACACACTGAGTATTTTGCTTATTTATGTTAAAATCTAAAATCAATGAGAAAAGATCTTTCCTTCCCTCTCTCTCTTCCTTCCTTCCTATCTTCCTTTATTTCTTACTTCTTCAAGTCCACTCATTTAAACTTCATATCTGCCTTTTGATATAGGTACTATCACCCTCTTAATTTTTTAGGTCAGAAACCAAAGCACTGAAGTTAACTAAATTACTCCACATCTCAGAGCTTATAAAATGCGAAGCTGAAATTCAAATCTAGGCAGACTACAACTATAGTTCATGTTCATAATTTCTCCTTAGTTTTGTTTCCTGATGAAGAGTGCCATAACAGGTGTTCAAATATTTGTGAATGGATTGTCCTGGATCATATGAGTGGCATGTCCTACATTGTTTAGTAGCATAAGCTATTCTTATATTGTCTTTGTGTATAATGGATACACACAACTTAGATTCTATAAGGGAGTGGTCACTGGAAAGGAAAACCACTGCACTATGAATCTCAAGAATCTTTCACTGAAGACAGGGGATCTAGACCTATGTGATAGTATAGAAGCCCTAACCTTCTATACTTCTGGGTGGCTGCTGAGGACTTGAAATATGGCAGAGCTGAATTGAAATGTGGATAAGTATAAACTACACAGTGGATTTCAAAATTTTGCATTAACATGTATATTATATCAATGTTTTTCATATTGTTTATGTGTTGGAAAGATAATATTTGGTGTTCACTGGGTCAAATAAAGGTATGTTATTAAAATCAAATTTCTCTGTTTCTTTGAATTAATCTGTTTTTATTTAAAAACTGAAATATATGATTAAAGTTTGAAAAAAGATGTATTTAAATAAGTAACATCTCTATACTGCGAAGATAAGAGAATTGATCTCTAGACTCTCAATTAATTAATTATGGACTACATGTGTTTTTCAGTGTAGTATATATTGACTACTTCATGCAATCGCTTCAGTGTTACAGGCTGATATTAACATTACATTGGAAAAATACTGAGAATTTCTGCCAGGCTATGTTTAGTTTACATTCTAGAAATATATATGATCTGGGACAAGAAACAATATCTCATTTACTTACAAAACTAAGAAAACTAAGAAAGTGAAAATTTTTTTCTGACACAGATAAATGTCTGCTGTCTGTCAGTCATATGTCATATATTATTTCAAGTAAATTGCTCAAGTTTTCTTTGTACAATTTGAGAGCAATCAGATTCTTCTGTGGCATCTTTAAAACTTTAGACTACATTTCTTTAATGAACACAATAAACTAACAACCAAAATAGAAACAGAAGCATAAATACATTGGACAGACTGAGAGTGGCCAGAGGGGAGGAAGGACTAAACAGAAGATGATGAAGGGGTTAAGCAAAGAACATTTGTGCATGACCCAAGGACACGTGACTAAATGGTGGCTGACTAAGGGAGGGGAGAGCGTGAGGCTGGGTGGAGGTGGGGAAAGGGAGAAAAAGGTGGGAACAACTGCAACTGTATAAACCATAAAGAAGAAAAAATAATCAAAATGACATTACAGTACGTTACATGCAGAGGTGTTATACTAAGATTATGACAATAGAGGCCAGTAAAGCTCTAGGCTTTGCAATTTCACAAGAAACTGTCTTGATAGTGGAAAGAAAGCCCAGCATTGCAAACATGTATGCTTTATTCAATTCTAGTTATATATATCAGAATACTTTATTTTCACATAGAAAAGAAAATAAGGAGCTTTTTACAAATAAAAGTGTTTGGCACAAAAACTGAAGATCATATGTGAACTCTGAGCATATGGTTAAAGTTTAAACTTTCTGTTGTTAGTGAGATTTTTTACTGTTTTATTAGAGACTTTGGGGATAAATGTATTTTTTAATTTATCTCCAAAGTTTTTCCTATGACTTTAGAACACTAATAATAAAGAATCTAGTCACCTTCCATGAATTCCTTTTACAGCAATACAATGAAATATGCGAAGTTCATTTACTGTACATTTTTTTATGAGCCTAAGTAATCAATTAAGAGGAGGAACATATTCTGAGTTCATGAACACTTCTTTGTTCTAGTCCATAGATCTGCCTCCTAAAGTAAAAGTTTAATTGAATTCTGTTGGTGTTTTAGAAGGGTGAAGAGTGGATTTTTAACAACTATTACCTTGTTATAGATTATTTTCAATATAATTCATAACAGCATAATATAGGCTTATTTACTTATGCCAAAATAAATATTGGCAAAAATATTGAGTGAGGGTAATTAGATTAGCTTTTGAAAATATGAGTCTATTTTCATCTCAAAAATTTTGGACAGGTCAATGGAACAACCTTCAAAGCATAACAGCTGGAAAAAAGTTTTTTACGTCAAAAGCATAAAAATCTGTTCAACACATGGCATATCTAACTGCATGGGTAATAAGAAAACAGTTATTTTTTTAGAAATTTTGGATTTTTATATGCCTTCCTGATTTCAATAGTGATAAAGTTTTGAATCACAAATGCTAGAGAATTGAAGTTCTCTATCATTCTGCCAGATCGAATATAACATAGTAATCTTGGTACTTCAGTCTTCTTTTACTCACACAGGTTATTTTTACACTGAAGTAGGAATGAGGGAATGACCTTGGTTATGAAATCAGAGTAAACCGTTTGACCTTACTCCATTCAAACTCCTTGCTTTTCAATCACAGTAAATAAAGAACAACACATTGAAGTATTTGCTTACATTTATATCAGGAAAAAAAGGCAAAACTCAGTTAATTTCAGTATGAATACACTTTTATCAAATTTGCTGATGTATAAATTATTGAAAATATTTAATTAAATATATTTTTGCCTTAGTATAGTAAAATACTAGGAACCGTGACTGCCCTAATGGCATATCATGAAAATATCTTGGTATATTTTCAACATTTATGAACACCATTGTAAATTAGTGCTATTTACCTTCAGTGCATTTTCAGTTGCTCCTCTTACTTTTCCTGAAATTATAAAATTATGTGGATAGAAATAAGATACTTATAGAAGACACACAGATGGCCAATAAGCATATGCAAAGATGCTCAACTAACCATCAGGGAAAAACACATTAAAACCACAATGAGATATCAGCATGCACCTGTCAGAATGGCTATCAAAAATAAACAAACAAGTGATGGTGAGGATACAGAGAAAAGGGAATCCTTGGGTGCTGTTGGTAGGAATGCACACTGGTGCAGCCACTGTGGAAAACAGTATGGAGTTTCCTAAAAAAATTAAAAATGAAACTGCCTTATGACCCAGTGATTCCAGTATTGGGAGTATATCCAGAGAAACCAGAAACCCTGATTTGAAAGGATATGTGTGTACCCCTATGTTCATTTCAGCATTATTTATAATAGTCAAGATTTGGAAACAGCCTTAGTACCCATCAGTAGAAGAGTCGATACAAAAGGCTGTCATACATTTACTCAATGGAAGGCTAGGCAATAGTAATAAAAGAATAAAATTTTAACGTTTGTGACAGCATGGATGGACCTGGAGAGTAGTATGTTAGGTGAAACAAGGCATTCAGAGAAAGACAAATATCATATGATTTCCCTTATATGTGGAATCCAATGAACAAAACAAACAAACAAATTAGAAACAGACTTACAAGTACAGAAAATGGACTGACAGCTGTTCTAGGGGAAAGAAATTAGGGGGCTGGAGGGAGAAGGTGAAGGGATTAACCAAAGAAGCCTCCCACAAACCCAACTCATAGACACAGACAGTAGAGGTAAAGCAGGTTGTGTGGGGGTGTAAAGAGGTTAAAGACAGGATGAATGATTATGGAAGGAGACTTGACTTTGGGTGGTGAATACAATATAATATATAGTTGATGTTTTATAGGATTGTATGCCTGAAACCTATAGAATTTTATTAACCAATGCCACCACAATAAAGTTGATAAAAATTTAAAAAATGAGTAAGACGCTTGAATAAATTTAATGTATATCTTCTAGGCAGGTCAGTTTTGCTAGTTTTTCATTCTTCCTGGGGCTTGAAAACAATGACTTTTGAACTGGAAATGGGCTTGTTCACCTGACAATACCAGCAGGGTGAATAGTTCAACAAAAGTGTAGTACAGTATTTTTATGTATTTGGAACCAAGATCAATAAAGAACTTTTTAAGTGTTTCACTAGAGGCATTAATGAGGCTGTTATCATTGAGTAGTTTCTCTGGGTAACTACCAAAGTGCTAATAACATAATCACATAGAGTGAAATCCTAATAAAATAATAATTTCAGCTAGCAACCCAGAATAGAAATTACATTTTAATATAAGTCCTGTGAGGTCATTTGTGTAAATGTTCCAAAGAAGTCAAGCAGTTGTTTGCATTAACGTTACCAAAATTCCAGAAGTTTTCAAGAGGTAAACAATATGTCAATTTATTTAAAATAGTTTCTGTCAAATAGCCACTCAACTAACTCCCTCACCCCTCAAAGCCTGGTTCAAATCTCATCATTCCCTTGAGGTCTAGACAAATTTACTTCCTACTGTGCCCCGTACCCTCCTGTCTCTGTAGCCCCTTGTATTCTGAGTCTCATCCCCTTGCTCTATGCCCCACCCCCTTTTTCCCATACCACTGTAAAACTTGACTTTCCAGGAAACTATGACTTCTGTTTAATGTTGCGCCTTTCAGAATAACTATGATACTTGAACGTATTAATGGGAAGACTATTTTCTAGGCTGAGATTTTGATATCTCTTATAAGCTCTCCACCTAATCAATCTTCACCTGATTCTAACTTTAACATGTTCTTCTAATGCCATTGCTGATTTTCCTCCCCTTTCCATGCCTGTAATATGTCTGAGGAGCTTGTCGTATTTTCAGAAGCCACACTGAGAAATTTTAGCTATAAAATAAATACTACTTATTAATATTTAATAATTATTAATAAAATTATAATAATATTAAGTTATAGCACATTATATATACTATAATTTAATACAATAATTGTATTTAATATATTAATATAATTTTAATATAGTATATACATATTTAATAAGTATTAAATATCTTATGTAAACATAGAAAAAAACCTACCAATAGAGAAAAATAATTCCATGTTTCATGACCCAAAACCATTTATTGTTAACATTTTAGTGTGTCTTCTTCCACTACTCCTGATCTAGTTATCCTGTGATGCCTGATTTCTGTGGAAATTTTTTTTAAAAACAGCATTACAACACAAATACTTCCTAAATTATTGTGAGGTTTTCAGCATATTAATTTTAATGGCTTCGTTTTATTACATAAAATGTACATGCTACGTTTTGTTTCCTCAGATCCTTCTTGTTTGTTTTTGTTAGTAGTTTCCTGAGAGAGGCTCTAGATCTGCAATCATCTTTAGTTCTAGTCTTAAGGTTGTCACTGCACTGCCTGGAATTTTTGTAATCTGAAAGGCTCAGGCATTCAAAGCCAAACCAAAAAAAAAAATGTATATTTTTACTTCCTGCCTATTGGAGAATCTACTCTTTAATTTCTTGCCAGAGTCTATAAAAGTTTCATATATCTTTCTTGATGCAGATTTGTTTTTGAAAATTTTCTGAATTTTTGACAAGAATTTAGATAGGGCACATTTTATCCTGTCCTCTCATTGCATTTTAAAGACAATAATTCCCTCTTAGACATTTTTAAAGGTTTTTATATTACTATTGATAATTGCTTTCACTTTCTCTGTAGTGCAAATCAACATTGTTTCATTGCATGGCTGTGGAAATATACCATAATCATTAAAATCTCCAGTGATATTTCAAAACCTCTCCATGTAGCCATTGATTTACATGGAATCTTTCATTAACTTCTTATATGACTAAATATAGCTCACATTTTATTATTAAGTTATGTTTCATATCTTAGCATTAAACTATGAATGCAATATGAATAAATATTTTCTAGCAATTAATATAGTACTTTTAAACCCAGCAAGCGTCCCTCAATCCCCTCCCTTTTAGTTTTGTAATACAGTCAGTAGTACAGTTTTTTGTTTAACATATAAATTCACAAAACTCATTATACATTCCCTCAGAGAGCTGATAATAAGAAACATTTAGGGAAAAGTATTCAGAAGATCCTTTCGTAGAAGAGCTTAACATGGCCCAGTTAAGAAGACCCACTCCATTTGTGCATGACCTGTTTATTCAATAGTGTCATCTTAACAATGCAATTACATTGGTCTGGGTGATTCATGAGACAAATTAAGGCACCGAATAAAGTGTTATTGTAGTCATTACCCTTCATTGTATGTAAGCATTTTCACAGTATTATATAAGTATTATGCAACATAAAGTTAATAGGAAAATAGTATTAACCATGTTGCCGCTTTGTTACTATTTATGTCTACAGGTTTCCTTTGGTGTTCTGAGTGGTGGAATGAATATAATGTACTATTGAAACCATTACTACAGAGTAATAATTTCTTATACTGTGTTCCAGATTCATGCCCAATCCCTCAGGTCACTAATTTAAAATAATTGTATTTTCTGGCATGTTCCAACTCCAATCTGTTCAGCCCTTTCAGAATACATACGTTATGTGCAAGAGGCAGAGCTGTGACCAAATCTGTTATTAGGATAGCTCTTAATTAACGGAAAGTATATGCCTAAGGAATATACAGCATTATATGACAAATATTCTGCTTACTTCCTGTTTACTGTCCACTGACCACAGCAGCTCTCTCATCCTTTGGCAAAGTTATGACTGACCTAGACCAAGGACACTTGGCGGCAATAAGGAGATTAAATTTACAGGAGTTATGAGAAAGAAAATTTGCTAGTTTGAAGATATTATGCATCTTCAATTTTCTGAACCCTTGTTAAAATATTTATTATTAGCAATAACTGTATTGAAGTCATCTTAAGATGTATTAAAACTTTAGTAAGGTTCAACATACAAATATTTTCAGAAAAAATTTTTTTAGTGATTTAGGTAATTGCAAAAGATGCTATTATGCATAAAATAATGTCTGATTGCAGACAGAAGCTTTTCTCCTTTTTTCTAGTAGTGCTTAATTGAGGTTGTTTATTATATTGCTTTTTAATTTTGCTTTTGTAAAATTAACACCACCATCTCTAATAGAAGTGAGTTGGCCTGGTTACCTAATACTCTGTTCAGCAATAAGGAGGCAGAAATATGCCTCATCTTCTTGCTTTTTCAAGGATGTACCAGAAAAATCAGGATGACCCAGAGGAAGACTTGCCTTTTTTATTATTGAAAGTACTTTGAATAACAGTAAAACACATAGTTCAATGAAAGAATGGTTCAAAATAGTGTAAGATTACTAGACAAATGCATTTGTGCTAAAATGTAGTACTTTGTTTAAATGCTGAGGTTTAGTAATTTTATACATGCAATTATAATTTAATTAAATTTAGCGTATATATATAATATAGTAAAAATACAATTTTCAAAATATGAAATATCATCATTTATTGTTGGTTTTCTTTTTAGAATCATTGAATCAACCTGCAATTCTTTGAAGGACTGGCCAAGTGGTAGCTTTCTGATACTACTAGATAACAGCATTGTTCATTCTGTTTTCTCTCCTTTAAGATTTAAAGTTTCATTTTTCAAAAAAAAGAATACAATAGTCTCACATTTTAGATAAAATTATACATTTGTTCATATTTTGAAGAAATCTTTTTATTGATACATACATATAGATAAGCATATTATTGATCATATGTATGTATATATTACACACATATATAAACACAGATGTATGTACATGCAAATATATACATAATTTTTAATATTAACAACTTATCAACAACATGTTGGAGATTTCTGGTCAAGATTGAGGCATAGGTAGATATACTTTGCCTCCTCACACAACCAAAAGAAGGACAACAACAAATTTAAAAGCAAAAAATAACCAGGCTTCCAGAAAATCAAACTGTATGGGAGTCCAACAACTAAGAAATTAAAGAAGAAACATTTATTCAGACCAGTAGGAGGGGCGGAAATGGGCAACTGGGGCAGAGAAGATGCGTGCCAAGGCAGGGCCTGGCAGCCCTGGTGGTCCCACATTTTTGTGCAAATAAACCAGGAGGAACAGCTGGAGAGTGAGACAGACCATGCAATCCAAAATTCCAGTGTGGGAAAAGAAAGCCATAGCCTCTGGCTATAAAAACCCGTGGGTGACATGGCAGCGGGATAAACTCCCAGTCTCACAGAAGAGTCCACTGGAGAGACCCACAGTGTCCTAGAACTACACAAAACCACCCACCCTGGCATCAGCACCAGAAGGGCCCAATTTGCTTGTGGGTAGGAGGGGAAGTGACTGAAAGCCCCCGAGAGCTGAGCAAGCAGCATTATTCCCTCTCTGACCCCTCCCTGAACTCTCTCTCATATGCAGCATTACAACACAGGTACCTGGGTTACCCTATCTTGGCAAATATCTAAGGCTCCGCCCCTTCCAACAAAAGAGGAACATGGATACAAAGAAATATGGCCCAAATGAAAGAACAGATCAAAGCTCCATAAACAGAACTAAGGGATGAAGAGATAGTTAACTTATCAGATGCAGAATTCAAAACACTGGCAATCAGGATGCTCACAGATATTGGTTGAGTATGGTCGCAAAATGGAGGAAAAAGTGAAGGCTATGCAAAATGAAATAAAGAAAAATATACAGGGAATCAACAGTGAAGGGAAGGAAACTGGGATTCAAATCAATAATTTGGAGCAGAAGGAAGAGATAAACACTCAACCAGAACAGAATGAAGAAACAAGAATTCAAAAAAATGAGGAAGGATAAGGAACCTTTGGGACAACTTTAAACAGTCGAATATCTGAATCATAGGGGTGCCAGAAGGATCAGAGGAAGACCAAGAAATAGAAAACTTATTTGAAGAAATAATGAAGGAGAACTTCCACAATCTGGCAAAGGAAATAGATTTCCAGGAGATCCAGGAAGCTCAGAGAGTCCCAAAGAAGTTGGACCCAAGAAAGCACACACCAAGGCACATCATAATTAAATGACCCAAGATTAATAATAAGGAGAGAATCTCAAAAGAAACAAGAGAAAAGGAGATAGTTACCTACAAAGGCATTCCCATAAGACTACCAGATTATTTCTGAAAAGAAACCTTGCAGACAAGAAGGGGCTGGCAAGAAGTATTCAAAGTCATGAAAGGCAAGGACCTACATCCAAGATTACTCTATCCAGCAAAGTTATCATTTAGAGTGGAAGGGCAGATAAAGTGCTTCCCAGATAAGGTGAAGCTAAAGGAGTTCATCATCACCAAGCCCTTATTATATGAAATGTTAAAGGGGCTTATCTAAGAATAAGAAGATCAAAAACTATGAACAGTAAAATGACAACAAAATCACAACTATCAACAACTGAACCTAAACAAAAACAAAAACAAAAACAAACTAAGCAAACAACTGGAACAGAAACAGAATCACAGAAATGGAAATCAGAGAGGAGGACAGTGGGGAGAATGGGGGAAAAGTTACAGGGAATAAACAGCATAAATAGTAGGTATAAAATAGGCAGGGGGAGGTTAAGAATAGTATAGGAAATGGAGAAGCCAAAGAACTTATATATGTATGACCCATGGACATGAACAAAAGAGGGGGAAATGCTGGTGGGAGGGGGGGTGCAGGGTGGAGGGGAATAAAGGGGAGAAAACAAGGGATAACTGTGATAGCATGATCAACAAAATATATATATATATGTGTGTATGTGTGTATGTGTATAAACAAACAAAAAATATAATGACAATAAAAACAATTTATCAGGTATATTGTTTGCAAATTATTTTCTCCTATTGTAAAAGATGCCTTTTCAGTTTATTGATTGTTTCTTTTTCTGTGCAGGATATTTTTAGTTTGATGTAATCCCACATGTTTATATTAGTTTATATTGCTTGTGTTTTTGGAGACTTATCCAAAAAATTGTTGACAACACGATTGTCAAGTAGCTTTTCCTCAATGTTTTCTTTTAGGGGTTTTACTGTTTCAGGTCTTATATTCAGTCTTTAGTCAATTTTGAGTTAAATTTTTTGAGTGGTGTAAGACAGGGGTTATTGTCATTCTTTTGCATGTAAATTTTTCCAAAACTACCTATTGAAGAGACCATCATTTGCTTATTATATAGTATTGGCATTCTTATCAAAGATTAGTTAACAATATGTGTGTGGATTTAGTTTGAGGCCCCTATTCTGATCCATAGATCTATGTGTCTGTTTTTAAGCCAGTATCATACTCTTGTAATCATTGTAGCTTTGTAACTTACTTTGACATCAAGAACGAGGATTCCTTCAGTTTTGTTCTTCTTTCTGAAGATTGCTTTGGGTATTTGAGGTCTTTTGTGGTTTGGTACAAATTTTATAATTGGTTTCTATTTCAGCAAAAAATCCCATTGGAATTTTGACAGTGATTGCATTGAATCTGTAGAGTGTGGGTAATATACATATAAAATAATATTAATTCTCTGATTGAGGAATGCTGGATATCTTTTCATTTAATTGTGTTTTCAATTTCTGTCATAAATATCTTGTGGTCTTCAGCATACAGGTCTTCCACCAACTTGATAATACTTATTCTTAAGTATTTTATTGTTTTTGACGTTATTGAAAAGAAGATTGCTTTTTAAATTTATTTTCAGATACTATATAAGAATGAAACTGATTTTGTATATTGATTTATGAATCCTACAACTTAATTAATTAACTAATTAATCTGTTAGCTCTAACAGTTTTCTGTTGATATGTTTAGGGTTTTCTCTATATGTCATCTGAGACTTAATAGCAAAAAAAAAAAGCAAATAATCTAATTAAAAATGGACTAAGAAAATGAATAGACATTTTTTCAAAGAAGACATACAAATGGCCAATAGGTACATGAAAAAGTGCTCAATGTTATTAATAATCAGATAAATGCAAATCAAAACCACAATGACATATAACCTCACACCACTTAGGATGGTGATTATCAGAGAGACAATCGATAAATGTTGGCGAGGATGTGAAGAAAAGGGTATCCTTGTGCAATGTTGGTAGAAATGTAAATTGTACAACCATTATGAAAAACAGAATGGCAGTTCCTCAAAATTAAAAATCAAACAGCCATATGATCCAGAAGTCTAGTATATATTCAAAGAAACAAAATCATTATCCTGAAGAGATAGCTACAACTCTTATGTTTAATGCAGCATTATTCACAATAGCTAAGGTATAGGAACAATGTAAATGCCTTTATAAGGATGAATGGATTAAAAAAAACCCCTGTGAAATATATATATATATATTTATATACACACACACACACACATACATATACATATATAAATATATATGGAATATTACTCAGCTATAATAAAGAAGGAAATCCAACTACTTGCAACAACATGGGTGAACATGAAGATTGTACTAAGTGAAATAAGCTATATAAATAAAATGTTTCATAGTATCATTTATATGTAGAGTCAAAAAAAAGGCCCATTTCATAGAAACAGAATATAGAATGGTGGTTAGCATTAGCTGGGTGGGAGAGAAAATGGGGAGATGTAGGTCAAAGGACACAAACTTTCAGTTATAAGAAGCATAAGTTCTGAGATCCAAATGTGCAGTATTGTGATGATAGTTAATAATAGAGTATTCTATACTTTAAATTTGCTGAAGGTAGAACTTAAATATTCTCATTACAAAAAAATGTTAATTATGTGAGGTGAGTTGGATATGTTAATTATGTCAATATTGGTAATTACACAAATATGAAAGCGTCACATTGTATACTTTAAATATATAAAATTATATTTGTCACTATTCCTCTTGAAAGTCGGAATAAATATATACATATATAAATAAATTTATTATATATGGATTTATTTATGTATATATCCATTTATATTATATAGCTTATGTATGATATATTTTATTTATATTTATATTTTGGATATGTAGTCTTTATATATATATATGCATATTCACACACATACACACAAAAGCACATACAAT
This sequence comes from Pteronotus mesoamericanus, assembly GCF_021234165.1. NCBI lineage: Eukaryota > Metazoa > Chordata > Mammalia > Chiroptera > Mormoopidae > Pteronotus > Pteronotus mesoamericanus. The sequence continues at coordinate 52,426,359 of NW_026555085.1, read as the reverse complement.
ATTCAATGTACAAAATACATTGCTCAAAAATAGCAGTGAACTTTTATATCAAAGTAGATAGGTACTTCAATAGCACTGGTTTTTGGCCAGCAAGTCTTCCAGATTTGTTCAAGGTGCACCTGTTTTGTGATCCTTCTGGATGGTAATTGAAAAGAGTGAATGATTAAAGTCCATCCAACGTAGCTTACAGAATCACCCTTGCTTCTTTGTTCTGGCAATTTTTTTATTTTTTATTTTTTAAAAAAATTATTTATTGAATTTATTGGGGTAACATTGATAAATAAAATTATGTAGGTTCAGGTGTACAATTATATAATATATCATCTGTATATTATATTGTGTGTTTACCACTCCAAGTCTCCTTCCATCACCATTTATCTCCCCTTTACCTGTTTCTACCTCACTCCACACCCCTTTTCCCTCTGGTAATCACCATACTGTTGTCTGACTTATGAGTGATTTTTTTTTTTGCTTAATTTTTTTTAAATTTATTTACTTTTTAAATACATTTGTCTCTGCCTCCCCCGCCACCACTTTCTCTTGCCCCCTCCCTCCTGGCAATTTTTTTTTAAACAAGGCAATTCTTTGGAACTTCCCATGAGTGTTTTCTTTGGAATAGTAATAGTTACACTCAAGTGAGAAGTTGCTGAAATATCTTTTGCTGAAGTTGAAACATGTTTGTGTTTCAGCCTTCAGTTAACAAGATTCAGCCCTCAGCATTACCATGTCACTACTAATGAATGCAGTGTGCAGCGCCATCTTAATTTCACTTTATAGACCCTGGATGCTGAGCTTTTGCTCGTGAATAAAAATACATGTTTGGAATGTAATTCTCCTTTTTATGTAAGGGGTTTTGATTTTCTATATATTAAAAATATTCATAGAAGCCTGACAAACTTTTATAAAAAGATATAAATACAACAAACTAAAAAAACTTCTGCACAGAAAAAGAAACTATCGACAAAAATGGAAAGGGAATCCAATTGTATGGGAGAACATATTTACCAATGACACCTCTGATATGGGGTTAATTTCCAAAACATATAATAAACTTATAAAACTCAACACCAGAAAGACAAACAATCCAATTAAAAAATGCACAAAGGACCTGAGTACGTACTTCTCCAAAGGGGACATACAGATGGCCAATATATATATGAAAAATGCTCAATGCTACTAATCATCAGAGAGATGCAAATTAAAACCTCAAGGAGATATTACCTCACACCTGCCAGAATGTCTACTATCAATAAATCAATAAACAACAGGTGTTGGCAAGAATTTGGAGAAAAGGGAACTCTAATACATTCTTCGTGGGAATACAGATTCGTACAGCCACCTTAGAAAATGAAATGGAGTTTTCTCAAAAAATTAAAAATGGAACTGCCTTTTGACCCAGGAATCCCACATCTGGGAATATATCCTATGAAACCTGAAAAACTAATCAGAAAGAATATATACACCCCATGTTCATAGCAGCATTATTTACAATAGCCAAGATCTAGAAACAGCCCAAATGCCCATCAGTAGATGGGTGGATAAAACAACTATGGGATATTTATACAATGGAACACTCTATGGCCATAAAAAGAAAAACTTTTACATTTTGCAACATCATGGATGGAGCTGGAGATTATCATGTCAAGTGAAATAAACCAGTCAGAGAAAGACAAATACCATATGATCTCACTTGTAAGTGGAATCTAATAACCAAGGAACAAAGTAGAAACAGAGGCATGGATATATGGAACAGACTGACTGACTGAGGGAAGGGGCAAGGGAGGGACTGAATGAAAGAAGGGGAAGGGATTAGCCAAAGAACATATATGCATAACCTATGGACACAGACAACAGTGTGGTGATGGCCAGAGGGAGGGGATTCTGGGACTGGGTGGACCAGGTGGGCAAAGGGGGAAGATGGGGACATCTGTAATAGTGTCATAATAAAAATAAATATAAAAAGATATAAATACAGGACAATCGTGTGCTCTTTATACACTGAGAAACTATTTAGAAAATTTATGTCCTTTAACAAAACTCAGGTTTTTTTATAGATTAACAAACATTTTTAATTTGATATATTTAAGTAATAATGAATGGGGTTTCATTATTATTGAGGATTTTATAAAAAGCATTTCAAATTAGTGTAACAAATTATTCTGACTCTAGCTTGGGGATGGCAAGTGTTCTATTTCTTTACTTACCATAACTTGAAATCCCACTAAAGTAAACAAGGGAATACTAAAACATTTTTAAAGATAATTAATGTCTATTGTTTATAAAGGTGCGAGTATATGCTCTCTTAAAAACAATGTTAGTGGAAATATAAATTAGGTAGATTTAAAAGAACAATGTAACAATATGTGCAAAAAATTAAATAGGATAATAGAAATGTGCAAAAATGTATACCTAAACATGCTTATACATAATCACTTACAATAGTAAAATATATATTTGCAGTCTGTCTGGAAAAAGTCCAGCCATTGTTAATATAACAAGAGTGGTTTGCATGATATCAGTGTAACCTGGCCATTTACGTAACCGAGGACAGTGGGCTGTATGTGCATGTGTGAACAATGACTACTTCAGTGTACTCGTCAGTGGGGGCAGTAGGTGCCTGTTGAGTGAGCATGCATAGTGTGTGCCCATTGCCTTCAAAATGAACGGGTAGAGCAACAAATCTGCGTCAGATTTTGTGTTAAACTTGAACATTCCGCCACAGAGACTATTTGGATGATTCACAAGGCTTTGGGATGATGTAATGAGTGCAAATAAAAGTGTGGCACAAATGCTTCAAAGATGGTTGAGAATCTGTTGAAAGAGATCCACATTCTGGGAGGACTGCAGCAAGCAGAACACCTGAAAGTGTTGAACATGTACAGGCTGTAATCAACAAAGATCAGAGGCTGAGAGTGTGAGAACTAGAAGCTGATCTGGGGATTCCAAAAACTACTGTGTCCGAGATTTTGACACAGGATCTTATCTTGGCATGAAACATGTTGTGGCAAAATTTGTTCCACAGCTTCTGCTATCAGAGCAGGAGGAACATTGTACTGCTGTTCTAAAAACTTGATCCAAACCACTACCAATAAACAAGATTTGGCATCCTGTGACTTCTGGCTTTTCTCAAAACTGAAATCACCTTTGAAAGGGAAGAGATTTCAGACCACTGATAAGATTCAGGAAAATGTAACAGGGCAGCTGATGGTAACTGGGAAAACTATGTGAGGTCCCATGGTGCCTGCTTTGATGGGGACTGAGGCATCATTGTCTTATGTATGATGTTTCTTGTATCTTGTATCTTCCTTAATAAATGATTCTATTTTTCATAGTACATGATTGGATACTTTCTGGACAGACCTCAGATACAGAAAAGAATGCTCATCGGATTGCTTATATAATCTATGACTTAAATATACATTTAACTTTTTTGAAAATATAGCAAATGAAGGCAATAATAAACTATTCAAATATTCTAAATATTCTAAGCCATTCTAAATATTTTAAGTGTTGGCATTAAGTTAATAAGCACTTGAATGTGTGTGTGCATGTATGTGTTTATATGCCCAAAAATATGTTACAAAATTAACTTTTTTATAGCAGTTAGACAAATTAGAGTCGTCTTATGAGAGGTTTTAAACTTTCTAAACTTATTTTCAATAAATAAACATACTTCTTTTCCAAAAGATATTGATATAAAAGTCATTTAATGTTGTTAAGTATTATGCATGGATTCACTTAAGTTATTCATAATTTTTATGATATATTTCCCTTGTCTGAAGACAGATCATAGGTGATCACAGGATCAAGAAGCAGGGCATTGCTAAGGATGAATTAGAGGACTAGGGGTGAGGTGAAGTCATTGTGCACTAGAGGTTTGTAAAGATCAGCTGTGATTGTAAAGGACAAATGTGGGCTTCTTATTTTCCATAAATATTTTCTAAGAACTTCTTTCATTGATTTATTCTTTAGTCCTATGTGAATTCCTTAGCCTTAATCAGAAATGCTCAAAGTCAATGTTTGGACTGAAGGCATAGGTCATCCACAGGGCTTCAGGGCTCTGATCTACCAGGCAAGCGAGTGTGGAAGGCACAGGAAGTTCGTCTCTGGGTTAGGTCCCTGGAGAGCAGCTGCTTGGATGAAGTCTTTGGTTTCTAGACCTTTAGGACTAATTCCTTAATTATTTCTCTGAGGACTATTAAAGAACTTTCCCTAATGTATTCAAGAAAATTATCAATGGGCACTAACAAGGTATTTTTGTAAGTTCATATCACAAGACTTAGAGCTATAACTTGGTCCTAAACTTTCTGGCAAAACAATTCAGAGGCCAGTTCACTCTGTAACTTGGTATTTTATCATCTAAAGGTGGTAAAGAATACATTTCTTAACAGTCTGAATGAATATTGATTCTACCACTTTCTAGTTCTAAATCATTGAGCAAATCAAATGCTCACTTTTCGGAGCACTAGTTTCTTATTCTTAAAAAATTCAGATAACCTTATTGGAGATTTTTGAGAAATGAAATGAGGTAATACCTGTAGAGAACTTAAGGACAACAGCTGGTATGTGGTACGTGTTCAATAAAATGGTTACTGTCCTGGACCAAGAGTCTAAAAAAAAGTATTTATTTAAAACTATATTCAAGTATTTTTAAATAGGATAGGGCAATACCAAACAGTAATTAATGTTTTTAATGTAAACAGTCGATTCGCAATGAATGTGCTCTTATGCTACCTACTCTATGAGGCTAATTTGTTCCAATAAATATCACAAATCAAAATCAAGATGCTGTTATTTTTATGGGAAAATAATAACACATTATTAATTTTAACCCTTTGTTTTTTATTGTGTAATACTGCTATCCATGTTATTTACAGTGTAAGAAAGAACAGGTTATTTTATATGTAGTCACTATATGACTGTCAGAAAGTGTTTTAATTGTGTAATTAAGCTAAAACTACATTTGCTAAATCATCCATAGCACATTGGACAGTACTACCATTAGAGAAATACATCAAAGAAACCACTCCTGAGAAATATAATGGATTAATATATTATCAAACTGAGATGTTGCCATAAAGATGTATTAGAAAGACACATCTAAATGAATCACTCAGAAGATACTGCACGAAAATGAAAATTAAACAGGTAATGTGTGTTGTCTTTTTTCAGTCCTAAATGTGTTTGATATGGTCACTGCATTTCTGTATTTTCTTCGTGTGGTTTATGACACTGTAAACATTTGTTGTTTTCTTATTTTTAAGGAAGTTTTCATATTTTGTTCTTTTCCTGTTTTCAGTCATTCTTCATCTTTCTTCTCCTCTTGTAGATTTTCTTCCCCAGTGCTGACTCTTTGTAATTTTGTTCTTTTCCTCCCATCACTTTCTACCCTCGTAAGATAATTTTATCTTTGGGACTTTTCTCTCATCAATATCTCTTGTCTAGTTTTGGATCCCAATTCTATACTATATATTTGTAATAGCTACTGTGTCACCCCCAAACTCATTGTTTCTTAATGCAAACCCTTCACCCACTTTTACAAACTAGTTCCCATCTTCAGTGAGTTTCTCTATTTTTTGCCAATGATAACTTCTAATCTATTCTAGTCCCTGTGCTAATAACAACTGAATGGTGGGCAAAGACCACTCTCACTGTTAGTTGCTCAGACACTGCCCCTCTTCCTCCAGTTAGACAGTATTGTCTTCTCTTATCTCTTTTTCTTTGTTCTTTTGTGCAAGTTTTGTAACCTATGTTGGATTTCAGGCTTACTTTTATTTAGTAAATGATATAGATAATGTGCTTGATACAAAATATGTTCTCAATAAATGTTAGATGTTATGAATTTCTTTACAGCCCTTCTTATATGTATTAAATCTCACTTCACCTCTCCCAACTTCTGCATTCTCTTATTCCACATGTTCCTTGTGTTTTTTAACAACTTCCATCCAGGAAATTGTTTAATTTTGCCACCGACTTTGCCACAGTGCAGGCTATGTTGTTTGTACCAGTAACTGACATGTGCCATGACTGTCCAAGTTTTTAAATTTTGAAAACTGTTTGGAACATTTTAACTTCATCTAGTAAGTTACCATTAAATAAAGTTTAACACTTAAGTTTTACTAAAGTTTACTGAACAAAATTCTAAGGAATTACCTTTTAAATAAAGAACTTATCTCAACATTGCTATTTATATCAACATTGATATAAAGAACTATTGTATGCTGCAGGAATAGAACGTGAGAGCGCGGACTTAGAAGCCACTACACCTCCTCAGGCAAGAGGCACTCAGCGGCTACACTAGTTTTCTTCTATTATCAGGTGTGTTAATTTCATAGAATGATACAAAGACCTAAAAACAAAATTTAATCCTATGGGACATATGGATGAAATACATAAAATTATGCCATAGGACTTTCTATGGCTCTTTAAAAGCATTTAAGTTTAGCTATATTGACATTATTTTTTTTGGAAAATTTGGGCACATATTTGTATTGATATTAAGTTGCAGTGAAATTGGTACTAATCAGAAACATATTGGTTTGTACTATTGGGAACTGTATAGGAAAGTGTTTGTTGAGGTAGAATAGTTTAGGGCCCCAGTATTCATACACCCATCCAATTAAATCTGAGTTGGCTGGTGACCTGCTTGAACTAACAGAATGCAGAAGAAGGGCTGTTGAGGATCAGAGCCTTAAGAAAGCCTGACAATTGTGCTTTTGTGCTCTGGGGCACATCAGCCAATGTGTAAGAAGCCTGGCTATCCAGAGCCACCCTTGTCCATGCTGTGAGGAACCCAACCTACCCAAATGGAGAGACTCTGGAAGGACCAAAGACTCAGACAGTAGCTTCAGTTGAGTTCCCAGCTGGCAGCCTGCACTAACTCTCCAGAAGTGTGAGAGAGGCCATCTAAGAAGTGGACTGTCCAATTCCAGTAAAGCCACCCCGCTGACACCATGGGGACACAGATGGGCTGTTGCCACCCAAATTGCAGAACTGCAGGCAAATGAATTAAAGGTTGTCATTGCAGCCACTAAGTTTTGAGGAAGTTTGTTATATAGCCATAGATAACAGAAACACTTTTTCTTTATATATTGATGTATTTAAATTTATTAAGCTATGACTGCTAGATTTAATGTGATTACTTTTGAAATATATTTTTAAAGCACATTTCTGAAGTTTTCAAGTAGTGAGACAAATTGTATTTTGCTATTATATCTTGCTATGAGATTTATGGCTACTCACAATTTTAGATATATGGAGTAATTTATAGTTGCATGAATAGGACGCTGAAGTAAGAGCTTGCCTATTTAACCATTAGTTTGATATACAGCATAATTAACTAAGTGGTAGCAATAAAACTACATATCCATGTAATAATTCATTTTGTGTTCATGCACCATGTCTAATTTTTTCTATGTTAACCTTTAACCTTCATATTATCACTCACATTATAAATTTGTATAAACAGATGCTCATTTTATTTTATGTTTAATTACCTGAGGGATCTAACACAATTATTTATGCAACTATATTAATAAGATGTACCCTTAGAACAGTGTTACAGAAAATAACAAAATAGCCACTCTAAATACTTTAACATAACAAAGACAGCTACTTCAAAATAAATGTCAAAAAAGATTATTAAATTATGATAGTATTTAAAAGTGAACCATAAAATATATGCACATGACATAATCGAGAAGCAAAAAGAAGCAGATAACTGTTTATAACTCATACATAATTTGAAGCACATATTGGTGCAGGGCGGCGGAGGAGACATTGCCATTTGCTAGTGTTCCCTAATGACCAACCTGCCCTTTCTTTGAATGTGGATGTGCTGAGATGAGTAGATGCCTAGCATTGTGTCAGTTATCCACTTCTTTCAGAAATCAAAAGACAGAATTTGTAAAGAAGGAAGAAAGCGGTGAACAGAGAACATTATTTTTCTGATTTATAATATATCATTTTTTATTCATGTCTATTCAGGGAAATATATATAACTCAGTCAAAAAGGCAAAAACATAATTAAGGTGACTTTATTTTAAGCTAGATATATCTAGATATATCTATATATCTTTATACCTATAGATATATATCTCTATATATGGGCAAAAGTAGGTTTACAATTGTGAGTACATGAAAAACAACCTTTATTTAGTATTATTTATTCACTGTTGTATTATTTCCCATTATATATATAGTAATTTTTCCTTCATTCAAACAGGTCAATAAATTAGCATTCATTAGACTACATCTTTTTCTGAAAATGGATCCATTCTTCATAAAAACAACTGGTTTAGCAATCTAGAAGTTCTGTTCCAATATTTAGGTGAGTTTACAGTTATGTAAACAGATATATTTGTATAAACCATTTTACTTCTTCAATTTGTTTTATTTTTACTTGAAGAATATTTTCCTGAACATAAATGGGCATAGCTTGTAGAGGCTAAAAATGTTAAAACACAGTGATGATCATGTTTATCAGAGTTGTGTGCTCTCATTCTGTTAATGTTTTATTTTTCCCAAAGTTACAAAATGTTTGCTCTATTTTATATTTTGCCTTTTCTGTTTGTAATTCTTAGCCTGTAGCCCTTAGTACTCTATTGGAAGAAACTAGAGCAAATAATAATTTTGATTCATAGTACAAATACATTTCCAGTGTTCATAATTAAAAAACGTGATTCTTACTTGACATAACTCTAAAGAGATTTTGTTGATTGTGGCAAAAATAACTTTTTTTTCTAATTTCCTTAATTTCTTGTGCTTTCTATTTAGAGACTGGTACTGTTAAAAACTGCCGCTAAGGCTCTATTATTGTTCTGCTGGGGTTTTAACTTATTAGATTTGGACCTAACCTTATCAAATGAGCTTCTAACTAATGATTATACTCTAAAGACCACTTTTACACTAATTGACTTTCCCTGTTTAATTGTTTTACAAAATTGATAATTTAGTAGAAATATAATAAGCCCTTTATATTTTAGATAATTTGGCCCTTTTGTGGTCTTTAGAGGGTTCTTACTTAATAGAAAATTGGAATACTCATTGTGAAATTTAGGTCTTGCTTTTAGCACATGATTTGTAAAGGCTACATGGCAAAAAGAAGATTTTGATCATGTTATGGCTCTGCCTTGGATCTTGAAATAATTATACATTGAGTATATATTTTAAGTTTTTAACTATGTAAAAAACATTTTAAAGTTTTTGGGTGATTTCAGATAAGAATGCAATTGTCAGAAGACCTTTTTTTTATACATTCTTATTTTTCAATCAAAGTAAATTCTATTTCTATTTTCTACTCTATACAATTAAATTTTACTATCATTATTTACTGAATTTTGCTTAGAGTGACTATAATATAACTTGTTTCCTGTCTTCCAGAATAATGCATTCTGGTCAACGATACTAACAAAAAAAATTTGAAAAATGAAGCATTCTGAAACATTTATTAATGCTGCTCATTTCTGGCCTCAGATGAAGTTGCTCAGAATGCTCTTCCTAACTAACACTTTTTAATGAAGTTGTTGCATGTGCTAGAGGAATATGCAGTGCACTGCATTGTTTTATAAGAGTTTTCATGTCCTTACCTCCATTAGAATATAAACTGTAAGGACAACAACTTTGTACTGATTTAGCAAGAAATACCCCAGGCCCAACCTTGTATCCCAATGAAACAATGTTTCCTCAGGAGTGGACTAGGAAGGGGAAACAAAAACTAGATGAACTCAGCAATATAAAGTACGTAACTAAGCTATGATTATGTTTCTCTTTTGAAAATATTAAATGGTGGAAAGAAGACACAGGGACTAGTCAAAGAACATGCATGAATGACCCATGGACATGGACAACAGTGTGGGCATTAACTGTGGGAGCGGGGGGTGGGATGGGCAGAGGAGGGCAGAGGAGGGCAGACAGGGAAATTAGGACAATTTCAATAGAGTAACAATAAAAAAGATTAAAGGATATTTAAAATATAGAGCTTTTTTTTAATTAGGCTAGAAAATAAAAACATCTTATTGTCTTATAAATAGACCTACCATAAGATTCGTCCTGCTTATACTCATGGCACAGAGGTTGTTTGTTAAATGAGTAATTGAATGAAGGAAGTTAGTGTTCACCCTTTTCCATACTCCTTAAATGTAAACAAAACAAAACAAAACAAAAAAACCCAAACCGCTTTTTTTTTTTCTTTTGAGGGGAGAAGAGATAGTAGCTGGACTGATGATTTTTGCAGTTTTGTGTATGCACATGAAAGCCAAGTTTTGGATTTAATGAAAAATAAAGAAGCTCTTGCAGTTACACTTTCATTTTGTCTTAAGAAACTAATAAGACTAATATAGCATTGAATACTTCTAAAAGAATAGTCATACTTCACAAGAACAAATCAGAGACTAACTGTAATGACAATTTTTAAAAGGAAATTGTTATGCTATGTCATTTTAGGGTCAATTTGTATTCTGTTCAGAGTTGACCTCAACCTGAGATATGCATTTTCTTCCTTTAAACAGCAATTCTCTCTCCATGGTCTATCTTGAATAGCAAGCTTAGTCTCCAAATACTTTTAAATAGCCCCAAATTTCAGAACACCAGTATTTAGAATTGTGACTGCCGTGTCTGCAGATCTGATGTAGCTTAGAGGACTGTACAGCCTGATCCACAGGGTCCATCCCCCCAGATATACCGTCTAATCTCAGAGCCCAGCAAATGGCATCAATAAAGTCGGAAGTATAGTTAATTACAGGCTCCCATTCAGTGTCCTTTGCCCTGGTGGCCTGTTATAATGAATCACTCTTCAAATTGAGAAGAGATTGACAGAAATTTTAAAAACTTTTCACTTCCCATGTCTTCCCTGTGTAATAAGTGCGTGCTGTACACTGGGAAAGTGATTAAATATCATTTTCATGGAAACCTGGGAATAATGTTTAAATGACTAATGAGACACTATTTTTACTGCTTAGGTAGTACGATTCCCCCATGAGTCAGAAGAATGCCTGTCATTCCAATTAGTCATCATTTGGCCAAGGTTTTTTTTTCTCCCTCTTTCATAAAGGTCCCTAATTGGTTATTTAAAAACTTTAAATTTAGTTTCTCTGTGGCGGTAATGTTCTTTTAAGATCAATATGATTACCATGTCATAATTATTTTGATTTTTCAAATCAAAGGTAAGCACCAACTTTATTTGAAAACATCATTTAATAAATTCATTTCCAATTGACCTATTGCCAACATAAAACTTGTTTTATTAAAAATTAGATTTAAATAACTGAAAATGGCCTTTCGTACCAAAATTATGACTATGCCCTTATATTTAGTATGAATTTAAATTTTTTATTTTAATTACTCTGTTTTAGTAAAAGAGCCTAATACATCTATATAGTAACCTCAATAGTAGAGCCAGTTACTACAAACATAAAAACAGACATAGTTCTCTCTCTAACACTAAAACAAATTGACTGCTTACAATAGTTTCAGGAGAAATTGAATAACTTTTTCTTCCCTTTCTGAACTTAAATATATCATGATCATTCTGAAGAGAGTCAGAGACCAAAGGGTAATCTTTTTATGTACAAAAAGATTTGTATCTGCCTGATGCTCAGAGAGATTTAAACAGTTTTACTAATAAATACTTTAAAAATAATCCTGCCTTATGACCCAGTGGTTTCACTTCTGGGTATATATTCAAAGAAATCTAAGACATTAATTTGAAAGAATGTAATCACCCCTATGTTCATTGTGGCATTATTTACAATAGCGAAGATATGGAAGCAACCCAAGTGCCCGTCAATAGAGGAGTGGATAAAAAAGTGGTGGTTCATATATACGATGGAATACTACACAGCCATAAACAATGAAACCTTACCATTTGCAACAACATAGATAGACCTAGAGAGTATCATGCTAAGTGAAACAAGACAGTCAGAGAAAGACAAATACTATATAATTCCACTTATATGTGAAATCTACAGAACAATATAAATGAACAAACAAAACAGAAACAGACTTAACTACAGAAAACAGACAGATGGTTGCCAGAATGGATGAAAAATGTGAAGAGATTAAGAAGTACAAACAGGTATAAAATAGTCATGGGGATGTTAAGTACAGTATAGGGAATATAGTAAATAATGCTGTAGTAACTGTGTATGGTTTCAGGTGGGTACTGGGAATATTGGGGGGAACACTTTGTAAAATCTGTGATTGTTTAACTGCTATGCAGTACACCTGAAACTAATACAAAATAATATTTAATATAAACTATTTGAAAAATAAAAAAGTGAAAATGCTGAGATGAACTAAAAACAATTTAGAAGTTAAAAAATTCTCAAATTTGTGTGTGGTAAAATGACTATATAATGTAGTTATTTAACTTCAGAAGTGGGAAAAAAACTGAAGAGTATATCCTGTCCCTGAGGTCCTCACAAAGTTGGAATTATACTTTCCCTTTCCTAGAGTTTTTTTAGCAGATTTTGAAACCTAAGTAGAAATTGACATTTATATTTACTAAACTTAGATATGGCCCATCATTCGAACCTGTAAAAATGTTTTTGTTTGAATACAATTATGTTCTCTAACTATCAGCTGTTCCTTCAGCTTTGTGCAAATCTGAGCACATTTAAAGGTGGCACCAATGTCTCTTGCATGACCTTATAACAATTTTAAAGAGGATAGTGTTAAGATTTCTGTCCAAAATGACATTGACACAATCACAAGCTTGCCTTTTCAATTATTACTCTACTTAGACTATTTTCTTTTAACTCACGTTATCCATGTTCTTTTCACAAGTTTATTACGAGAGGCTTTGAAAAATGCTTTGCCAAAAAAAAATCTTGAAGTACCTATGAATGACCCCTCACAATTAATAACCCCATTAAATAAGATCTGGCACCGGTGATTTTTTGTGAAACTCTCTCCCTCTCTTTTTAAATTGGGGTGTATCTATTTCCAATAGTCTGGCTTCTTTTCCTTTCTTTATATACACTTAACATAGGCATATGTCAACAGAATTATCTATAATTCTCTCTCTTCCATGAATCATTCAGGAAATGAGATATGAGTTCATTCATAGGAGCTAAATTTTCTTGCAATCACCTCAGCACTAACAATTGCCTGAATGTTACTTCTTTTCCAAAGTTATATGTGTATTCTAAAAATACACACCCAGAGAATAAGTGAATCAAACTTTCCTTTTTATACTATATAAAACTTAAATATTCATTAGAGTAAGTACAATAAAGAAGTCTTAAAGAAAAAAGTAAAACTGAACTAAAAAAGTGCAGAACTACATTGCTATTTTAAATTTACAGGGTTTGGGTGTTATATTTTTTTTTCAAGGAAAACTATCAATAATTGATCTAATAGGAATAAATAAAAATGACAACAGATTAGGTCACCTTTGAAAAATAACAAAATTGAATTTACATTTTATATATATCCTAGGCATGCACATAGAATGGATCATATATTAGGAATCTTGTTAACAGTGCTTCGGGTTATAGAACATACCAAGCCTGTTATAAAACATCCTGATGAAGATATTACATTAAACTCAGTAATCCACTTTGGACTTTTCCCTATTGGTTACTGCTAATTACTGAGATCTTTTCTGAACTGAGCCATTTGGGGAAATGTAGGAAATACACTCACATTTTACCAACTCATGTGATTTGGTATAGCTGCTATGTTTTCTTAAATTTACTTCAGGTTAATCATCAGCTTAAATAACATGTCCATATATATATACACACATATTTATTTTACTGTAAGATGTCTTTTTGTTTATTTTCATATCATCCATGGACTGGAATAATCTCCTAAACTCTGCCGAACGCTCAGAGGTAGGACTGGATTTGTGCAACCAAATCACTTCTTCCCTCTAGCAATTGGATGTTGCCGTCATATGAATGCTGTAACAAAAGTTTCACACATTGAATGGGGGGAGAACTATTAAAAGAACTCTCTGTTTTTCTGAGTCTGAGAAGCTCAAGTGCAACGTGTTTTTGGCAAACTTATTTCCCAGTTGTGCACTGTATTGATTTTGATCCCTAAGTGTATAAAAAACCTTGAAAACTCATTTCTAGCACTTAGTTTTAGCAAAGTACCACGCCATTTTTCTGAATTAAATTCAAAATGAATATATGAAACACATTTTCAAAGATAATCTGAAAAATCAAACAATAGTAACATAGGTATAATTGTGGTACTTGGAAGAATTCTCTTATCTCTTCTCCATCTATAACTTTAACCATCTTACAAAATGAAATATGTTATAAACTTTTAGGATACATGGGTTTTTACAGATTTTCCTCACATATAGAGTCAATTAACTGAATCAAATTTGCTTAATCAGGTACTACCTTAGAGAAAATTGCACTATTACTATTCTGAATCTGTATCACTGGTAAATTAGAGGGCTGGATAGTAGGACTATGTTTCAGTAGTTAAAAAACTTACTTTTTTTTTATTTGCAAAAAATGTACATTGATTTGATTACTTTTCATGCTCATTACAGTACTTGTTTAGAGATTCTCAGTAGAATATGTTAATTTTCAATGTAATATTTACAGATACAAGGTCATTAGAAAATAGAAAGAATTTGGTAAATGACAAAACATAAACTAATAGATGAAGAGAAATGCTTAAAAATGAAGATCAATTTTACAATGCAATAAATTCCATATGTCATATAAGAGTATGCTAATTATATTCATTACTTCACAGTTTCAGTAGTATATAGAAATTATCCAGACAAAATGGCCAAGGATATTTAAATACATAAAGGGGTAGATATGCTTCTGATTATGTGAAGGTATTTTTAGTCTAAATACTTTCATTGTTAGCTAATTTGTTCTTTCAGGAATGAAGCTGAAAAATTTTCTTGAAGTAAAAGGTCAATAATACTTTTGTGAAAATTTCTAACAACTGATAAGTGAAAGTAGGGGGAAAACAAGGTAGTACGTATTTGGATGGTCTGAGTGTTGATTTCTTGCTTGCTCAATGATCCAATTCAACATCTTTTGTCTGTACACTATTGGAAAACACAATCAAGATGTTCTAATCGCCTTAGAATTCTTAGGCTTACTAGCAAGTGCAACAGTATATTATGAACAGATGTTCAGCTTAGCGGGAAGTCTCACTAAAGACCTGAAATCCTGATACTTTGCAGAAAATGTATAGCATCTGGCATGTTTGAAATAAAACTGCTCTCATTCATTCATCCATGGAATGATACTCCTGTGTGTTTAGATACTATGACTCACTTTTCTGGGGATGACTTAACTCAATTTTTCTCAAGAGAAATAACTTAGAAGAAATGTCAGGAAAAATACATAAAATAAGAAAACAGCATCATGTGTTAAAACCATTGCTGGCAGCAGTATTCACTTATTTTGATTTTGGGTTGGTGACTGGTATTATTAGGGTACCATATTTTATTTCAGGCCTGTTTCATATATAGGCTATAGAATACATTGAATTTAAAAGAATTGATAATTTTGCTGATGTTCTTATTTTTTCCTCGATCCTCATTATTCTCTAGTGTACATTAAAATTGCTTTATTTTAAAAATGTCACTCAGGTATATATTCACAGAACTGTATGTTTCATAACTTTTTCCTAAAACACTCGTGCATTTGGAAATTTTTTTGAGACTTGCTGCAACCACCTGCTTCTACTTAAATATTTTTTTATTTCATTGGTCCGTGATTCAGTAGTACGTAATTAGTAAATTGTTTTATAGAATTTATCAGCCAGTATCAAGTAATAATTTAAATTCATGATTAGATCTCCTACTATTAATATGAGAATGAGCATCACTAGGACTTGAAAAAGTAGAATAGGTACATTTTAAAAAGACTTCTAATGCATTTTAGACCCTCTGAAATATTTTAGATATGCAGGGAGGGGCAAGAGTAGGTTCCCAGTTGTAAGTATGTGAAACACAGAGTTTATTCTTGTTTTATTAATTATTGAATTATTTACTATACGAACAACTATAAACCTACTTTTGACCTACCCTGCATAGATTATTTTTCTTTCAGATGTCCAACACATCAATTTTTAGGGAAAATTAATGTAGAATAGAGAGAGCAGGGAAGGGAGAGAGGGAGAGACTCACTGTCACTGTTGAAAGATCTGGGAATGAATTGGCAAAAACTGATAAAACATGTTGAGATGTCGAGATGTGATTGGTGCTTTAGTCTAACAAAAAATAAAAAACAGTCTAACTGTAAAGGAGTAATGTCCACAAAAGAAAAAAAAAGAAAAGAAAAATGATGGAAGCTCAAGGAAAGTAGAAATAAACAAACAGAATATAAGTAAAGAAACAAGAAAGAAAAACATTTACATTTGATATGACTTAACCTGATTAGGAAATAGAAGCAAAAAATGTGGACACATCTATAGAAAATAGAGGCAATGAGAAGAGGCTGAGAAGTCTTCAGCCTGGAAGGGAGTGAAAAAGGACTTCGGAGGTATCAAATTTTATCAAATTAAATACCCTAGCAGCTTATACAGCTTTAAATTATTTGGTTTTTCCTCTAATATAACCAATGACTAAATAGGAAGTGTTTATCCACTATCTTTATTTTATGGTCTACCTCCCAAACAGAAACAGTGACTAGAGTGAGCTAACAGCGTATAATGTATTCTAAAACACATGTTTAGGATTAGATGTAACTGCAAGTGAAAGAAACTGTAGTTTAATCAAGATTAAAATTTATTTCCCTCTCACTTGGAGGCCCACAGCAGCATTCCAGGACTGGTGTGACCTGCAATATTCTCAGAAACCTAAGCGCCTTCCACCTTTTTCTTCACTGCACTCAAAATTTAGATTTTAAGTGGGTTTTTTTTTTCAGGTACACTCAACACATCTGTAATTGCAACTAGCTGAAAAGAGAAAGAATTGGTTACATGTACTGTTTCAGAGATGTTTCCTAGAAGTTGCATATGCTGATTGTTTTCACAACCCATTACCAAAAACTTAGTTACTTTACATACTCCCTACCTTCAATGAGGATTGAACATCATAGCATTTTTTTGTTCCCAAGGTGGCACAATTCCAGCTAACAACCAGAAAGGGTTAGAAGATAAAACAAAGCACTTGGGAGACAAAGAACATCATCTATCATATATATATATGTGTATATATATGAGATATATATATCTATGTGTGTGTGTGTGTGTGTGTGTGTGTGTGTTTGTACAGGTTAACCATGAGTAAAGAGAAATTTGGGGATAAGTGGGGCAGGAAATGTATGAGCTTTAGGGCACAAATGAAGATTGAAATTTGTGAAAATAAGATTATTAAGCATTATCATATTGATTTTTATGTAAGTTCAAAACTTAGAATATAGAAATGGCATCTTTTTAAAAATACCGAGTCATTGAAAATTTACCATAAAAGCCATATTTTGTGTAGCTCATTTGGAATATTTTTATAAAACTAGTCTTTAGAAAGATATTAGAAATTGTCACATCTCTGTCCCAGTCTTAATTGGAAGTTTCAAATACTATTATGAGCAAATGCAATGGAATAAGCCATGATTTTCCCCAAATACAATTTTGTCACTTTAAAAACAGACCCAATATTAGAAAGCTACTGTAGTCTATGAAAGAGAATGAATAAATCATGAAGCTGCAAAATAATTTTTTGCCCTTTGCAGAAAACTCAATTCTGAATACAATCTAGACCCTGAATAGTTTTACAATGCCAGTAAGATTGGTCTATTTCTGATACTGGCCATATTCTAACTTAGCATTTTTTCATAAATTGTCTTCTTAATTTTAAGGAAGTAAGTTCCGTTTGACTACTCTTACATACAATAGCCCATCAGACAAAATCTTGAGTTTTGCAAATGCAAATAATCATAAGAAGAGTCATTCTCAATGGTGAAGACTAAATGACATATCCCTAGAACTACCTGTAGAATGTATTCGGGTTTCATACTTTTTCTCTCTGCCCCTGGCACATTCAGATATACCTCCCACCAAGGCTGAGCATGTGTATGTGTTTTGGGGGAGACAGTAGTGCCCATAGTGATGTAAACTTTCCTTATTTAACAATAGGTATTCATTTAAAATATGATTTGCTTTCATCTGCTAAATGTTCATTTGATTTATCTGAGAATGCTTTCATATAAATTTATTGGTTCACTATTCACTCATTTAAATAACATCCATACATACAAAATGCATCTTCTATCTATCTATCTAATCTACCTATCCATCATCTATCTATCTATCTATCTATCTATCTATCTATCTATCTATCTATCTATCATCTACCTACCTACCTATCATCTATCTATCATCTGCCTATCTTTTATGCCTGTTTCAACCAAATTAGGTACCAGTTGAAACATCTGCCTCTAATTTGTCTCTAAATCTCCTGCCTGCATTCTTTCCCAATACACCTCTCATTGGACCCCACTCTTTGTCAAGAAGAATATCATTATCCCAAGCAATCAGTGGACTCCTTATCATATCCTTACTCTCCATCTCTCAGATAGTGAGTATGAAAGAGCAAGGTCATTGTCACTTAACCTAACCCTGTATATGCCCCTTCTTTTCTGACGGCTTCCATACTTGAGTACATGATTTTGTGTGTCTTCTATTCTTAGCCCCTTTCCTAGCTGTCATTCACAGGACCAGGTTGAGATAAGCCTCCACGAACCTGGCAAAATGAAGACAAAGTCAGCAGTGAGCAGACAGCAAGGGCCAAGACAGATGGAAAACCAAAACCAAATTTTCAGGGACAGAATAGAGTATTTGATTAATTTAAGGAAAAAGGTATATGAGAGGAGAGAATGATTATTTTCCTCGTACACTCGGCTTTTCTCTTTCTCATTCTTTTTCACACACATTCTTGTTTAGTTTAAAGCTCAGAGAACCTGCAAAGAATACAAAATATTTGTCATCATATTTGTCTCACATGTTTTCTTCTTTAAAATATTGTAAAGACCGTTGTTCTACTCTCTAGTCTCATGCCTCTCCCTCACTTAAGACAATCACAATCCAAGTTTTATAACTGTTATACATTCTTGCAAATTCACAGTGTTTATGTATTCCTTAAATAAAACATTACTTTATACATATTTATATTTTTTGTGGTAATTCTTTTTAAAATTTAAAATTAAGAATTGTCCCTTGCTACTAAGTTTCTAGAATTACCTGGGGAAAATGATACCAAGGAACAGTTTTCATCTTTGAAACATCTTGAAACAGAATAAAATAGTTTAAAAACCGCTAGGTGTTGAAGAAGAGTGCGTAGTAGTAACAAATACTGTCCTGGAAGTCAAGGCAGTGAGATGTGGTACAAAACAGGCGTGGGTCATTTAGAAGGCAAAGGAGCCTGGGTAAGGCAGGCCCTGGTGCCAGGGGAACTCAGAGGCAGGGGAACCCCCCCACAGGCAGGCTGACTAAAACGACTTCAACTCTTTCCCCAGGTAATCTGTCCCCATGATGCTACCTTGTCAAGTTCTGTGAATCTGAACTGAGGTTCTGACCCTAATCTTGATCTTTAAGCAGGCTTCCATCTGTCCTAATCTTAACAAATTTACTAGATATTCATTGTTTTATCAGGAGACCACTTTTGTAGATTGCTTTTGATATCCCGTATCCTGGTGCTGTTCACTGCAGGACACAGCTCTGCAGACAACTTCCCATCTCTTTGTCCCCTTCAGCTCCTAATAACTGAACCCAGATTCCTGATTGTCTCCCTGTTGGATTGTGTGACACCCCTGATCCTGCCACCCTGATTAACCCTGCCACTGGGCTCAGCTCCACAGAAAGGGTCTCACCTCCTCCTATTGACACTGTGCTAGTGATGCAGAAATAATGGATAATGTTTTAAATGCTGCTGACAAGCCAAAGGACATTGGTAATGAGAGTAGTGAAGTTAACTTTCTGAAGAGTAAGAAAATTACCTGGAAGAAGGCTGATTCAGCCGCTGATTCACTAATTAATTTTTGAAAGAGACAGAAGTGTCACAGAGCCCAGGAGGTCACAGAGCTGAACATTCTTCATAGTTCACTAAGAAAGAGGTATATGGAAGCAAAAAGTTGATATGAGAGCCTTTCTCAGGAAAGTAAGCTCCGCCTATCTCCTGGAGCTGGTACTCAGTGAGCCATAAGTTCAGCATAACAGTAATCGGCACCACAGGACAAAAATGGATGTTTGTCATGAAGCCCTCTGGCCAAAGTGTATTATGTTTACTAAGGTAGACCAGTTGATATAGTATTTGTGCCTTATACTTCTTTTTCTCTAGAAAAGTTTTTACATTAGCATTGTGTAAAGATTCATTCAGTCCTTTCAGTTTTCTTTTATTATCCACTTAAAACTCCAAAGGCTGATTAAACATATTTACTGATGTTTAAGTCTCAGAACATTTTAATGTGTACTTTTCCTAAAAGTCCAATGAATAATGGACACTTGTTAAAATTATATATGTAAGTTATTACCATGATTATTAGAAATTCATAGCATGCACATTTTAATGTGCAAATGTAGAGTCAAATTTCCACTTACAAATCATTCTGAAATTTAAGTAATTACTTATATATTACCTCAAACACCCCCATTTTGTATATTTTATTCTTAGATTTAACAATATGTTTGCCATACACATTACAAAATCATTATACTTTAAATTTTTATTTAAATGATTTTAGGTTTTCTTCTCAGTTCTGAAAAGTTTTGGGCAGAATTTTAACTTCATACTATGGTTAATAAAGTTTACTGTTCTCTTTTCTTAATTGATGGGATATTGTTATTTATCAACAAAATTTTTGCAATTAATTTAATAGAGGTCATTTTCAATAGCCTTTTATTATGGTAAGTAAAATGTCATTAAAATACAAAATGAGGTTTTGTCACAGTTAATGCTTAAAAAGAAAGAAAACAGTTTGTGTTCAAATAGAATCCATTACATTATTTTGGGAACAAGAATGCAGAATAAAATAGGTACATTTCAATGCTCATTATATTGGGAAAAATGTGGTATTGATAAATATTAAAAATGCAGTTCTATTATTGTTCTTCTTAAAGACACTCCTAGCTTTGTAAAATGGTAAAGGCACATTACTGGTTATGGCCAAAAGAAAGAGGCTTGTAAAGTTTCACGAGAAATATTACGGAGTCTGTGTATGTATGAATTTTTTTTAAAAATTCATATTCTCATGGAATAGAACAAAACCAAACAAAAAACCCAGCAAGAGAAGTCAACACTCCTCATTCATACCCCCCCCGCCCCGCCCCCCGCCACACACACACAGGAGGAACTGCGAAGGGCAAGGCCCACACACAGGATTTCTGAGGGGGACTGGCAGGAGCTGGCAGGAGCTCTGGGCCCTCCCTTAGAGACTCCAAACTGGCTTTATAAGTAAAACTGGAGGCAGGAATTTTTTCAAGGTGTTTTAGAGAAAAGAAAAGCTCTTGGCCACCAGCTGTTGATTGCTCAAAAGCAGGTTTTAGCAATTTCTGATAGATATTTAGCATTCAGTGAAATTAATAGTGGAGGATGAATACATATCAGCATACAATTAGTATCTCACTGTGGGAGTCAGAAAAAAATCAGCAAAAACCTGAAAGACAATGAATTCAGATCAG
Organism: Pteronotus mesoamericanus; assembly: GCF_021234165.1. Lineage (NCBI taxonomy): Eukaryota > Metazoa > Chordata > Mammalia > Chiroptera > Mormoopidae > Pteronotus > Pteronotus mesoamericanus. Next base: position 52,404,756 of record NW_026555085.1, on the reverse strand, counting down.
ACCTGCATAGACAGATCCCAAGTAAAAGAATTAGGAATATACTGAATGTTGATTAATTCCAACTCTCTACTAATTTCTATTTTTATATTATTTGATCAATTGCTCAGTGCATTTCTGTGAGTATGTTGCTTTTATCCACACCTTAATAATTAGGAAACAGAGTTTGAGATAGTAACACACCCAAGAAGTCTGCTGACAATTCCCAGCAGAAAGGACAAATCTCTGTTACATTTTTACCTCCAAGTTTCTGTTCTCAATCTGTATACTAAAGAACTCAACTATGCTAGGCTATAACCTTCACTAAGCTAAACCTCCTTAGCTTAGTTTCCATTATTTGTCAGTGAAGAAGCATTCATGAAGTATATGTGTTTTGTTTATTGCCTAAGTTACTATATTGTAAATTATAAATAATTCTTATTGCACAATGTGAGTTCAATAATTTTCAAATAACATTTTTGTTGTCTTAATAAAGTCTTAGATTAGAGTTCCCTTCTAGGTGTAGCTATGTATGAAATGATATCTTGTCTGGGCTTATTCAATATAGAAGTCAAGATTCTAGGATAAGAAGACTAGAAAGATACAATTATAGAAAAAAATGTTACCTCGATAAGGACTATTTTTAACTTAAATTAATTAAACTTAATATAGTCATGTGGTGACTTTCTCTCTACCATTATTATGAAAGTAATCCACTTTATTATAGAACCAAAGTTGAGTATGAAAGTAAAGAGAACAAAGAATGAAAATGGAGCATATAGGCACGTTTGAAAAGGCCTGGAATTGCTATTTACCAAAGAGATTGGTAGTGTAACAGAAAACTATTACAAATAGAAAACAAAAATATATAATTGATAAAGAAAAATTCAGGATGTCTCTATACCACTAAGGAAAATGACAAAATAAATAAATAAATAAATGAATGATTAAAATGAATAATTAGTTTATAGTCTCCAAAGGCCTTCTTTGATGATTAATGTACAAGTTGGTGAACAGAAAAAGCAAAATGAGATCCAGTATTGCAGGATGATTTTTTTTTTGAATTAACTTTGAAAAGGAGGAAAATCTCCATTAGAACTAATCAGATCATATTTAAAGACATGTGTTTCACTAGAGGAATATTTATATAAAAATTATCTTTTATTTAATACTTGCAAGCTTAAACACTCCCTTTATAGATATAATTTTTATGTGTAAGATGCATTTATGCATAACATTTATATTCATTAGTCACTAAACACTTCAGATTGATAAATGCATTTGTAATAATTACATTTGCTTTTATAATGTCCTTATGCAATATGTAGGAGACAAACTAATCAGTGTTTCCCTGCACTGGTCCCCACCTGTTAATGTACTGATGACCTTACCACTGTTTACACTGGCACTGCTTTTACCCATAATTACTAATATCTTTGCCAGAGCTGAGTTGGAGGCATCAATATGATAAATACAGGAACTTAAACTGATTTCTAACAGAAGTAGGTGGAAATTCCATTCTCTTAAATTAAAATGGGCTTGATTGCTTATTTTCATTATGGCAGTTAGGGTAAATTATTATCAATAGGTAAGTCAGAACACAGTCACATGCATCCAAAGTGGACCTGTTGTTTTCTAAAGCCTGACTCCAGTTATTTACACATGAGAGTGGCTGACCATTTAATAACATGCCAGCACATGGACACATGGTTTGTCTCGCGAACTCCTCACAGCAACCCCAAGAACTGGGTTCAGTGAGTGTCACTCCCAGTTGACAGACATAAAAACTGAGGCTTAGAGACTTGAAAGAAAGGTGCGTAATTCACATAATTCACAAAGGGGGTGGGAGGAACAGCACTTAAGTCTTGGCTGAACTTGGCTGCCAGAATTCTGTGCAAGCAGCACATATGCCATGAAGAGAGGCCAGCATCGCCAGGGGGTGGATCAAAGGTGGGGGACAAAGCCTCCTTCCAAATGATCAGTTTAACGGTTTGCATTTTATGTTTAATAATATCTCTTTAAAAGAGTTGCTTGATGTCCATAGAAATAAATGTAATCATAAGTGGCATCGTGTGGTGGTGAATATCTCATGCTAGTGCTATGTCTGGATTCCAGTTCTGGCTAAAAAGTTACCTTTTTAACTGTATTATTTAATCTTTCTGTGACTTTGTTTCTTCATCTCTAAAATGGTAATTACACTGCATCTATCTCACAGGGTTGTTATAAGGATTAAATGAATAATCCCCATGAAGCACTCTGGCAGTGCTTGGCACAGGGGAATAATCACCTAGGCTAGTGATATCACAAGTTATATTTGGAACATTAAACTGGTTTTGATACAAAGTTGCTGGAATACATTGTTTAAAGGTCACAGCTGAGGTAGACTTTACGTATTTATAGAACTTTGTATATAGTAATAGAGTTTCAGAGAAGTGGTATTATAAAAAATTAGACCTTAGTCACAGATTTTTGTACACACAGTGGACATACAGTATCTTCCTAATGGTGTTGAAAATAATAAAGTTAAGGGTAGAATAAGAAGAATTTAAGCCTGATACTTTTACTTCCTAGAACCAATGAACATTCAAATAGAAAGAACATGCAGTGAAATAACAAACAGAATGGCAAAGTATATTGGACTGCATAGATATATACAAATAAAATTTTAAGAAGTATCCATTTACATTTAATGTGGCTTGTAATAGTCAATTGTTCAGAGCTGTTATGTGATAACCTGAATTTCTTCCTATGTGTATTGTTATAAATCTTTTCATTTTGAACAGTTTGTGAATAGGTGTGCTTTTCCCGTATGACCTTTCTCTATTATCTACCAAATTAAGGGGCATGAGGGCACAATAACAATGTAAATATAATTATGCTCAGGCTACCCTGCCCCCAGAATATAATCATTGACAACTATTCATGTTTACTTCCTCCTCATAAAGGATCACTGCACATCTATAAAAAGATTCTGTTCGTGCTTTCTATTTAGAAGGAAACCAGTGTAAAGCTTTACAGAGTTGAAAGCAGTTCTTGATAGCAACAATCTAAAATTATTCTCCTCCTGACAGGGAGCATCAAACACTCTTTGATTAGATTTAAATCCCTAGACTCTATTGATGATGAACCTATTTTCCTCTTAATAATTCACACAGCTCCTAAAGTGATCAAGGGTCAGGTTTGGAAACTTGAACCTTATCACAGGGTAAAATTGGTGAATAAGGCACATGTTTCATGTTAAAACTTTTTAAAAAAATAAAAGTTAGCATATTTGACATTGTATTAATCATGTTTACTCTCCTGGTATATACTTAGATTTTTATACTTTAGAGGCAATAATTGAGTTTTTCTAAGTAGCGCCTGATTTTGTATATAATATTAAATTTTGTTCAATACTACATTTCATATTTTTCTCTATATTTCATAGGTCCTTCCTGAGTTTATCTTGTTTTTTAAAGAATTATATAAGAATAAACACATAATTGGCTAAGTGATAAGAGAGTGTGATACTCAAAACACAGTTCAAAAGTTAGAGAATTTGAACTAAGCAAAAAATACTCAGATAGTTTTCACTTACCTTTCATTTGTGTCCAGGAGAAGATTACAGCCTCTTTCACTTGCGTAGTGATTCCAGGGCCATGTTGTACCCATACTCACCCTGCTCCTTTTGTAAAGGCAGGAAGACAAGGAGCTCTAGGCCTGACATACCTGGCCCATAGCAGATGTGGCCTGGGTTCTCCAGACAGAGCGATGCCACAGAGTGATGTCACTGCAGGCAGGGCAGCAGCGAGCTGTCCTTCTCAGGGATGGTTTGGCTTGGACCCGCGGATACAGGGCGGTTCTAGGCTGCAACTCTTCCTTCAAAGAAAAGCGGCAGGTACGTTAGGCCAGTGAAGGGAGATGGGGCCAAGAAAGCAAAGTACAAATCAAGTTTGAGTCCAAGAATTTGATTCCTAATTGGAGCATAAAAGCATTTCAAACACTCAGACTTGCTCTGCTCTGGAATCCAGCCCTATGTTCCATACGACACCTCTCACAGCTCGAAACTGACCTTGTCAGTGTCCACGTAAACTGAAGTCCAAGCTACTCTCTGTCCTTTGCCCCCAACAGGCTTTTTGGTATTATCCTTTGTAGGGGAAAAATTGGCTACTTTTTACCTGAGCGTCCTGCTGTTCCCACTTCATTTTCCTTGCTCACATGTCTCCCCTCTGGCTGGAGTTTCACCTCCCAACCCCTAGTCCTCCTCACAGAGTAAAATTCAAATCTGGAGAAATTTGACCTTCCCAACAGGAAGTAGTGTTCTCTCTCTTGAACAACCATAGCTGAGTGGATGTTTATATACACAATTATCATATCCCATTTTTCCCTAGAAACTACATTTGAATACATTTTTTATGCATCTTTAAATTATGCTTCACAGAATATGGTAAATGCAATCTGAATGGAAAAAAAACAAACAATCCATAGCCTGTAAAAGAATAAAACCTCAAGTTCAACTACAGGTTCTATCACTCACTAGCTACATTGCCTTAAATAAATTTAATTATTTGATATAATATTTGTAAAAAATAACTATAAGTACCTAGACCAGAGTCTTGCCTCTCTTCTTTAATTAGTTTTCTACAATTAGCCTAGGACTATCAAGTATAACATAACAACTACTCTCTGGAGCCATAGCAATTGCTTGAATATGGGGTCTGGCACAAATAACCCCCTTTTTTATTACAAAATATTTTATTACAAAATCATAACCATGTAATTCTGTAAAATAACAATATCATACTCAAGCATACCATATGACATTTCAGGTGAAATGTTCAAATTAAAACTATAAATGATTACACACATATTATTACCCTCTACCAACCACACTCAAGTGGGCCTTACTTCTGCTGGGCCCTGTAGAATCCCTCTTAAAGAACATCCCATTTTAGTCATCTTTGTTTTAGTGAAAACATCAGCCACACCTTCCAGAAGAAAATTAGATTTTTTTTCCAAGTGGGGCTATTTGTTTTTTAAATTGACAGATTTCAGAGTGACTTTGATTTATTCATGACCTCTGTTCCTATGACTCATACGTACGTCACAAAAATTTAATGACAGTGGGAGAACAGTTTTTCTTGAAACTTACATGAAAACTTTGCTTGGGTTTGCTCAATACAGGGCACGATTGAAAGCAAACCTTTACACACACATCCTAAGGTGTACCTGTGCTAGAATAACCTCTGTCCTAGGTTTTGCTAAGCGAGATAATCAGAAGCTTATGGAATTCCTAAATTTGTTTTCCAGAGCTATACATCCTAAGTAATGACCATACTTATACATGTATGGGGTCTAAATATATTGTTTCTCTGAGTTTGGCTTTACTTTAGGGAAGATTCAATTACTGAAATTGAACTTTACTGTGTGTCTAAAGGTCTAGCTGAAGCATTTTAGGGAGTTGTTTTAAAGTGTCCCTACACAACACATTGATGAAAAAAAGTTAAAGAAGCTTGCATTTAATGGCCTTTCCCTCTTTATCCCTGTTAGGTCACAAGAATATGTTTAAATGAAAGAGATGTTGGAGGTCTCGAGAGCAATGGAGAAACTCATTGGGGAATGTTTAAGTTAAGGTTAAACTTGGCGCAAAACCTTTTTAACTAAAAGTTCCTATAAATATTACTGTCTTTTTATCCAAGTAAAAATCCAAGTATAAACATCTGTTTATTCCAATAAAATAAAAGTAGTAACCTAGTAATATTCATCAATATAGAGTTTAGTATTAATTTTAAAGTAGGCATTTGCAAAATGATAGCACCTTCTCACCAGCAATGCCAGGGACTATGAGATGTAAATATCAGTATCACAGTGATCAAGGGGGAAGTGAAAAATATGGAAAGGGAAAAGCGAGGGGATGCTGACTCCGACGTTTCTGCTTTTTATTTGCTTCCACAACTGTGGTTGGGTGAATTATCCTATGATAAAGTGTTCTTCTCTTACTGGGGATGAGGTAGTTCCATTCAGCCAGCATATAGCAGGATTTAATCTATCACAGGCATTATGTAGACAAATATAAACACATGTCCCTGCTCTTATGTTCTAGTGGGGAAGACAGATGTGTAAATACATTGCTACCATTCAGCTGGTCTAAACAGTGAAAGAGAAATAGTAGTTCTATTTGGACATCAAAATGGGCTAGAAAAAAAATTCTTAAAATTAAAAGGAACACAGCCAGGCATGGAACATTATATTTTGTAAATATTCAACTGTAATAAATAATTGCATATAATAATGGTTACATAGAAAATCAGAGTGATACAAATTTCTCTTTCCTGATATTAAGCATAGCTTGAGTCTTCTACTTCTGCCTAAGTACATATGATTCATTTATTCTCAGTTGTGATTTTTTTACTTACGTAAAATATGAAAGGAGATATCAAAAAGTCTATTATAACACCTATAAATTAATTTACTATTCAAAAGTTAGGGTTTAATCGTCAGTTAGTAAAATGGCACTTGTTCTTAGCAAAGCATTGTGACAACTACTGGTCTGTAAAATGTGGAGGACAGAGCGTCCCTGGCCTAAAAAACTCAATTAACCTAAATTTCAATGTAATGTTTCTGTACTTATTCATCATAGAAAAATTAAAGGAATGTGGAAGCACAGAAGCCTATGGAATTTATAAAACAAAGTTTGAAGGAAAATTGGGTATTTACTGGCCTATTATGGACATCTGGTCATGTAACCAGATTTCTTAAATTGTTGCTTATGATGATAGCAGGTCTGGCCCCGTTAAAAATACCTATGATCTTACTGGACACAAGGAACTCCCACATCATCTTTAGAAGAGAATAATGTTGTCTCCCTTGCACTTTTTAAAATAAATTTATTTCAAAAACTAACTCTCCATATGTATTTATTTATTAGGATGTAATACCTCTTTTGAATTTTTAAATTATATTTCTATTATATTGAGCTTCTATTGGATTAAAGGGTCATTTGGTAGAATAGTATTCTTACTTTCAAAAGCAATGTCTTATGACTATACTTATATATGTATTTCTCTCAAAGTGTGTCTGAGTGGGCCCATGTATTTCTAAAGTTAAAATGGTTATGGCTCGTCTATGTGCATAAAGTTATTTTATTAGCTTTTGTATAAATGCTATTTCTCTATAGCTGTTTCAAAATAACATTCTGTTCTCTTTATTGTTCTAGATTTTGCTATCTTGTCATATGAAGTGTAGCTATTAAGAATAAGCAAAATGATATTTATAGTCATTAACTTCTGTACTCGTGAATGTATGTACAAATATTGGGTGGTGGAGGAGGGAAGTATTTATGTAACTAGATCTAAAGTCCCATTTTTAATCTACTCATTTATGGAAAATTAATTGATGTATGAGTATGTATGGTTTCTAAACCCCAATCATTTACAAAAAGAAAATAAAAAGGAGCAAAGAAAACATTTCATTTAGCAAAAGTCAGGCAACTAAAAAGTACTGAAAATAGAAAAAGTAATTAAATCTGATAATAGAAACAATACACAATAGTATTATAGTCATGATAAATGTAAATATGGGAATATCCCTATTAACAGAAAATATTCTATGATTTGGTAAATTCTTCCTCAATGATACACATAAAGAAATAACATTCAAAATTACTTAAAATAAATTTTGAACAAAACTATATCATCTAAGTGATAAATCCAGTTTGCGAATATTTAAGTTAAATTTTTAATTTCAACTTAAAGATTATAAGGAGAATAATGAGCTTTTTTGCATTGAACAAGCTATGATTCATCAAAATATTGCATAATAGTTCTGACCTTTTACTCATCAAGTACCAGAACCTTGCGTTTTATGACAGCAAAAGTCATTACAAAAATGAACTAGACAAAACCACATTAGAAAGGGAGATCACACTTTCTTTAGGATTTGACAATTATATTGGCAACAGTATAAATTAGGGCACGGAGAAAACATACAAATATTAAACAATAAGATGATTTTATGCCCATTGATGAGAGAAAGGGACACAGAGAGATGGAGGGACAAAGGCAGATACAAAAAGACAAAGTAGACTCTGTGTGTGTGTGGCGGGGAGGGGGAGAGAGAGAGGGAGAGAGAGAGAGAAAACTATGAGTGTTCTGAATCAGATATATCTCCAAAATATCTTCAATTTGCTTAAAGACTAAATTTTAAAGAATTATAGATAATTTAAAATATTATTATAGTGAGAACCAATTGGAAGATAGATTAGGTTCCCAGAATCCGTGGGGAAGAATGAATTACTATTTAGACCATATAACTGCATGTTACTAAAAACAAATACAAACTTGCTAAATAAAGTCTCCAAAATATTAACAGTATTAGGAGTCACAGTGCAGTCTGGGAACAACATTTACCCTAGGTAGTTCAGCAAAGAGGCATTAATATAAGGAGTTATTTACAAATTGACATATTAAATCTCAAAGAGAATATGGTAAGGTAAATAAATGATAGATTTGTTATTATCAGAATTGGGGACCATGGATTGGGCTGGAAGGAAGTAGGACCTTGGAAGGCGGTCTGTTCAATGGAAGCTGGGGCCAAGGAGGAAATATGGCCCCTGCTGTTTATACTGCCCCCATCAGTCAGGGAAAAGAGGGAAGAAATAACCTGGTGGCTTCCTTCTCTCACTCTTTCTCTAATCTCCCAGCATTGCTTTCTCACTGGCCAACTCTAGTCAGTACCAATCTAGTGACAGGATCTGGAATGCTGAGTTTTCTTGGTTAGTCCCCTATGAGGTATGGTAGAGTAGGGAGGGGCAGGGGAGAGTAACACTGTGACCTATTTATTAGATAAGCTTATGGGTTTACTTTCATTTCCTCTCAATGTACACATAGAGAAATGGTAATATAAATTGTGCTTTTTATTATAAAATAAAATGAATGAAAACAAAATTGTTAAGCATTCTTAAGGGAAATAAGCAAAATTATTTCATTTTTCAGGAAAAAAACATATGTATAAAATTATAGTGATGCGTTGTATTCATAATCAAAATTTGTGATCTAATCTTAAAGTAACTTAATCTCCTTGCCTTCCTTTAAACTTTATTCAACTGGGATAATCTAACCCAGGATGAGAACTAACATTGATATTACGGGGTTTTTTCCCCCCTCATTCTTGGTTATCTGAGAATTCTGCATTTACTTGGGGGGAAAAATAAAAACCCTAAATTCAGAAATTAGAATACTTAATCACATGTAATAATCAAAACTTCATAGTGGAACCTAACCAACAAAACAAAGAAAATATAGCCAGAAACATTGAAAGAAAAAAGAAATCAACAGAATCAAGAGGGAAGTGAGGGCAGGGAAAAGGAAGGGAAGGGTCAAGTCAAGGAACATGTATAAAGGACCCATGGACAAAGCCAAAGTGGGGAAAGATTGAGGGAAGGAGATGGTGGAGGGGGGGAGGAGGAAATGGTGGCAGGAAGGTGGAGACAAATGTATTTGAACAATGAAAAAATAAAAAATAATTTAAAAAGAGAAAAAAAAACTTCAAATATGGCCTAGAATTAATTCTTCTATATTCTTGCAGCTCAGATGTGCTTTGGGTTGAAAAGCTGCCTTGGGCCTTGTCCTTCCAATAAGTTCTTACTAGTTCATTTCTATCCTCTCCCTCCAAGCTGGATATTTATTACCTCCCCCAAAAGGCAGAAGGAATTGGAAGAAGATGGTGGATGAACCTGACCAGTTTTGATTTATCTGGTAACTTTCTACCTCTAAGGCTTACAGATCTTAAAAATTGGTTCTTCTCTTTTGTCAACTACTGATATTGAGTTCCCCTAAGAGATCTATATCTTCTCCAGTTTTCTTAACCCAAACAAGAACTTTTCTACTTCAAGGCTACACACATGTGACTCTGTCCTCAGCTGGGCACAGGAAAGTGACTTCAGCCCCTCTGCCAGGGACTTCTCATTCTCCATCACATATTGTACTGTATACAAGATGATCTGAAGTTCTTCTAGCTTTATATCTTATGTTCATAAGAAACCTGAAAGCGTATGGTCATCCCAAATTAGGGAAAACATGCAAAATCTCCACCTGAAACATCAGGTAACTAACAAACCAAGAAATGGTATTGGGCAACAAAACAAGATCTTAAGAGGGGAACTCAAGTATGTCATCTAGGTCATACCATTGGAAAAGATGTATTCCTTGTATCACTTGGTTCAAATTCAGAATCCTTGGATGGAGAGTCTTGTTTTCTGAACTTAGGTCTCATGCCTGCTGTTTGGCTTTACCTGATTAGAAAGAGTAAGAATTAGGTAGAAAAATTTCAGGAACTTTCTGTTTATAAAAGCACTTTAGTTACCCTCTCACAAAGACTGTACACGATAGAGACCTCCATCAATGGTGGCAGAAAATGTCCTAATGCTTCAATGCTTATAAAACTTCTGCGTAACTCCCATTTGCTAATGTTGCATTAGGCAAAGCAACTCACTGGGCAAAATCCAGATGAAAGGGATTGAAAAATAGACTTTACCTCTTGCTGAAATGAGCTACAGAACACAAAGTGAAGGGAATTTAGAGAACTTGTGACCTTGTTTTGCAATCTGTCACATGTATGTCAAACACTGTTCTATGGTCCACATTTATTCTTTCACTAGAAGTTTCTGAACACTTCTTTTATATCAAACACTATTCTGGGCATTGAAGATTTAATTATAAATATGAAAAAATCATCTGTTCTTAAGAATATTTTACTCTGAGGGGATCCATATAAGCAAAATGGGGTGATTGGAATACTATGTCCTATCTGCCATGGCAAGAATATATGCAGTGTTACAACACTGAAGTAGTGAGCCCAGTTTGGTAGAAGAGTGGACAAAAGTTGTGTTCTCTGAAGAAGATGGCCTATGGTGTTTAGGTGAGGAGAACACAAGGACCCGCTTTATCTACTGAAGTTTCTAGTCAATTTATAAGGCATGAAAAAGTAAAACCAACCAACAAACAAATAAACAAAAAAGACATTAAGCCTGAAATTGTAAAAGCAGAGCCATTATGATTTGCAAATGATAAAATAGTGCGTGTTGGAAATCCAAAAAGATCTACCAATAAACTGTTAATATTAGCATTAAATTTTACAAATTTGCTGGACATAAATTTATTACACAGAATTCAGCTGAGTTTTCACTAGCAAGAATGAATTGTTGATAACATTTAGAAGAAGTAACTTTTAAAATCATATCAGAATCATCAAACACCTAGGAATAAATGTGATGATAATTGTGTAGGGCTTCAACATTGAAAACTCTATGACAGTGATAAGATACTATTTTACAATAGCTTTTATTTGTATGCTAACAAATGAGAAGAAAAGAAAGAAAGATATTGACTGACTTAACAACTTGTCTAGGCTGAAATAAAAGGCTCACAATTGATTATTCAAAACCAAGAGTGCTTCTTAGCCAAGAGTTTTCTCCTGCCCAAAACAGCTTCTCAGCCTCTGAACTATTTATCATATCTCTTTCTCTCCACTGCAGCTTCTCTATCGTATAGCCAAGTTCAGATATTCATAAATTCTTCCATGAATTCCTGCAGTTGCCCTCTACATGGCTTCCATGTTCTGATTTTATGTGTGTCAGTCATGTTTGATTATGTCAAATCAAATTTGAATATGTAACTATTCTCAGTCAAAATGTGTTGATGGATGTCTTATTTACTTGACAAAAAGTCTAAACTATTATCCTTTGTTAACCTCCCTTACATTCCATGCACATCTCCACTTAACAGTTGGTCTTTTGCCTTTTCCTTCTCTCCCCTTTTCCCTCTTCCTTCTTCTCTCTATAATTTCCTGATAACACTGAAAATTCTTGCTAATCTTTGAAGTCTCTATCTAATTTTCCTTTCCAAATTTTTATTCCATCCTTCTGTTCAGTAAATTATAGATTGATTATATTACATTGTTTACACATGTCTATTTCTTCATTGTATTATGAGCAACATGAATGGAAATGTGAAGCCTTTATAGTGCCTGGTATAGGGAGAGGTTTAATAAATATGTGAAACAAACCAATCAAAAAAGGAAATATTTTTACTCAGAATACTTGATTAATTACTTAAGGTGGAGGAATAAAAACACATAATCTGATATTTAAAAAAAATTTACCCTAAACAATTATTAGATGAATGTCTTTATTCCAGAGCCAGGAACTAGTATTCACTCTCAGCAGGGTAACAATAATTTTTAAAATGTACATTATTTCTCTTTTGGATGTGGAATTGTGATTGGTGCATTATAAACTATTCTCTCTGTTACATATGAGATTTGAATGTAAAGTATTAATATTCCTTCAGATATTAGACTTATTACACACAGATGACTTCTATTAAGTTTTTGAACTACCATGTGACTTCTGTCACAAGAAGGCTACAGAAATAAATCAATATGTGAAATTAAGCTTTTATTTCAATAAGACATTATATATAAACTACTCCATACTATATCTAAAGTGCATTCTATAAAAACAATTCATTCTATTTTCACATATGAATGACAACACAATAAAAAGGCCATTATGTTAATATATGTCCGTTAAAACAAATGTAAATATTTCCAAAACAATGCAATACTTTCAAAATGTATTTCTGTTCCTTATTATTTAAGTTACAATATAAAAGCAAATAAAGTAAAACTTTACATTTGTAGTTTCAATGTTTATGCCTTAGGCTTTGGTTGCAATATACCTGCAGTTAATAGAAAACTTTTTTTTTTTAACTCAGGGCTGTTAAGCACAATTTGTTTTGGGAGTTGAATTTAATTATAGAAGTTTATTTTGAAAGATGAGATACAATTATAGAACTTTAACTCTTTTTTATGTGTACTATTCTATTGAGGAATATAATAGAGGAAACTTTCTATTTATAAACTGCATATGCCCATTTCTGTAGAAATCTATTTACTGAATTTACTGCTGTCTTTTTAATCACTAATTTAAGTTTTATTAACTTTGAAATATTTAATATTATAAAACTGTATTTTTTATCTAATAATGTTGTATCTTAGAATTTGAAGGGCATGGTGTGCACATCAATTATCAGAAATAATAGGGAGTGAATTTTGGATGCTATTAGATTGTATTAGGCTAAGAAATTTGGCATATCTGGCCAAGTCATTCTGTCTATTAATGATTTAATAATCAAAAAGGAAAGTGATAATCTCTAATTGTTAGCTCTAATTTCTTTTGGGAAACCAGCACTGAAATCAACTAAACTAGACTGTTGTAGAGGTTGAAGCAGAAAAACAACCCCAAAACCTGAATCTGAAAATGAAAACTTTTTCATCTAAAATACTATAAATGACCGAAATAGACATTAGATTTTAGAATTCTTGTATTTCATATTTTGAAAATATTGTTATTTTTTTTTAAATTATGAAGTTTCTATTCCAAATAATGGCCCAGGTGAGGAAGTTCCTGGTTGCTATTTGTGGTATTTACATGAATATAGCTTTAGTGGAAGGAGTTATTTTTAGATCTCAGTGAATGAAATGTAAGTTGGAAATGAATGTTTAAAGTATTTTATCAGCTTTACATTAGTTTTCAATTTTTAGAGGCATTTTAATGTATTGTCAAAGAAATTTGATCAGAAGAATGCATTTTATGCATCTGGTGGAAATCTAATTGCCTTAGGATAATTATCAGTTTCAATGTTCCTCATTATCTTGTCATATTTCTACATCAGTGTGCTGTATGTCTCCTGGTTCTAATGTAGCCCATAATAGGCATAAAGATACCAAAGAGTAAGAATTTAAGAAAAAACTTTAAAACTATGTAATGATTATAACTATGACAGTGGTTAGTGAAACTAAACTGAGCTGATGCCCTAACTGATTGATTGTGTCAGGAGTTGCCTTGGCACAATCAATCTGATTTTCACAAACCTGGGACTGCCACTCAGTATGAGTTCATGAATTCGTCAAATGTTTTATTTGAAAGAAAAATGGATTTACTTATTAAATATTAATTATATGATCTATTAATTTAGAAAAGAAATAGAACTATACCATTAAAGCAAATACTGAAACATGAAAAAGGTACCTTCAACAACCTGAAACAAATTAAGATATATTCTCTAGCAGGAATATTCGTCTAACAAACAAGACCCTCATTAAGTAATTATGATGCACTAGTTTACCAAAAGAGGAGCAAAGGCAAGCTAGAAATCAATCTACACTGCACTCATTTAAGAATGATTCTTTTAGTTCTTTATAAAGAACTTACAAAACTGAACACCAAAACAAAACAAAAAACCCGATAACCAATCTAATTAAAAAATGGGCAAAGGACCTGAATATATACTTCTCCAAAGAGGACATATGGATGGCCAATAGACATAGGAAAAGATGCTCAATGTTACTAATCATCAGAGAAATGCAAATTAAAACCGCCATGAGATACCATCTCCTACCTGTCAGAATGGCTATCACCAATAAGTCAACAAACAAGTGCTGGTGAGGATGTGCAGAAAGGGAAACACTTGCACTGTTGGTGGGAATGCAGATTGGTGCAGCCACTGTGGAAAGCAGTATTGAGGTACCTCTAAAAATTAAAAAAGGATATGCTTTCTGACCCAGGGATCCCACTTCTGGGAATATATCCAAAGGAACCCAAAACAACTGAAAGAACATAAGCACCCCTATGTTGCAGAGCTATTTACAGTTACCAAGATAAGGAAGCAGCGCAAGTATCCATCAATAGAAGAGTGGATAAAAAAACTATGGGACATTTGTGCAATAGAATACTACTCAGCCATAAAAAAGAGAAAATTTTACCTCTTGTGACAGCATGGATGGACCTTGAGAATATTATGCTAAGTTAAATAAGCCAGAGAAAGAAAAATGCCATATGATTTCATTCATATGTGGAATCTAAAGAACAATCTGAACTAACAAGCAAAATAGGGACAATCTTATAGACAGTAGGCTGACAGCTATGGGGAGGGGGGCTTTCGGAGGTAGAGGGATTGAGCAATAAGGAAAATACTCATGTACATGGACAACAGTGTGTTGACTGCAAGGGAGGGAGGTATAAGGGGGTTAAATGGTGATTGAAAAAATACAATAAAAATATAAAAAACAAGAATGATTCTTGCCCTAAATTATCAAACGGCATCTTTAGTAATAAAATATTACTCTGAAAAACACATTACTATACCTAAAACGTGTGTGTGTGTGTGTGTGTGTATGTATGCAGCCTGTAATAAATTATAATTTGATAAAAAGAGTGGGGGAAAATCTTTACATGTAAAATTTACAAAGGAAATGTAAAAAATGCACTCATTATTGGGAGGCCCTGCCTACAAGACCCCAGTTACAAAAATGGTTCAGAGTAATGAGAGAAAAAAGAACTTGGGAAGAATTTTTAGATTTCTTGGGACATGAATTCATAAGAAAAGGAAGGGGCCCCATCTCATTTTCCTCAGGTTGGTACTCCTGTGGGACCGTTCATATTTATAAATTATGTTTCCTTAGTTGTGAAAAACACAACACAACATCTGACTTCAACAGTAACCTGGAGATTTAACGATGGGCTCACCTACTACACTGAAGTGAAGAGAGCAGCTCTTTTTGGATCAGTCTGGAGATGATTATTGCATGGATATGGGTTTGTAATCCAATTCAGCTCTTTTTGAAGCAAGTGATGTATAAATCTTTCCTGTATACTAGTAATGAAATTTGTATGGGGAGTAACAAGCATGGTTCCTATCAAGTCTTACTTCATAAGGTCGCCTGGAAGAGTGAAAGAACAACAATAGTAAGAAGCTGAAGATGAACACCAGACTCTTCGAGGTTAAAGGGGGAGCTGAAAGTGACTGCTGAAAAAGGAGTCATATCTCTAGGTCAAAGGATCTGTACACTGGAGCTCCCCACTGAACTGCTATCTGAAGAACCCATAAGAGAGTCACAGGACACCTTATAAAAGCACCTTATACTACAACTGGTTCAAGTAAGATATTCCCTCCCTTTTACTTCTTCTCATCTTGCTTCACACCACTTCCATCATGCCTCTCTCCCACACCCCAGGTATCTATCAGAAATTGGTATTAAAAACCATTTAGAGAAGAGGTCAAACTTGCCTTTTTTATTTTTATTTTTTGGCATGCATTCATGTGAAAGTAGGCTCAAGATGGGGAAAAGGAATAAAAAAAGATTTAAATCAAAATTACATTATTGAAACATCTCATACCAGACATCCAAATGTCTTAGTCGAGACTGTTTATCAGTTAAAGGGACTGAAGCATCATGTATTAACTAGGAGTGGGCAGAAAAGCCATGGACATTTAGGACAGATGGTAATAGGATAGAAACATCTCCAAAATCAGACCTCAGCCTGCATCTTGTAAGAGCATGTTATCTATTTCATAAAATTAGAATAAAAATTCAATATGTGAATGCTTGTAAGGAGCTTGGAAATAACCTTGGCCCACAGTATTCCTCAAAAAGGTTACTTATTTTTGTAATTCAATGAACTGCTGAGTTAATTTCATATAGACCTTTCTTCTGATAAAAATTATCAAATAATAATTTTCATATGCTAAAAGGGCTTATCAACCAGGATTTACAAATCCTAGCCTCTTGTATAGTATTCAGTGAAAAGTGCAAACATAGTTAAAAAACAGGTGGTGTCTTAGAAACAGATCTAATTATTGCTTCAATAATAATCCCTCAGCTATTGATCCCAGAAAGCATTCATTTAATTTTTATTTAAATTATGAGTAGTTGTATCTCTGTTCTTTAATATACATTTCTATATCTTCTGCCTGATCATAATATAGACTAGTTTTTTATTTAACTTTGAATATTGTTGTAATTAGCATCTTTGTTTTCCATTACCTAATTTTAAAATATATAAATTCTATCTTTAGTATGTTTTTGTTACTTTTTAAAGCTGTTAGTTGTACACATTGTATATTAAAATATATTTTGATTAGAGTTGCCTAAAATGTTATATTTCTTGGCTGACCCGCAATGATATATTTCAAACTAGTCTAATTTCTGTCATTATAGCAAAATCTTAGAGACCTTAAATTTCATCAGGTCTTTAAATGTTGAAGAATTACCAATTATATAACTTCGGGGGGATTTTGAAGATGAGTATTTTAGACTTTATTACCTACATTAGTTTAAGTACTCAACCATCCAGTTAGCACTAACCCTCTTAAGTTCCTAAATTGCAAATGAGAAACACCATTTGCACTTGGTTTCTGAATGTATGCCAAAATTAATTAACTTCTGTAACAGAGAATGACTCTGTATTTATCCTAAGCCATGACTATAGCATAGAAAAATATTGCCCAATCAAAAGGAATTCTAATGTTTCACGGATATTAATTTTTGTTTCAGCCCTCAAAAATGAATTCAGGACATGCTCCACACCATACCAGAATCTGGAGATTTAATATGGCCTAAACATTCCATAGTATGAAAATCAAATAGAAAACTCAATCAGTAATTCCATCACTTTTCAGATGTGGAATAATTATGTACACCAAAGTTTGAGAGAGATGTAGGAGTGATTTTCTTTTTTTTCAGGCACCTGATGTCTGGTCATCTCTATTTTTCACCATCTTTATTATACTATTCAGTGATGATCATACTTGTCCACTTTAACTAAGTCGTTGTTTAATTTTGAAAACTGGAGGCTATCCATTACTATATAGTAATCTCATTCACACTTATTGCCTATTCCTGAGAATTATTTACTTCATTATTTTATGTGTATCCATATTAGCTTTCTACAAATTAGTTTTAAGTTCCTTGGACAAAACGTTTTATTCATACGGGTTTTTTCCCAAAGTAACTCAAAGAGTCTCTTTTAATATGGCAACTTGTAATATAGCAGGCATTTGCTGGGGCACTAATTCTGGGAAGGAATTTTTCAAAGATATGTTATATGCTTTTCACCTGAAAGGTAGGTGCTTTGAGGAGTGGTTTTGTTCTTGGGGTCTTCTACAAAATTCATGATTTTTCTATGATCATCCCTGGTATCCATGTTCCTCAAGCACAGCCACTCAGAACCTTAGCAGATCAACCATTTTTATATATGCATATTCTTTCGGTCAGATCTGGATATTAGCAGAAAACCTTTTATTTAATAATTGTGAAATTACAATACTCACTGAAGTACTAATTTTTTATTTCCTGCCTTTTATATTATATTATAGTTTTCTTATTAACTGCATTTCTCAATGAATCCTGAACAGCCCAATGTTACATTTATTTGGTACATTTAATAAATCTGAAAGATATTCACCCACCCTTGCCCAAATATTTAGCAAATTTTACTCTTTGTTGATCTTCATGGATATGACTCTTATTGAGTAATCACTTCGGCAATGTTTTTAATGTTGGGCTAAAGTCTTTCTCTTATACTAAAGTGTGCACAAGAGGGTAAGTACGTAGAAGGTAGTAATTTTAGGCACAATGTGAGAAATGTCAGGTAAGGTTCCAAAATGTTCTCATGATGTAAGGGACATAAGGGCATCATTTGTTTGAGGATATCAGGGAAAACTGACTGTTGTGTCACGTGTTCTGGCTTTTGAATGACAGTAAAGCTTTGTTAAATGGTAGTACAGA
This sequence comes from Pteronotus mesoamericanus, assembly GCF_021234165.1. Classification (NCBI taxonomy): domain Eukaryota; kingdom Metazoa; phylum Chordata; class Mammalia; order Chiroptera; family Mormoopidae; genus Pteronotus; species Pteronotus mesoamericanus. Next base: position 52,386,174 of record NW_026555085.1, on the reverse strand, counting down.
AGTGTAGTTATACACATGGATTTCAGCCCAAAGGAGTAGCCTGTCTTTGGAGGTGAAAAAAATGAAGATACATAAAGGATACTTCAAGCAATCCAATTATATTAGATGTTAGACATTGTGCATGATAAAAATATTAGTTTATCTTATTTGTAAGAGTGCTCTAAGGAGTCATTTACATTTCTTTTTAATATAGAACAGATATTTTATGTACCTCTAAAATGTTAGTATATCAGTAGCATATAAATGCATGCTTAGTTTTACTTGACTGAAACTGCACAGTAAAAAATACATTTTATATCACCACCTGCCTGTAAAAACATATACACATCTAACCAAAATAATCCATAGAACTGCTTTATACATACTCATGAAGGATTTATGTTACCTTTGTTATAATATTCTGGTCTCCTATATTTTCCCCTATTCCATTCTATCTCATGTCTCATTTTTAATGACATTTCTGACTTATTAGCCTTATAGTTAGCCCAGAATTGTGTTATAACTAGCAGTTTGAAAAACACTGGGAATGCATATATATACTAGAAAAGGTGAGTTTTTAGATGGGAGGGCTAAACAGAAAATAACTATATTAGTTCCAAAAAAACCCCCCAAAACTTATCTATGAATGCCTCCATGTGAGAGTATTTACAAGAGCTTACCTACGAGTGTTACATATGTAAGAAATTTGTAAGAATAAGGACAATTCATATAGAAGTGGTAAACCTGAAATTTTAAAGACTGGTGATTAGTAATTTCAGAGATGATAGCTGACTGAAAAGAAAATAAATATGGGGGTATATGATCATGTAAGTGCTTAGCTGTTGAATTTGCTTTGGGATACTTGATTTAAAATATTTTATGGTCATTCAGATAAAATTTAAAAGATAGAAATGCAAGGAAAGAAACAAAAATGTATGAGAAAGAGAAATAATGCTAGTTTTTATCTTCTGTAAAACCTTTAAATTTCAAGAACTTTTCACATGAAAGCTGACATATTATTGTTTATTTCACAGCTACATACTAGTGTTTGAGATATTACGTAAATTCGCTAGGGCTGCTGTAACAAACTGTGTGGCTTAAATATAGAACTTTATTGTCTCACAACTCTGAGTCTAGAAGTCCAAGATCAAGGTCTGACTAGCATTTGTTCTCTCTGAGGCTTGTGAGAGAAAATCTTTCCATGCCTCTTGCCTAGCTTCCAGTGGTTTCCTGGCCATCGCTAGCACCCCTCTGAGCAAGACAGTAAGGAGTTAAAAAATTCATGGACAAGTGGAATCAGGAAACTGAGGCAAGGTAATTAAACAGGGCAAAACAATGAGAACAACTTATAGCCGACTACTAGATTGCAAGACCTTATCATCCCTAACGAGGAGACTTAAGAGCAAATGGTTTATACCTCTCCTCCCTAACCAGAGAATATATAGCTTAAATCATCCCAGTCCTGGAGATAGAGAACGGAGCCCCAATTAATGCCATTTGTGCTAAATAAACTAAGGATGGATAGAGTAAGGGGAACAGATATCAAAAACGCCAATTAGAGTCAGACAAACCCAAGATAAAATAATAAAAAAGACCATAGAATAATCCCAAACTGCCCTATCTGCTCATTTTGATGCACCAGCATATTAAAAATGCACCTGGAAAGCTAATGAATATTCTACTGAAATCCTCCCCTACGATTCTTGCTCACATAAGAGAGAGAAAATTATCAAGAGAAAAGATATCAGTGCAGGCCGCAGGTTGGATACCCCTGCAAGGCAACCCAGTGGACTTGCAATCAGGAGAGCAGCGGGCAGTGGAAGCTCATCCTGGGCTTACCCCAGATCCTGTCTCCAATGCCCTCTTTTTCTCTGACTTCCCAGTGAGCTAAAAGAAGCCCCTTCTTGGCTCACTTCTATCACTGTGACCTTTACTTCCAAGGGAGCTAACAGCAGCCCTGCTTTGGTCACTTCTTTTCTATAACGTTTCTACGGAACCAAAGCAGCACACCACCTAGGCTCTCTCGGTGCTTCTTCTACCCTACCCCCTTCCATTGTTTCACTGTCTCCAGCCTTAATAAACATACACTCAAAATTGCCTGTACTCATGTTGTGAAATCTTTCTGCATGAGGTCAAGAACCCGCACACTGTGAGTCAGCCTGAGGCAGACAAGCTCCAGGCCCATCCCCATCCAGCAACACCTTGACTTCTAGAAACATTATCCTAACCTCTGCCTCACCTCCTTCCCCATGATATTCTCCATAGGTCTGTGTTCACATTTCTTTTTTTTTTTTTATGAGAACAACAGTCATGTTGAATTAGTGGCCCCTGATACTCCAGTATGACCTCATCTTAATTTGCAGTATCTGTAACAACCCTATTTTCAAATAAGGAGGCACTGAGAGGCTAGGATTTCAACATTTGAATTTCTGGAGGCACATAATTCAACTCATAACATATATAAAGAGAAATTTGAAGTATAAATACAGACTTGGAATCACCTGAATGAATATAGTGGATCAATTGCCCTAAAGTAGACTTTGGGGTAGAGAGAAGAGAGAATGCTGAGTATAGAGATTTTGTGAGGGCTCAGCAGGAGGATGAGCAGGACAGAAATTAGAATTGTGAACAGATTTCTTCAGGAGTTCCAGAGGCCAAGGTCAGATGAGGATAAATGAAAATGATTCAGAGACACAAGCTCAGGGAAGGAGAGTGTTGTGTCTGAGAAGAAGGCTTCCTAACGGAAGAAGTAACAATGCCAATTGCTGCAGCTGTCATGCAGCTCTGAGGCAGGTTTGTGTTCGGGATTTTCTTTGCATAATGAGGACATTCTCATACAGAAAACAATAGCTTGCCCGGCATCTTTTACTTAGCTACTGTCAGAATTGGGATTGGCAATCAGAGCTCACAATCACAAACAAGCCAAGTTCCTGGCTCTCTGTTCTATATATACCACCTGTCTGTTTTCACTAGAAGAAACAGTGAGAGAACACACATTCGTCGGTATAGGATTTTAACTTGTGAAATGTTTTGCATTGCTTATTCAATCTTTCTGTTGTACTTTAGGACCAAAAAGTTTTCTGGATCTCATTCATTACAAATCAGGATCTACAAATTAATATGGTAGGTTCTGTATGACACTAGTGTCTAGGGAATAACATCACATTTACAAAGTGTGCCAGGCTGGACATTATAAATCCCGGGCCCTAATTCTTACCCCAAGTATGTGAACTTGAACAGTCTTCAAGCCTTCGGAATTTCAATATCTTCATGTATCAAATTAATTTTGGAGCGGAAAAATACCTAAGATCTAGAACTATCCTTGTTATAATCTCTCTCTTTCTATTTCATACCTGGTTAAGATAAACATGGACTGAAGCTTATATGGAATAAGAGGCATTATTTTAGGCATTTTCACATACTTAATTATTTAGTAATCTGTATAGTTTGACTTAATAGTGAGAGGTTATGTTCTACAGTGTATGAGTATATTTACTGAGCACAATTTAAAATTGATAACCAGATGTGAACTTTAATCAAAATATTTTTGAGTGATCCCACCATGTTTCAGGAAAGCAAGGCATACAACAGTCAAAGAGAGGCACATCTGATTGAGCCAGGGTTTACTGAGAGGTAAGACCTGCATAAGGCCTTTTTTCCACTCTTGGCGTTAAAATCTTCCAGTATTGCTCACCAGGTTTAGGCTTCTGGATTCAGCAATGACTGGGAAGATTCTTTACCTAGGGCCCAAAGACAAATGTCCAAATAATCTGTGAAGGATAATTGTTAACTATACTCTTAAATTATATATATTCATATACACACATACAATTTACTATCAATTCAAGATATGCATGTTTATATATTCATATTGGTGTGAGTGTATACATATATATAAAACTTCCATAAATTAATGTTTGAGTCTGAATGTATGTATCACATTGAGAATTCTATGATTGATCAGGTCACAGATAACGCTACTAGTATAAATAGTATTGAGACGTAATCTAGTTTGAAGCTGAGTGATGGTTTTATAGTTTGGATTGTTATTCAATGTCAGTTTGAGATTACTATTTCTTGGCCAGAATAAATGTAGATTATGGTGGGGATTATAATGATTATAAAAGCTATAAAATGAGTTTTTGTTTATATAGTTATAACAGGACAATAACATTAACCAAGTATTTATTTATTTATTTATTTATTTATTTTTACTTTTGGTAGTTTATTATACTTTAAGAAAAGATATAATTCACAAAATCAATGTATATTTTAACTTTTGTACTTAGTTCAACTAATTTCTAATATGGAATTATATTTTTCATGAGAAATAAAAGCTAATTTGTAATCAGGTCTTGCTCTAAAAGCAGAGATTTTGGTGTCACAAAGTGGAAGAGGAGTAGATAAAGATTTTTGAAGAAAAGGACACAGACACACAATTCCTAGGGCCTAGGAAGGGGACAGAAGCTTATGGGTCACAAATCAATAGGCATATATGCCCTGTTCCCTGGCAGCGTCCCACGGGAGATGGCCGACCTCAAGAGAAAAAACCTGTGGTACATGCGGAGTATTGGGCACTGCAGGTCCTAGCAACAACTTATTCCCATGTCCTAAAAAGGGACAAAAGCAGCAGACCCCTGGATGAAAGGGACCATGACAACCTTCACATTGGGTATCTTGGTTGTAGCTAGTGCACATTGAGGGCCGGTGATTGAAAGGGCCTCTTCAGTGCCTTGGCATTAAGTCAGATTCCTAGACCTTTGCCAAACTATTGGCATTGAATCTTATGAATAATATGCATAGCATATTAAGGTTTTGGATTTATGTTCACTAAAAATATATACTTATTTATATTCATACACACTTATGTATATATGTGTATTTGTGTGTGTATGAATATATAATTTCCAGTTTACTAGTTTTAGAACTGAAGGAAATTGCTTTGCTTAGCCAGTGGCTAAGGAATAATCTGAGTTATTTACTAGTCTAAATTCTTTTTCTTACAGCTCATACTTATCCTCTTTTGTCTATCTTATGACATTATTGTTTAATTATGTCTTGATAGGGATCATTTGCTTCTATTTTATATGCTTTAATGTTATTTTCAGAAAATTCTTTCTATTTACATCCACAAATGTTCCTATTTCACTTTAATTCTTAACTGTTGTCAATTAACTTCCAGAGCAGCTTGATTTTTTAAAAATATTCACTGTGAAGGCAAAGGAAGGTGTCTGGATTGGCTTGAAAACAGTATGGAAATTTCCTGACTTTGGTTAGCATCCTGTTCTACCTATAACTTGAGTGGAGGGGTCAAAATTAACTCACCTTCTTATCTGATGTGAGCAGAGAACACTGATTTTTTTAATTCATCAGAACTAATATAGTTTTTATCCTACCTCCAAATTGGTCATCTAGTTCACTGAGGGGAAAAACTAACCTTAAACTTTCCAGTTTATGGTATTATTGGCCCTTTCAGCATAAGTATGTTTTGAGTTACTTGGTCTTTTAGTCCCTTTCCACTCCACCAAAATGGACTCTCTCAAATAGGTTACCTGGGTAAAAAACCTGTCAAAGAGAAATTGTACCAGACACTTGTTAAAAATAGTTAGGAAGAATTTGCTTGAGACTATTGCAATAGAGGAGAGAGATCAAGTTTACATTTCCTTAAACAAAAGGTGAAAGCATTTTTAAACTCTGGGGCAAATTAATGGAAAAGTACTCAAGGACATCAGAGGAAGGTTAGTCAATGTAATTAGGCAATCCAATTAATTTTAATAAAATGATGCCAAGATATTTGCAGAGGCAAAGAGCAAAATAAAATAATAATTTTATTTTTCTTTTGAATTAAAAAGAGAGCATGATCTGATATTAAACATTTTATGTTGTTTCTTATCTTTTTTAAATCTGTTCTTAGAACAGTTTTAACCCATTGCATTTGAATAAATATAACTCTGAAAACACCAGACTTTTGGCAGATGCCATTTTTTTGTCTAGTTTTCCTGGGGAAATACATATGTAGGAGTTGAAAACAGGTGCATATATAAAACAAAGGAAAAATTTGTTGGAAATGCAAACATTTAACAATTTTGGCATACATTTCTATGTAACACTTAGAAAAAATGTCAGTCAAAATTCAAGAAACATTTTTTGTGTATTGTATAGTATGTTCTTAATATTTTCCACACTCAATTTTTAATTATTTAAAAACAGAAAAAGATTGATATTTTAAAATATTATCTTTATATTCTTATTTTTCACCTTTTATTTCAATGATACATGACTTTCAAATTAATTTGAGTGCCTACCTCATGGCAGCAATTTTTCTAGGTATTAGTACACGAGGGAGGAAAAGTCCCTCCTCCTTTGAGACAAAAAAAAGTAAAGTAGAATATATGAACAAAATCAAATTTTCAGTAGAAGGAAGATGAAGTCTACTTTAGAACTGGTGTCCGAATAGGTCTTGCTAAGGACATACCATTTAAGCTAAGAACTGTAGATGATATGTAATCAAGGAAAGATGTATGAAATATGTGTTCTTAGTAAATGAGCGAATGCAAACAAACTCAGGAGAAAAGGACTTGGAGTGATAGAGGAACAGACTGGAGGCTGAGTCAGGGAACTGAGAGACAAGAAATGTTAGAAGATAACTTCAACTTGGTTGATTTATTATTGCCATTTGCTATGATGTTGAGAGGTTAGCTAAACTACCCCATAATATTGCTGCTTTGACATCATTTTGTGTGGCCAAGTAGTTTGCGGGGGGGCTTGAAATGACATTAGCTGTCCCCTCTCTCTTGAGCACATGCCGTATACAACATTGTGCAGAGTCACAAGTAAATGTTAAGTTCCTGTTTTGACCTCCAACCATTTTTGTGATAAGTACTATGCCCAGCTGCCAGGATCTTCTCCTAATGGGGATCAGGACCTCCCCTCTGAAGCTTAACAACCTCCACCCCCAACGCAAAGCACCAGCTCTCCCTACCTATACCTTGCCTTAAGTCCTCAGGTGGAGCCTCAAAGTGTTCTGTGTACCCCTTCAGGACCTGTGGGTATCTCTAGAAGCCTTTGGTTGAACTGTGGTTTACATTCTGCACCCTGGGGCTCTACTTAACAAATGTTAATTTAGAGAAGTTACAATCTTGGGGGTTGGAAATAGTCCAAGGAATGCCTATGGGATCTAGTAAGCAAGAGAATTTCAGCCTTAAAGACACAGAGTTATGAGATGTTACCGGCCCTCAGAAAGATGAGTAGACTTCATCTGGTAAATACTGAGAGATAAGGCCAGGAACACAATGCTGCAAGCATTTCTCCCTGCCACCTTTGATGATCTTCTCTCCATTTCTTGTCAAGGCCAGGTGCTGTATTAGGAGGGCCTGAAAGCCACGGGTAAGTGTAAACAGTTGCTGTCAGGAAAAGGCTTGCAATGGGCTGGATCTGCCCCCCGACCCCCGCTTCAAATTTTTATGTTTTGAACCCCTGATCCCAGTGTGATGGAATTTGGAAGTGAAGCCTTTGGGAGGTGATTAGGTCATGAGAGTGCAGCTGTCATGAATAGAAGAGGCCAGAGAGCTGGGCTAGCACCATGGGAAGCTACAAGAAGACAATGACCCTCTGTAACTTATAAGAGGGCTCTCACTAGGACCCACCTCTTCAGGCACCATGATCTCAGACATCTAGCTTCCAGAGTTATGAGAAATGTTTGATGCTAAAGGCGCCAAGTCTATGGTGACTTGTTAAAGCATCCTGAACTGACTATGGCAAGGTTTTTAAAATTAATTTATGTGTGTTAATCAAAATTATATTATAGTGAGGATGATAAGTGTGTTTTGCAATAAAAATCTGGCCATATTCACTCAGAGAGACTGTTTTGTTTTTCTTAGTTGCCCAGCATTCATGAAGTGGTCCTGAAATGGAAATCCTGTCCTGGCAGGGTGGCTCAGCTGGAGCATTATCTCATACACCAAAAGGTTGTGGGTTCGATTCTTGATCAGGGCACATACATGGGTTACAGGTTAGGTCTGTGTTTGGGGCCCATATGGGAGGCAACCAATCGCTGTTTCTCTCTCACATCAATGTTTTTCTCCTTCTCTCTCTCTCTCTCTCTCAAATCAATAAACACCCTCTTAGGTGAGGATGAAAGAAAAAAAGAAGAAAGAAAGATTAATATTAGTACCACTACTCAGCACAATTGTGCTGAGAAGAATGCATCAATCAGTAAGTAGTAATTAGGCATCTTCTCTATACTAGACATTCTATTAAAAGCAAAATAGAATGTCACAGTGCCTATTTTTTTAGGAAATTTTCTTCTAAATGGAGAGAAGTGATACAGGCCAAAAGAAAATATAACAATATGAATCAATGTATAATCAAAATCATCATAGACTTTGTAATAATAGCAAAAATACGTTTATTGAGCACTTAAGATATTCAGACATGCTTCTAAGTGTTTCTAGGCACAGAGCCTGTTATCTAACCTTCACACTAATTCCATATAATACATTGCTGTTATTATCCCCATTTTACCAATGAAGAAACCGAGATCAGAAGACCAAGGAAACTGCAGAACCCACGAAAATAAGTGTGGCAGGAATTCAAAGAGAAAAGAGCCCTCACCCCCTGGGAAGCAGTAGAAGAAGTGCTGATCTGGGGCTAAAAGTGCAGATGGGTTTCTGAAAAGGGGGACTGGGAAAACAAAAGAAAAGGAGGAGAGTGGGCGCATTCCAGGCTGAAGGAGTAGCTTGAGAAAAGTTTTAGAGCTAGTATTCTGAAGGTAACTTCAGGGTTACTGAGAATACCTGAACTAGAGAGGAAGAATCTTGGAGGGCGGTGCGCTGAGAGATCCTGAGAGTTCATCTTTCCAATTTATTTGATGGGGCCGTGTTGGAGAGTTAAAGAGTTAGGGAATTATTACAGTGGTTCAGAGGTGGGGTGATAAGGACAGAATTAGTGTGGAGCTGCTGGATCTGGAAATGAGGCAGCAGATGTGAGGGAGCTTTGCAGGGAATAATCAATAGGCTTTCAAAACTAATTAGATGTGAGAGCTGTGCTGTGTCTGGTTGTGGAGGATTCAATTGCTTGAGGAGTGGCCACAGGATGGAGCTCTCCATTAATGAGCCTGGAATCACAGCTGGGCATTTTAGTAAGAGGAGTTGAAGATAAAACACAGGAGGCCTAGAAAATAAGGCCCTTTAAAGAAATAAATAAGAAATAATAAAAGTAAGATTTTGAACAAATACAAATCTCTCATTTCTACTTCCAAATCACATCTCCTGAAACAAATCAAGAACTAGTGTGTAAGTAGAAATATATTTGTACCTAGACTAATGATTATCAAACATTTTACACACACACACACACACACACACACACACACATGCACTTACTAAGACCTGGCAGTTTTTGCATAGGAATTTATCCTAAATAAAAAATATCAGTGGTAATCACAATTCTGTGTGTATGGGCACACATTTAATGCATGTCTTTTGCGGTGTAACTTTTATGTAAAAATAAGTTACAAAAATAGTAATAATTGCCGATAATAAAAAGTTGGTTGTATTATTTATACAAATTATCAATAATAATTAAAATAATATTTTCAAAAATGTTTAATGGTATACAACATATCTATATTATTCAATGGGAAAAGTATTATATAAATTATAATCCATGCTTAAAATTATATTTTCAACATGCCTATATAAATACATAAGCATGTTGAAAATATAAGTATTTCATATACTTATTTATTCTTATAAATATATTATATGCATATAAATATATGAAATATAAATGTCAAATATAAATATTTATATATTTATATGCATATATTCATAAGATTTCAAGGCTATTTATAAACCAAATTGTTTAAATGAGCTATCTCTGGATTTCTGGATTATGGGTAAGATTTAAATTTTACTTTCCTTTTAAATTTTCTTTCTAAATTTCATACCATATGAAATTACTGAAATAAAGCATATTAAAAAATAAACTGTTATGCAGCAATGGGAAAGTTCTTCTATACTTCAGTTTAAAGAGTTGTTTACAAATAATACTGAGGCAGGATCTTTTAATGTAGTGGAGACCTCCCATAGGAGTTCTCGTTGTCATGGCCCGGTAAATTTTAACTGTGGGCATAGCTACTCCTTCACTGCCTTGAGCTTCTGAAGTGATGTTAGGAACACACCTTGCACCCATGTGGCTGCAAGTCAGCCTTAACTTGAAATACCCACCACTGGACAGTTGTGTTTAAATTTATCCAAGCAGAAGCTTTAGCTGACATTTGTGGTAAGTAGTAAAGTAAGAATATTTTAAGCACCTGCTGCACACTTAGTTCAGAGATAAAATTAGCTTAACATACAGTAATTGTTTATGGCCTGCTTTTTTTTTTTTTTTTTTTTGGTAAAAACAGATTGGGGCATAGGAGGTTAGGAAGCCTATAGTTGAGTGACTCTGTTCTATGGCTTTCAATTCTAGGTTGAATGAGAGTCTGGAAATAGAGTCATGATGAATAAGTTCCATTGATCTACTATTAAATTCAACCTTACTTTATGGATTATAGCTATCATGATACAGTATCTGGGTTCCGTTCCTAATAGCTACCATTTTTTGCATGATCACTGTGTTAGGTACTATACACATACACGTGGATGGCCATTTAATCTTCCCCATATTTATTTCAGCCAAATAATTATTTCATTTTTGTAAAAGTATGATAGCTCAAAGCTGATTTAAAAAAGAAAAAAAAAAGCTTGCTCAAAGTCACACTGCTATGAGATGAAAAGAGAGGGGCTCTGATGGCTTCATTACTATTCCCCTCCGAAGCCTCTTCTCCCCACCGGGCTTCCTCCTAAATCCTCTGGACCCTCTTCCCTGAGCATTCTTCATTACCTCTTTTTTCTCGTCCTCATTTATAAGCACCCCTTGAGCTTATTTATTCCTTTCTAAGCTCCTTCTTGAACTGAACCATTGGAATTACTTTGATAAGCATTTATGAGTTTAATTCCTGCAAAATAAGATGTTGTTCCAGCTTACACTTAACTTCTCCTCTGACCATTTACATATTTTTAGGTCAAATATCCTGGTGAACCATGGCTGGGGGTGGCCCTAATGATCCCTGCCCCTGGTGTTCACACATTTGTGTAATCCTCTCAAGTGTGGGGGTGACCTTGTGAAATATGGTCATGGCAAGGAAAACTATGCACAATGTTTTATTAGAGAACTATTCCAGGAACTATTGCTGGTGTGTTATTTCTAGGTACCATTCTTTCCCCAAAACCCCTCAGTTATATTTCCCACCACAAACTCCTTCGGTTGGAGTTTCTAGGGGGTGCCGTAGAAGGCTTTAATGGTTTGGAAACATGTTTCTTGGCTCTCTGCTGCAAGGCAGAACCTCACTGTGGATAGTTTGGTAGCTATTTTCACACCCTGAGCCTATCTCCCATGTGATAACTTCTGGAGAAAAGAGGCCGTGCAAGAGGGCCTGTCACTCGACCTGTTGTCCCTTTGTGTTCTTAGAACCTATTGTGGAAAACTGTAACTGATGCAAAACGAAGGGGTTACTGTCAATATCTTCCTAATATTGTCTACTGCAGGAATAATTAAACAATGGAGGAGAATGTAAGAATTTTCCCCAAATTTTAGGGAACTTGATGTAAATAACCAAGTGAGAAAGGCCAAGGTTTGTACATTTCTTTAAAGATTTTTATTTATTTATTTTTTAGAGAGAGGGGAAAGGAGGGAAATAGAGAGGAAGGGAAACATTGACATGAGAGAGAAACACCAATCAGTTGCCTCTTGAACAGGACCCAAACCAGGGACTGAAACTGAAACCCAGGGATGTGCCCTGACCGTAAATCAAAGCAGTGACCTTTTTCTTAGCGGGAGGACACCCAACCAACTGAGCTATATCAGTCAGGGTGGAAAAGATAATTCTAAGGAAATAACAACAATCGAATTTCCCAACTGGGTCTAATGAGAGAGGTTACTGTTGCCATCAATCATTGGGCCACACACAAGAGATGTGGCATAATGCAAAGGCCAAAAGGTCATTGTGCCAAGTGGGTTACTATATTCACGCTTTACGGTGAGATTCCTTATACAATTGTCCAGCTATAGACATTTTTAAAAGGAAAATAACAGTACTTAAATAGTAGCAGTTTCTTGGAGTCCTTTCTTTCTGCAGTGTATACATGGTAATATATTTTACCTAAAAAACAGGATTTATTGAGATGGATAAAATCTTGTCTGTTTCAAAAGTAAAAAAGACAAGATTGACAAATAGGGAAAGGAAGAGCCTGAACAGACAACAGAGCATTGTAGACAACATGTGGTGCATGCAAAGAGGGAAGGCAGGGAAAGCAGGGAGTCCAGCATCCGGGGATGGGAGGAAGGCAGCAGTGGAAGTATCCCTGTGTATACCTCTCAGTACAGGAGGTCTACAGAGAATGAGTGAGGCAAGGGAGAAGGAGAGAAAGCCCAGGAACGTAATTATGAGACTCTGTGACAAAGGTGACACACTCTAGAAATGATGAAAATGTCATGCTGGGACACTTATGGAGGGAGTTGGCAGTCCCTCTTGAAATGAAGATGAAGCCCCCGAGAGAATGGTCATGCTATCGCCAAGGTCTAACCAACTTCAGAAGATAAAAGGCCAAGAGCAAGAGGGCAGAAAATAAAAGGAATAAAACAGGAATGTACCTTTTCAGCTTGCATATTATTATCAAACCTCAAGAGAGGAGGAATAATTGTAAAATTCCAATAAATAATATATTGCTTTCTCAGAAATGTCTGTGACTGATCATGTATCTGTAATTTAATGATTTATTCAATTTGGTCATAAAAAACTTTATAAGAGAAAATTTTTTTCAGTTATTTTCAGATAATGCTTATAGAGTGTCCAGTAACCACTGTTTCCCAGCACCTAGTACAAACTTGGACTATGGTGGAAAATAAATATTTTTGAATTACTGAATTGATGAGTGAATAATGAATTTTGTCCCAAATTGACTGTAGAACAGAAATCTTGTAAGAGAACTTCTTGAGTACAAACGAGTCCTAAAGAATACCTTGTCTTCACAAGAGTGTCAAAGGAGGAGAAAAGCCATCCCTGGTCACGTCTATGTCAACCTCTACCGAGAAAGTGAGTCTCTGAAAGTTAAGAGTCAAGGAGTGTAAGTTCTTTTTTGAAGTGTTTGCAGCTAAAAAGCGAACTAGGACAGTGATTTAAAATGATAGTAATTTTGAGTTAAGTTTTGAAAATTTATAATTCAATATTGACCTGTCACCTGATACAATGTAAAACATTGTAACTCATTAAAATGCTATTTGCAATCTTCTTTCAATATATGTTACATAACAAATGATTTTTAAATAATTAAACATGTAAATAAATGTATAGGTTTAAAACAAATGTTAGAAAAATAATTGACCCTATAGTAGGCATGAGGTATATATTCTATGTTGAACAAGAAAATAATTATTTCTGTTGTTTGTAGCATCTACTTTCAAACTAACACTAACACACTGTCTAAAAGATAGATGAATAAATAATAGATAGTGATCAAATAGACATGGTTGATATTAAACTGATCATAGTTTTACATCAGTCATTTTGTCTATTCTAATATAGTTTTGTGAAGCCCTTTGTTTTCTTTTTTAAATATATACCTCAAATACTTTCTTTAATATTAATAGAAACTTAATTTTTTAAATTGAATATTCTATAAGGTCTCTTAATGCACTACAGATTTTGGCTCTACATTTTGGTTCTTTATACTTAAGCCAGCTGTATAACATTCCATTTTTGTACATAAAACTACTTTTAGCTCAGTAGACTGCCAAATTTCACTGACTTTTTTTTTTTCATACGCATGCTCTATATTTATTATTCTTTTCAGAGTTTTCAAATTTAACAAATTCACAGATGCTTTCTCTGTCTAGGCTCATTTATGTAAATTTTTATAACAGTAAATATGTCTACTGACCCACTGAACACTTCTCATCTTGCAGCTCTGGTAAATTCTCGGTGTTTTAATCATCCCTCCTTCCACTGAGAAACTTGTCTCAGTGTAATCACTGGATTATGTGATGTTTGAAAACTGTTCTTAACTATGAGAGCATAGTGGTTAATAGGACTTAGATGATTGTTTGTACAGAATTGTATGACCTCAGTATACCCATTTGTTTTTTATTAAAAAAAAATGTTAACCCCCCTATTTGAGGAGTGATCAATGTAATTTTGTTTTATGATGAGCAGTACTTGGCAGGACACCTCATTGATTTCAGAAACAAATTTAGACAGATCCTTGATAATGCTGGAAACTAATATCTTAGCAGTGAAATAGGTTTTTTTTTTTGACTGCAGACAACTAAATTTCCAGAAAATTGAGTTATTATTTAGAAAGAAGAAATGTTATATTTTCAATAGGTGAATTTCATATCCCCCCAACATATCCTAAGCATTTAAATTTTAAAGATATATATAAGTGTGTGTGTCAATAGAAGAAAATTGTTAGGTGTTGTCATGCAAATAAAAAAGAATGTTCTTTACTCTTAAAAGTATTTGAGTTTAACATGACGACTATTTTGTTTTGGTTTTTCCACTTCTATAGCTTTTCACAGCTTTCTATTGTATGATGCTCAGGGACATTGTTAGATAATGCCTGTAGAATTAAAATATTAGCATTTTTAATGTTGCCATATTTAGAAGTTTTTATTATTGGGATCATGAGTCACATGGTAAATTCCATTCCAGTTATTCATGATGATGACATTTCTTTATATTGAAAATTGCATGTGTGCATGAGTAATGTTTTCTGATTTGTGGTAAAATGAACACTTATATGAAATTTATTGTCAACTATAATTCAGCACAGTTAATTCCACTCAGGAGTTACTGTTGATAAATAAGTTGTGAGAAAAAATTAGCTATAACATTTCTGTGGGAAATTTTATGTTTAGTTAGAAATGATAGATTTTAAGGATCCAAATGCTACTGAGGTCATCAATTTTCTCACCTTTAAAGAAAATTTGTTTATTCTCCCATGGACTCATATTACAATATTCTGTCTATTATATGTAGCTGGTGTTGTATTCAATAATGATTTCCTACAACAGACATTTTTCTATATATCTCGACTCTTTTTATATGCCTAATTGCAAAGTTATTTTGGGATTTCATGAATCTTAATAAAAGTTTAACTAATATTATCTTTTTTTTGTCTTTCAGCATCTAAAAATCGCACTAGAATATCAATCAGGACTGAGATCACAGCGTTCCAATAGAGAGTAGACTGATAAATTTATAATTAGAGCTCTAAGAGCAATCACTACAATGAACAGAAACACTTTTTAGTCTATGATTCTCAAAATGAAAATTTTGATAGGACTTTTTATTAATTGAGATATAAGGATATTTTAATTGATTTTCAAAGAAAATTAAAATGTTGTAAATCACTTGGTATATTGTTTGTCTTTTAGCCTATTGGAATCTGTGTTTCAATAACTTATAGATATATATTTTTTAATGTCTTACTATTGCAGAGTGAAATCCTATTTGCCATACCATATATTATGAAACTTCTTTAGTCTAAGCATAATATTGTTACTTTTTTTCTTGGATTAATTTCTAGAAATGGCTTCGTCCCTTTTTAATGGTCACTAGATTCTTATATACTATATTATTTTATGGCTTTTAAAGTAATATATTTAAAATATGAAGAATTCACTGGAACAGTGGACAAGTTCTCCAATGTTACCCTCTATAAGAATTTTACTTTTTGTACATGTTCTTTTAACCTATATCAGATTGAAATTCAATCTAGCACATATGAACTGAAAAGAGCAGAAATAGAGCTAGTTAGTATTTACATAGAAGATTAATGGAGGGGGGGAAAGGGTATGGTCCTGGCCAAATGAAATTGTTTTATTTTAAACTTGTAGATGAATGATTCATATAAAATACTGTACATATAAAAGCAAAAAATATTTTAAAACATTATCAAATAATTTAAGCATATGTTGTCATACTTGGAAACATGGAAAATAAATTAGACTATACTTGCTCTAAAAATACCCAAAATAGATAATCCTGAAAATGATCAACATAGTCATGATACTGAGTAAGAAGGATGGTTTCATTTTGTAGAATTTATTGAAAGTGAGACTATGAGGATAATACAGAGGCTAGTTTAAGAAGCAATTAAGTAATAACTGATTTGTGCATCTGTAAACTGATGAGAACTTTATCAGAATATCTGGTAAAATGATAATAAGGAATAGATTATGAAATACTAAATATAGAAATGTTATTTTGCTTAGAATTAGAAATATTAGATATGTACTAATGATAGAAATATGGAAAACTTGATTTTATAACCATACCATTTTCCTATGATAGTACAAAATCCATAAATCTCTGAGTTGGATGATTTAATAACATATTGTTATTTAACTGTAGTTTTTGCACATTCTTAAACAGTTATTCTAATTTATTTATTTAACAATAATTATATCAAAATCCCAAAGCAATTCACTGTTTATAGCATCTAAAGAACTTAGATCAGTACCTGATATACAATAAGCTATATATAATATTAATGCTATATATTATGCTGTTATATATTTGTAAGCACTCTATATATTTTATTGCTGTTGTTCATTTTCAAAGACTTTAAAACATTTATATATCTTTTATATAACTGTAGATGTGAATTCAACTGTTTTTACTGATGAAAATTTCAAAATCAATTCCTTCAGTTAAATTTTTGAGGATCTGTAAAATGGAATAAGTATTTTGGTTTTACATAATACATCTCCAAAGTGTCTGTATATGAATTACACAGATTTTTTCCCCCAGTGGGAACCTCACTCCTGAAAAGTTTTAAGGGAAATGGTTTTTAGGAAGGAAGGTTATTCCAAGATTCCAAATGTTACTGAGCTTTTTGTTTTGCTCTTACTCGGGAAGGGTGGGCTGGCACAGGGCTGACCTCTGTCACCCATAAGGAGTCCTACTCCTTTTGGCAGGACTCTTGGTGGAAGATGAGGATGACTTGCTCCCATTCCACAGAACAATAAATGGATAGGTTCTTTCCCTCTAACATCACAGGTAATGAGTCCTTTAAAATGCCCATAACGATTGAGTTTCATTGGGAATAAATGAATTTCAAAATTTAGAATCGCCTAACGCTTCTCAAGGCCTCCTGTGCTCTTACCCAGAGACAGACTCCTCTCAAGTGACACAGCTCTTTTCCCCACCCACGGAAGGTGCTGCTGAGACTGGCACAGCTTTAGAATACAACCGGCGGATTGCTGTCTTCAGATTAGTGACAGTATAAATCAGTAATGCTTTTTAATCTCTGTACTATCCTCAATCATTGGTGGGAATTACATAGCATGTTGTCAGGGCACCTCTGTCTTGGTTTTAGAGCATATGGACTCCAGCATGAAAGTATGAAGTGGAACATTTAGAACTATTATGCCTTTTAAGAGCATTAAATATCACAGAGAGTTTAGTTTTATATTTTATTCTTCTCTGAAATTTTACTTTCAATAAGGGCATTATAAGAAAGTCTAATTAATGGCTCAACTGACATTTATTATCACAAAATAGTAAACTTCTCTGCTTTTTAAAATGTTTCTCATTATAGATGAAATTAAATCCCTTCTACATTTAAAATTGTATTGAATTTTGCCCCGGATGGTGTGGCTCAGTGGGTTGAGCACTGGCTTGCGAACTAAAGGGGTGTTGGTTCAAGTCCTAGTCAGGGCACATACCTGGGTTGCACGTTGGTCCCCAGCAGGGGGCATGTGATAAGCAAAAGCACATTGATGTTTCTCTTCCTCTCTTTTCCCCTCCTTCCCCTCTAAAAATAAATAAAATCTTAAAAAATAAAATTGTATTGAATTTTAAAAAGATTTACCCCAACTAGTTAGGAGCAGACTTCATTGCCTAAAATGAAATAGAGCCTATGATATATTTGTAATACTTCTCCATGCCACCATACTTCAGTCTCGGCAAGTCAGTTTTCCAGTGTACATGGTTGTTTGGTGGTCTATGAATATTAAAAGTCCCCCAGAGCTGGCCTGAGGTGAAATTATTTCCAAATATATGAAAGTTATTTATGGCTAACAAACAAGGTATCTCATTAGAATCATTATTCAGCTTTGTTAGGAGACCTGGGAAGGACTGGCCTAAATGAGTGGGTTAACAAGTGAGTTCCAGACCTCTTGAGAATTCCAATAACACAGGAGGGACATGGGGATAGGGGAAGGGCAAAACTCTGTCCTTCATTATCAAATAGAAACTGATAAGGGGATTAGAAGAAGGGGTTATTAGATTTAGCAAATAAAAATAGAGGACACGCAGTTAATTTGAATCATAGATAAATAATGAATGCAAAATTTGGGGCATACTTATACTAAAACATTATCTGTCATCAGTCTGAAATCCAAAGATAACTGGGACTCCTATATTTTATTTGGTGAACCTTAATAGGGGAAAGTACTACACAAAAACAAAAACAAAAACAGCTTTTGCCTCTTTCAGGGAACTGACCTTACCGAAACACCTAGGCCATGGATTTCCATGTAGAACATGAGTAATTTCACAGAGCACTAACATGAGATAAGATTGACCATCATAACATGAAGCAAAAACATTTTGCCTGGGCACAAACCAAAATTAAAAGAACAACTCCAGACTTTCTAACTCCAAGTTTCTTCTTCCTCTACAACTTAAGAAGTACTGTTGCATAGTACCTGGTAAAATGCTGCATTTCTTCTTGTATCACTAGGAACTCCGACCACTTCTCACTCAACAATCTTAGACTGAGGGTCTTTGTGCTGCTTAGTACTTTTATTACATCTTCCAGTTTTTAGCATGGCGCTGTGAAAGTTCTCCTAAACGACCCCTTGTTTGAACTGAACTGTAGGCTTGTTTCAATTTTTTCCTGAAAACACATTTTTTACATAACAACTAGTCATACTCTATTTCCATTGTTTTTGTTTTTGTTTTTTGTTCTCTTGGCATAAGGTCAGTTGTTCCTCAAAACCCATTCTCTCCGTTTTCCAGAAGGAAAATGTTTCAAATGGGCTCATAGAAGGGGAGTCGCCCGCATGTGCTTTTCTATGGGCTGCAGCTGCCCTGTGGCTGAGATCCACTCAGGCCTCCTGAGACGACAAAGGTAGAAAAGGGCAGAGCTTGAAGGTGAAACAAGCCTGGGTTTCAAAAGGCATGGGGGACAGAGCTGCCCACTGAAACACACCTGGACGATATGTCACAGGATAAAGAGATTAAGTCCTATCTTACTTACATAATTGAATTGTGGGCATTCTTAGTCCAGCAGTTTAACATATGCACTGGTAGATACTGTTTTATATTGAGGCTTTATTCATTATACTTGGTTTTTCTTGGGCTTTCGATACTACTTTCTGAAGTTCTTATTATCGTCTGCCTAGGTAAGAAATACCAAAACAATTACATCATGTAGTTGTTGAAGAAGATGGAATCTGAAACCAGATGTCTTGGATTACAATTCAGACTCTTTATTTATAACATGATTGAGCTGAACAAGTTATTTTATTTGTGAATGAGTATTTTACCACTTGTAAAATGGCGCTATTATTATTAATAATAATACCTGCCTCATAGAATTGTTGAAAGGGTTTAATGAGGTAATGTATAGAGCAAAGAGTACATTATCTGAAACAGTAAGTTCTCAATAAGTGCAATAAAGGTGGTGATTATCACCAATTATCTCAAGGAGCAGTATTTACTCTTACTACTAATAAAACAACAACTTACATGTATTGAGTGCTCACAATATGCCAGATACTTTTGTAAGTACCTTGCAAAGATGTTATATTTTATATTTTTATTTATTGAAAAGATATTTATTGAGGTCCTAATTTGTGCAGGCTCTGTTCTTAGTGCTATATACAGCAGTGGAAAAAAAGAAATAGACAAAAACACAGCCTTCAGTAACATTTTTATTCTACTGGACTAAATGGAATATTAACAAATAGTTGAATGTTTAATGTATTAGAGAAATGGAAAACAAGAAAGCCAGATCAATGAAATGAAAAGCATATTGGAGTTCTTTCCATATAGGGTGGTCAAGAGATGCTGTCTGATAAAGTGATATTTGTGGAAAGAGCAGAAGGAAATGAGGAGTGAACATAGCAACACTGCACAGAACTGCTCCTGGACGAGGGGGCAGAGTGTTCAAATCCTTGAGGAGAAGCAGTCTCGGCATCTTCGAGGAGCATCAAGGAAGCCACTGTGGCTGGAGTTGGGGGTAAGAGAGAGGACGCTCAAAGGAAGCAAGAAAGGTTTCCTTGCTTCCAGAATCTCAGAGGGAGTACAGCCCTGTAGACACCTTGATTTCAGACCTTTAACCTCAACAGCCTTGAGACAAAAATTTCTGTTTTCCTCTGCCCCTCCATCTGTGGCCCTTCATTACAGCCACCCCAGGGAACTAAGAGACACCACGCTGTGGTTTGTGTGCCCTGGGTTGTAGTCCTGGCCAGCCCAGGGAAATACGGAAGGTAAACTCACTATTCCACTACTTTGAGAGTTACTTTTTGAGAGTAACTTTTTTATAACAGAAAACAGATTTCTTCCATGAAGCAAAAATGTAGACAACAAAGGATGTTTTGGGTAACATGATTATTATATTTTTAAATAGCTGCCACCTATTGGGTGTTTACTGGATGCTGCATGCCATGCAACATTCACAGACTTGTATGGCTGGCACAACAACTCGATTAAGGACCACTTATATCTTTTCATTTCTATATATAAGAAGTTAGTGACTTGTCTTATGACTTTTGGTGGCAACTTTGAATTCAAGCAATCTGAGCCTTCATTGCTGTGCATACCCTATGTTCTCTGCCTCAAAACCACTATTGAGCAGGTTACATTTTTTTAGTGTACAATCAGGTTCCTTTAGCCATTGGTTTCAAACTTCCAATGCTTGTTTTCCCAAACCCTCTTTTTTTTTCTTTCTTTCTTCTTCTTCTTTTTTTTTTTTTGTTGGCTACCTGTCTTTAACTCTTGGCCTTTTTGCCTGTAGTTTGCTTTCAGTTCTAAGAGCTATTTCAGTTGTATCAGTCCATTTAATATTGAATTAGCATTCCAGCAGTCTTTCTGCCAGTACCAAATGGGCTCATTTCCTCTTCAACTGTTCAGTACACTGACCATGCACAACAGCCTGTGTGATGTGCTAAACTGAGTCACTTGTGCTATTATTTATGTTTATTATAAACTGCTATTTACATGGCAAGCTATAATCTTGATTTACAATTATAGCATTAATTGACTGCATTTGACTATGCACCTTAACTCTACATAATTTGCCTATAAATTTTCAGAATTTTGTTGTGCTGTTTAGCTTAGGAGGCTCATGATCATTTCTGCGAGACTGCCCTATCAATGTTCTCACTAATTGGCTATATGTAGTTTAGAGCTTAACCTTGCAGGAAGGTTTACATTTTTCTGCCAAAACAAAATTCCCCTTTATCCCTTCTTAGCAATATTTACCTCTCCTACTGCTCTCTAAATAACAAGGCCATGAGACCACTGGTTTCTACCTGTGGCCAGATAAATTCACTGTTCTGGCACAAATGGGAATTCCCATGAAAATCTAAAGTGAATAGAAAAGTTAGAGATCAGTTGGAAGTTATGATGGCTTTTCCATAGCCCTTTGCATCTCTTGGCTTTACTAACTGGTATTGACTACCTTAGTCTCCATACCAGATCTCTGTACCTAAGCTTTGCCTCAGAATCACCTGTGGAACTTTAAAAATCATGTATGTGGCTAAGAACTTTTCATTCTGTTTTCTTGGGGATGGGGGTATGTGGGTGGGGTGGATGCTAGCCAATTCGTTTGTGAATCACAGCACAGAAGAATCTAATGCACAGCCTAATTGAGAGTTTCTCCTCCATAGTCAGAAGTAAAATGAGGAACAGGATTTGAAAATGTCCTTCAGAATCCTGGTCCATTCTTGAAAACTAGTGAATAGACCATATTTAGGGAGGTCCTCAGACTGGGATGATTCACTTTGGATCACTTATCCTCTCTCACCCTGCTCTGTACACACCCTCGAGACACACACTTTGTATTTAACTTCTTAAAAGTTAGTAAAATAGCTGGGGAAAAGGGAAGCCAGTACCCTGAAGGCAAATGAGGAGCCCTATAGTTTTATGAAGTAAAAGGCCCACCTATTGAGTTGTGTACCATCTCACTTTCATTCACCAACAGCCTCTGTGGAACCTCTGAAGACCTGGTCACCACAGGGCAATTTCTCCAGTTTGTCCTAATTGAAGATGACAATAAACTGGTACTATTACCTTTCTCAGGATAAGCTCCACATTATTTAAAATGTTTAATTTCCTTAATAATATTCCCCACAAGGACATTTTAGGTCAGCTCAATTTTCTATTATTCCATCTGGTTTTGCACAGAAGATAATCATTTTATAGAGTAAAATGAACAAAATACAATTCTATATAATGCCATAATGATTTCAATTTGATGAAATATACTCTGTGCAGTTTTACCAAGTTGTTAAGGTACTTAGCTTTGCTGTGACTAAGTACATTGAGCCCAGATACCTAAAAAATAGAAGAGATGTACCAAGTTCATGGATGGAAGACTCAACAAGGTAAAGACATACATTTCTCCCAATTTGATACAGGTATAATGCAATTTCTGTCCAGATCAGTCCATGGATTTCGATACACACAGACAAGCTTATTTTAATATTTATGTGCAAGGGCATGGAACCTAGAATACTAAAACAAGTTCATAGAGAAGAATACAGCGGGAGGAATTGCTTTACCCAATTTTAACATGTAATACATAGCAAAACCTATTTAAGACACTTGAGTATTTTTGGAGGAATGGATAATAGATTTTTTTCTGATTTATTTTTTATTTTGCAACCAAGGTAAGAATATCTTGTTTCTTTGAATAGCTTTGTTTTGGCATTTGTAATGTAGTAGTGCTCTGGGTATGAAAATGGTTAGATGTTAGAACCAATTATATTATTCAGCAATTTTCTATTTTCTTTCAGTATTTAAAATATTCAAGTGATTATTTCAATATGACAATACTCTGCTACTTGTCTTTAATCATTGCTAAGCTTGTTTTTCCTCTGCTGATGTACATATACTTGTAACAAATTATAGAAATATACATTTAAAAATTTAATTTTAAGACCAAATCAAAATTCATTGGCCATATTTTGAGATTATAATCTAAAAGCGTAAAAAGAACTCCAGTATGTGAGGCCATGAGCTTGATTATATATCATTCTCTTGGTAAAATTTGTAATACCTGTTGTAATTCATAAAATCCTAGATTGACAATGTTCTAAAGGTTTTCCTCCCACCTCTCTACTCTACAGAAGTGAGATCACTTGTCTTAGGTTAAAGTAATCTGTGAATTCAACCAAGTATGATCAACTCTCCGTCTTATATATTTTTTCCACTTAGTTTAACTGCTAGTAGTTAAATTTTGTGTCAAAGTGCAGTTCTGAACACGTTCTCTAAGCCCCTGTTTTTGAAATTGTGATATATGGTCATTTTGCAAGCCAATTGCTTGTAAAACTTGCTTAAATGCAAGAATTCCAGTACCAGCCTCAGGCTTACTGACTCTGAATCTCTGGAGATAGGACTGAAAACCTATGCTTTTGAAAGTTCTCCATATGATTTTTATCTGCCTTAAATCTTGAGTTGCATTTCACAGAATGTTCTTGCTGTAGACTTTATACAGAAGGTTTTTTTTTCTCTAGACTCCGTAGCAAATACTAGTGAAACTGTGCATCCTAAAATCAATTTGACAATGGCTATTATTATAGTGTCCGTTGTTGAAACAGTGGTCATTTGCAACCCGTAGGCACATTTTGACAAAAATCATACTGTGAACATGAGTTGAATAAGACATGATTTTACCTACAAATGCCAATTTACTTTGATCATTTATGTGTATTCAATTCTATCTAGTCCAATCTATTATCCTAAAATAAGAAAAGATGAGAAGCAAAAGACCTGGGAGAAAGCAGGTAAACAACTGAGACTGTTTTGCTTAAAGCAAAATCTCCCACAAAGCGGGCACAACGTATCTGTGCACACTAGTTAGAAAGTATGGTTCCTTTCCTTTCTCATTGTACATTTTCATTTTCCCGTATGACCTTCAGGAGTTTTGTGCAGAATTGTTTTCATACAAATACTTCATGGAGGAAATACAATGCTTATGATTGCCTGGCTTTTGTGGCCACCCCATACGTTGAGCCTTGTATGTATGTGTGCAAATACATCCTTAAATACACACTTGATCCTGACTCCTTAGTCTTAATCTTTAAGGAAAGGTATCAACAAATTGATGGAAGACTGTAGCAGCGGATTTATCATAGCCATATTCTGAAATACCATAGCTATAGGAAGTTTGTTCTACAGTTAGATTGAGTGATTTGTTTATTTAAAAATCACCATTCCTTCCCTCCTGTATACTATGTCCCTGCCCCTGCCACCGACCTCATCCTTCTACAATTGCTTCAGGTCTAGATCACTCTTTTTAACTTGTTTCTTTCAATATTTACTTGTCTCCTCTATGTTTTCAATGTTTCTTGTCCAATTGAATTATCCTAGCTTTCAAGTATACCCTAGCATACTTCCATATTAAAAAGAAGCAAAAAGATAAAAACTCTTTTTTGAAAAAGTTCATTCTCCTAGCATACAAAGCCCTTTTGCTCTGCTTCATGGAACTTTCTAAAAAAATAAAACTGTTTAGAATGACTATTTTCACTTACTCAGTTTCCTTTTACTCTAAAATGTATTCTAATCTGGTTTCTACTCAAATTGCTACAAGAAAACTGCTCCCTCATCAGTTTTTAATGACTAATGGATTTAAATGACCCTGCATTTTAATCTCCTGTCATGAACCTGCTAATGAGATGTAAATTTATGTGTTTACCTACCCACTTGATACATTCACTAGAATGCTCCTCAACGATAAAAATTATGCTAAAAAACTTACTAATTTTTTTCTATTCTATCAGATTTTGCTTCTCATATTTTGCTTTGCTTTTTCATATTTAAATATATGGTACCTCAGTCATGCACAAACTCAAAATGGGCATTTTTAAATCATTCTTGCCACTTCTCTCATTCTTTATTCTCTCATACTTGGCTCTTACTCTCTGTAATAATTCCTTACATGGTTAGGACACTGTTATAGCCCCAGTATTCCCTGACTTGGTATAGTCGTTCACATCTCTGCTGGCTCAGACGCCTATGATTTTCTCTTGGTCTACTGCAGTAGACTCCTGTGTGGTCGTCCGGCTTTATTCCTGCCCTCAAATATGTTATTATTCATACATTTCAAAATGATATCTTACCACCGGACATTTAATCATGACATCACTCTGCTAAAAACAAAATTAATGTCATCCACTACAGTTTTTTCAAAGAAGTAAATATGACCCTGTAATGTCTAGGTTTGAATGCCATCCCAGCTTCACCTCCAGACATTCTCTCCCTAACTCACTGTGCCAGTAACACTGTTTTTCTTCCAGTTCCTTGAATTTACTAACTGACTTTCTACACCAGGCATTCACACATGCCAAGAATTCTCTGGAATGTCATTTATCTGCCTAACTTTTCATCAAATCCAGATCTCAGATTAAATTCCACTTTCTCAGATTCATGCCTTAATTCTCTTATTTAAACATACAAAGCCATGCAAAGTTAGTATAGATGATTTAAAAATTATTTTGTGTTCTGCCCTGGCTGGTGTAGCTCAGTGGATTGAGTGCTGACCTGCAAAGCAAGGGGTTACCTGTTCGATTCCCAGTCAGGGCACATGCCTGGGTTGCGGGCCAGGTCCCCAGTAGGGGGCAAGCGAGAGGCTACCACACATTGATGTTTTTCTCTTTCTCTTTCTCCCTCCCTTTACTTCTAAAAATAAATAAAGAAAATATTTAAAAAATTATTTTATGTTCTTATTTTCATTTATATATTTATTCATTCATTTATTTTAAATTTGCCTTTCTCACTAAAGTATATCTTTCATAAGGACATAGTTTGTGCATTTTTTTTTAAACATTGTACAGCTGGCATTTGTCATAGATATGGAAATATAAGCTATTTAATAATTACATGTTTAATATATAAGTGGATTAAGTGGAAAAATAGGTAAACAAGATAAACATTACTTTCTTTTTTCAGTATCTCAAAACTAGCATATGATGCATGCATGACATGTTGCATGATATAAAACCAAATAATATACAACATTTAAGAATTCTGAATGTGTTGTAGCAAATTAATGTAACATCATTATAAATTGCTTGGAGCTATCCATTTACAAAATAATGCTACAAATGTGAAAAACAAAGCACTGAAAAATGATTCCAATTTTAGAAAAGACATTTTGAGTGAGAACATTAACATTTGCAAAGGCATTTATTTTCAATTTTTAGCAAAATGATGAAATGGCAATATGTGCTTCTGCTTTGTATATAAAGGTATAGTTAGTTGATTCTACTTATATGCTAAAGTAAGTGTATTACATACTAAAAATATATGTGGAGTCCAATTACTCTTCATTTCTTAATCTAAACCCATGGTGTTATAATACAGTCATGATCTGCTTAATGACACTGTGACTAAAGCTCAATAAGTTATAGATTTTCATCCTGGCATCTGAGTAAGGTAGTACACACTACCTGGCAAATGAAAAGTGAAGACTCTCTAAGAATAAAATGATTAAAAGGATTTTTCAAGGTGGCAAGATCAAGGCTGGCTTCACGGGCATGTGATTCCAATTTACATCCTTTGGGCCACTAAGCCGTTATGCCTTTTTTGTGTAAGGATCACTGAAACCATAAACTTAAGCCTTGAACTCTAAATGTCATAAGGAATTTTGGGGGTTTTATACTTTAACCTTATCTACGTCTTCAAGCTTAAATGATCAGCCTTGGCTTTTTCTGTCAGAAGAGGCCAAGAGAGTAATGCTGACTTTTTTGTGTGTGTGTGTGTGGTGAGGGGGTTAGATTCCAAGAGTCCTGATGGCAGGAAGATTTTTGGAGCTCTTTGTTAGCTCTCTGTAATTAAAACAAGCCCTCTACTTAACAGAGAGTTTAGTCATTTGGCAAAACTTGGAAGACTAGCTATTGGGAAATCATGAAATTAGGAAGCTAAATTAAAGGTTAAGAATCTATAAGAGACTGTTAATTGCATTTATCTTCATATATCAGAAGAATGTATGGCGCATCCTGTGATATTTAAACTGTATTATCTTGCATAATCTTTCCTACCCTTTCCTTCTTGGGTTTATGCAGTTTATTTTCTATCAAACAAGAAAAGGGCTAAGCGAGAAAGAGGTTCGTAGCGTAGGCAGCTAGTTAGGTATTATCAAAAGACAAGGGAGAAAACTGGCTAAGCCTGATTAAGTCGAGAAGTTACAGCTTCACAGATGCCCAGGGGAACAGCAGTACCCTCTGCCAAAGGGACCTGAATCCCCAAGAAGGCAGGAAAGATCAGTTTTCCAACTTCCTGGGCGAAAATCTGGCTGGTTCTGATTACCCAGTTATGGGGGTGGGGGGCACACAATAAGGGGGGAATTCCTTTGCTGGGCACTTGTACAGTAGAAGCTAGGATGGCACAGAGGTAAGTCCTTCTACTGAGGCCATGCACATTGGAGGCCAGATGACAGGCAAAACTATGAGGCATGTTCAGTAAGAGCCACAATGGTGACTATAAAGTAGAGGAGTCTAGTCTGGGAAAACGATTTGATAGAATATGGGCATGAAACTGCAGGAGATCCAGGAAGGTGATTGCATAGGAGGAGGACCCAGCACAGCCCAGAAAAACCTAAAAAACAGGTTATACAATTTAAAAGACAGCCTGCTTGTTCCTGAAACCAAGAAAATATATGGAGGATTAGTGAGGACCTCAGAGCAGCTGCTAATAGAGCCTGGCCACTCTCTATGTCTCTGAGGGTGCATTATTTCTTTTCATCCCAATAAATCTTGCCATGACACTTAAACTTAGCCTATGCATGAGTCCCTGAAAATCTTTTCTCATGACATCACAAGAGCCCATTTTCTCCAGCATCAAGGTTACCTACTAAAGAGCTATGCCTACTAGTTACGGGAGTGTTGCAAGATCTGCCTGATACATCTCTTTCTAATTTTGCTCTATTTTTGTAGATTTTGATGTTTAGCCAAGAAGAAAATATTTCTTCGACTGTTGCAGATATGGTTATATATAAATTGGCAAAATGGTGTCAATCATATAATAGGAATTAGAAATATTACTTGGCCTACTAAGAGTTTTCTGTTGGTGTTTTGAGATTGATCCACAAGTAAATGCCCTGCTTGTTAATGTTCAAGTGCTTTTTTCTTTTGTTGTAATAGTCAGAGTATTTATGGAGTTGGTGAAATAAAAACATAAATACCCACATATTTGGATTGTCTTAAAAGCACTTTTATTTTTTCCTTTTTGGATCTAATAGTTTGTTTTGGTTATTATAAATTGATCTTTGAGTCACATATGCCCAAGGCAAATATCTCCATAAACTCGGTATTTGGCTCTAGAATACAATAAAATGTTTTATCTGTTATGAAGTTCTTACATTTATAAAGACTTGAAGGAAAATTGGAGGGTAAGTAATTAGCAGCCAGCTTGAGGAGTAAGGGAATTTTTATATTGCCATTTTTCTTTGTGTTTCAGATCTAGTTAAAGAATTCTGAAGAAAACTACTTGCAAAATATTTTTAAATTTTAAACATCTCCATAATTGGTCTCTGGAAGCTTTCTTTAAGGGAAATGTCATAAAAGTGCAAATACCTCCATTAGCTTTTTATTAAGTAGTCTTAATTGTTGGGGGGATGGCCGGAGAGAAAGTCAAAGGAAAGACCTTTTTTTAATGTATTATGGAGTATGGTAGAGCTGTCGACCTCATACAAAATGATGCAGTGAAATTCATCTGAGCTGGACTGAGACATTTGACAGAAAATTAAGAGATATTTGTAAACATCATGAGCTCAGTAAAGCACCCCAAGATTTGGCAAGATGTGCTTATTTTATATTTTCTATATTTAATTGATTAAACAGCACTACCACCTCCCCCATCTCTAACTCCACTATGATTCCCACTATTAAGTTAATAATAACTGCACTGTTATTTTCATTATCAGAAGCAAGTTATGAATCTAAATATTTTATAGTCTTTTTGTTTTTTTTCCAGTTATTCCTCATACAAATCATATAGGTGGGCATTTTCATTGTAAGCATATTTTAGATACAGTAAGTTAGAGAGGTTAAGTAAATTTCCACCAAATTTAGACCTGGGACTCTATCCTAAGTCTGCCTGACATTTAAGTCAGAGTTTTAAAATGTCACTGAATTGTATGAACTATTAGGTTCAAAGGAGTCAGAGTCATAAAAGGGAGTGGGAGGATCCTGATAGCAGAAACAATAAAAATACATTTTCTTTTTTATCCTTACCTGAGGACATTTTTCCATTGCTTTCAGAGAGAGAGGGAGGGAGAGTGAAAGGGAGAGAGAGAAACATCCATGCAAGAGAGAAACATTGATTGGGTGTCTCCTGTAAGAGCCTGAACTGAAGGTTGTATGTGCCCAGACCACTGGGAACCGGACCTGCAACCTGAGTATGTGCCCTGACTGAGAATTGGACCTGCGACCGTTTGGTCATGGGATGAAACTCCAACCACAGGAGCCACACCCACCAGGGTAAAAATACATTTCTTAATCCTTGCTCTTAAGAGCAATACGGACATTTATTAGAAAAGCAGAATCTCAGGCCCCACTCAAACTTCCTAAATCAAAATCTGCATTTTAACAAGATTCCTTGATGCATTGTACAATTTGAGAATAAATTCTTTATCTTTTTGACAGAAAATTTAAAAAAAATAGTCAAATTCTTTAAAGAAATCTAGAGTTCTTATATATATGTGATTTTCTCAGCATAGTAGGCTACTACACATTTTATTTTGACACTTTTATTCTGATTTTATTTACTCAACAGTTGTTTTCTTATTTGAACATCTATTTTATGTAAGTTGTCTCAACATATACAAACTACTAAGATAAACAAAAGGTTTCTTTCTATTAAAGGATATAAATAATAGTTATTTAAGATATCATATAATAAATGTCATAAATGAATATAAAACTTAGATATAGGCCTTTTTTCATTCTTGGGTTTAAAGAAAACTTCATAAAAGAAGTATATTCTCTTAAGAAATAAATAAAATATATGGGGAGATTATTTTATTACTGTACTTATTCTCTGTTGTAGCATTGACTAATGTCTATTTTTAATTTACACACTTGGCCCTAATGAAGAAAGTTTACCACTTTATTGTTTCTGAAATGCATTTTCAAGTTCTGTGAAAATTACAACAGCATTTACCCTCCTCTCATGTGGTATCCTTCTTGCCCTTAACTACTTTTAGAGATAACTTTTACTTAATTGTTCAGATTCAAAAAACCAAAAACTTTGGAAAGTCAAAATTTGACATTCCCTGTAATCTTTCCTTCGGCAAATAACACAAAATTCAAGAGGAAGAGAACAGGATTTTAATCAAAAACCTCAAATGGTTAATTCTTAGAACTTCACATTCACTAGAAACTTAATTCTTAGAAATTCACATTCACCAGATTGGGAAGAAGTAAACACCACTCCGTGAATTTGATGCTACTGGTAGCTTGTCTTTTACACATTTATATATTCTCAAATAAGAATGCTCACTGCTTGATAAACGTTCTGTAGTCTCTTTTTCAAACAGCTCATGAAACAATTAGAGAACAAGCACTATGATATAGAATGTATTCTGCTTTTAAGTGATAACATATGGATTTTAATATTTTAGCAATTATAATAGAGAAAAGTAGTAGAGTTTGGATGAATGGCGGTATCATGGAGGAGGTTTAATTTAATCTTTTTTTCCTTCAAATGCATAGTGTTTGTTATAGGAAAGGAGTACCTTTTAAAGGTGATAGGCAAAGATGAAGAAGCATCATGAAAGAAATATTAAGTTGAGAGAGGGATAATATATAGAGACCAGTATTTCTATGATGACGACACACAAACATCCAGCCCCAACCTGACTGGATACCAGAAGAGACATGTTGTCCATGTTTCTAAGACACTTCAGTAGAACATTACTATACATCTTCATTACTATAGTATTGTTTATGGTTTTAAAAATTTACATTAATCTTTATTATGTATAATCTTACTGTCATTTTTTAGACAACGTATTTGTTTTTAAAATTTATCTACATTAATACATTTAGTTACGGTTCATTCTCATGATTTATGACTATTCCATACCTCTTTTATCTCCCTGTTAGTAGGCACCAGCTTCATTTATAATTGTTTTGCTATAAAAGGGCTACATCTTGCCATGTGAGCCAAAGTTTTGTATGTATAACAATTTGGTAATCTGGATTAGGTATGAACTTTACTAGATATTTACCAAATTGCTCCAAAAATCTGTTTGAAAAATTTATAATCTCATCAGCAATATATGTGTTATTTTCAGTCCATAGCTTCTCCAATACTTAGTATTATCACTCTTCTTTTAAAAACAAAACCAGAACAAAGTGAGAGGACTTGCACTATCAGATTCAAGATTTACTATAAAAAAGGTTAGTCAACTGACCTTTGACTAATAAACAAAGACAATACAGTAGAGCAAAGTAAGTCTTGTCCACAAATGATAATGGAATAATTGAACATCGCACATTAAAAAAAAAAAAAGAATCTAGACACAGAACTGATGCCCTTCACAGAAATAAATTCCAAGTGGCTCATAGATCTAAATGTAAAACTCCTAGAAGAAAATTTAGATGGCATGGGACATGGAAATGACTTTTTAGATACAATACTGAATTCTTTAAAGTTAAAAACTTCTGCACTGTGATTGAGTGAGAAGATAGCCACAAACTGGGACATAGTTTTTGCAAAAGGCACATATGATAAAGGGCTGTTAACCAGATCATACAAAGAACACTTAAACTCCACAATAAGAAAATGAAAAGGAACAATATGATTAATAAATAAACCAAAAAACATGAATAGACACATCACAATGGAAGATAAAACACATAGCAAATATGCTTTTGAAAAGATTCTCAATATCATATATTGTCATAAGAGAATTGCAAAACAAAGAGCTACCATCCATACCTATTAAAATGGTAAAAATCCAAAACACTGAAAATAGCAAACATTCTAGCAAGGATGTGGAGCAACAGGAACTCTCCTTCATTGTTGGTGGGAATGCAAAATGGTCTATGCACTTTGGAAGACAATTTAGTGGTTTCTTACAAAATTAAGCATACTCTTACCATATGATCTCGCAATCTCACACCTTGATTTTTACCCAAATAGGCTGAAAATTTTTGTCCACATAAAAACCTGCACAGAGATCTTCATAGTAGCTTAATGCATAATTGCCAAAACTTGGAAGCAACCAAGGTGTCCTTCAGTAGAAAAATGGACAGATAAACTGTGGTACATATAGACCACTGATCTTTAACCAGTGAATTTTTAAAACATCCAATACCTGACTGTTTAGTCAGGGGCACTGACCTCTTTTCTCTTAGATTGTCAATTAAAAATTTACAACAAACAACACAACAATAGTCGTTCAATGCGAATGCCCTGTCTTGGACCATATATATACAGATCATAACAGAGTTGCACCTTATTGGTCACGTCACATAATAAGGTTGCATCTGATTAGTTAATTCTTGGTACCAGAAATCTTCATATACAAGTATAGGCACCTCATTTTTTAAAAAGTCACTTTGGAGCAAAAAGGGTAGGTAATTACTATTATTTTTTTGTAAACAATCAAAAGTAAACCTATTTTTTGTCAAATTGGCATAAAATAAGTTTTTTTGTGTGCTGCATAATTTTAGTAATTACTTTATGTGTGCCATGAGATGAAAAAGGTTGAAAATCACTGATCTAGAAAATATAATATTATTCAGCACTAAAAGGAAATGAGTCATCAAGTAATGAAAAGACATGGAAGAGATTTAAATGCATATTACAAAGTGAAAGAAGCCAACCTTAAAAGGTTGCATACTGTATGGTTCCAGCTCTTTGCCATCTAGAAAAGGCAGTACTGTGGCAACAGTAAAGAGATTGGTGATTGTCAGGGGCTAAGGACAAGGAGGGATGAATAAGTAGAGCACAGACGATTTTCAGGGCAGTGAAACTATTCTGTATGACACTTTAGGAGGAGATATATGGTTA
Organism: Pteronotus mesoamericanus; assembly: GCF_021234165.1. Taxonomy (NCBI): domain Eukaryota; kingdom Metazoa; phylum Chordata; class Mammalia; order Chiroptera; family Mormoopidae; genus Pteronotus; species Pteronotus mesoamericanus. The sequence goes on along the minus strand of NW_026555085.1, from coordinate 52,352,897 downwards.
CATGGATACTCTAATGGTGGATTCATGGATATATTTATCAAAACCCATGAAATACACAACGGCAAGGGTGGAACCTAATGTAAACTATGACTTAGGGTAATAATGAAGGATCATTGTAGGCCCATTGATTGTAAAAAATATATCATTGTTAAGGGACATGGATAGTCGGGGAGGCTGTGTCTGAAAAGAAGCACAGAGTTTATGAGAACTACCTGTAATTTCTGTTCATAACATAGAACTGATCTAAAAACAGTCTAATATAAAAATAAAAATAAGTAAAAATCATTATCACACCTACACATTTGAACAATGACTCTTTATAATTGTCTCCAATATTTTAATGTTGTAAAATATCCAGTGTTGAGTATTCACTTGTCTCACACAATTTATAATTTTTCTTTTTGTAGATTGTTTATTGAACAGGATATAATGTTTTCAGGCTGCAGATTCTCTTGACTTCTGTCTCTGTCCAACTTTATTTTGTTACAATTGATAATCAAAGCAATCAGCTCTTTGTTTAACAGTTTTCCACATTTTGGAATATCTTGATTACATCTCAAAGGCACCATTTAATATGTTTCCTGTTCTTTGTATTTCCTGTAAATAGGAAGTAGGATTTAAAGGCTTGGTTAGATTTAGGTTCCCTGTGAATGTGTGTGTGTGTGTGTGTGTGTGTGTGTGTGTGTGCGCGCGCGCGTGATTATTTGTTATTTGTTTTTTTGTTTTGTTTTGTTAGGCATGGCTACTATATATGTGGTATTCCATTTTTCCTTCTGGATACACATATTATGTGGTTGTCTCTATTTATGATATTCACAGTAGTATATAAATGTATAGGCCTATTAATTCAGGCAAAAAAGTGATATTCTAATTATATCATTGCTTCTTCCCATATTAGGTGAAATTATTCTCTAAAGAAAAGGTTCTTTTGTCTAGTCATCTAGTACTTGGTTTTTTCAGTGGGACAGATAGTGTGTTGAAAGATGGGATAAATGTATAATGTTTCCTTTTTTATCAGCTTCAAAATAATGAAAAACATTCTTCAACAGCAATCAGTTGGTAGATGGTAGTTTGTTTTTTTTTTGCTTTGTTGTGTTTTGTTTTCTATTCTCAGTATGAACTCATAGCTATAAATATATTTTAAATACTTTAATATATTTCAGTTAATAGTAGTACTCAAACTTTCAAATTTTTTCCAAGTGAGATCCTTTTCAAGGTGACTCCTGAGTTTTCCTTCCACAGCACTCAACATTTTTGAAAATGGAGACAATTGTATTTGAACAACAATAAAAATATAAATAAAATTAAGTTACAGAGCAAGGGACATAAAGGAAAGAATAAACAAATGGGACTTTATCAAAATAAGAAGCTTCTGCACGGCTAAAGAAAATATCAGCAAAATGAAAAGGAAACCAACTGTAAGGGAAAATATAATTGCCCTTGGGCAATTATTCCTTGGACAAGGGTTTGATCTCCAAAATATATAAAGAACTCAAATGACCATTCCAGGAAGACAAATAATCCAATGAAAAAATGGGCAAAGGACCTGAACAGACACTTCTCCAAGGAGGACATACACAGGGCCTAGAGACATATGAAAGGATGCTCCTCTGTACTAGCCATCAGAGAAATGCCAATTAAAACCACAGTGAGATACTACTTCACACTGGTCAGAATGGCCATTATAAACAAATCAACAAAAAAGTGCTGGCGAGGTTCTGGAGAAAAGGGAACCCTAGTACACTCCTGGTGGGAATGGAGACTGGTGCAGCCATTGTGGAAAACAGTTTGGAATTTCCTCAAAAAGCTGAAAATGGAACTGCCTTTTGATCCAGTGATTCCACTGCTGGGATTATACCCTAAGAATCCCAAAATACCAATTCAAAAGCAACTATGCACCCCAATGTTCATAGCAGCACAATTTACAATAGCCAAGTGCTGGAAGCAACCTAAGTGCCCATCAATAAATGAGTGGATCAAAAAACTGGTACATTTACACAATGGAATACTATGCTGCAGAAAGAAAAAAAGAGCTACTACCCTTCATGACAGTATGGATGGAACTGGAGAGCATTATGCTAAATGAAATAAGCCAGGGGTGAAAGACAAATACCATACAATCTCACCTATAAGTGGAACCTAATGAACAAAGCAAATAAGCAAGAAAAATATAACCATCAACATTGAAGAAAAAACAAACCAACAGTAATGAGAGGGGAAGAGGGAGGGAAGTAACTGGGGGGGGGGGGAAGGGCCAAATAAAGGAACATGTATAAAGGACCCATGGACAAAGCCAAAGTGGGGAAGGATTGAAGGTGGGAGGTGGGGGTGGGTGGGGCAGGGGAAAGTGGTGCTGGGAAAATGAAGACAAATGTATTTGGACAATGAAAATAAGTAAATAAATAAGACTTTCTAAATGGCACTATAGTTCATTTCATCTTGATGTTTTCTGCCACAATCTTTTCTACAAGTAGCCCTGGTTCCTTCCAGTGAGAGAGAAAATATGCATACATATACGTGGACTCTACATAAGATATCTACATATATGGTTTAAGACCAAATTTAGGTTCATTCCATTGGTTTGTTATTGTTTCTAGGCTTTATTTCTGGAAACATACAGAAAACACTTATTATTTTCTCAAAAGTATTTTCTTAAAGATGTTATTATAAGTCCTCATGAACTCATATTGATACACCCAATTTAAATTCAGGGCCTCCAGGGATTTTACTTAATCTCTTTCATGTTATATATGTTTCTCTTATATCTGTGCTGAGAATTTCAGTTCTCAATAACCCCAGGACTGTTAGAATTAAAATTTTAAAATTTTACTCATTTGCTTAATCACACATTACACATACACACCATATTAGACAATATAAACACTAAAGCAAAAAGATGATTGTGTAAATGCTTAAGATTTTCTTTTGCAGTTCTTTTTGTCCTGAATACATATCCCTCTGAGATATATAGAAAAATTACTATTCTTTAAAAGTCACTTTTAAGGTATTTCCTCTCTTTATATCACCAACTAAATACACATTTAGGTTCATTTGTTTCTTGTTTTATTTTTAAATACTTGTTTTTAAAAATGCAGTTCTAAAGATAAATACGAAAAGTGTATAGATTTCCAAACTTATATCTACAAAATAAGATATAGTCCCAGAATTCTGGGATCTGGTCTTGCCTCTACAAGCTATTTCCTCCTTCCTCTTAGAGGCATTTTCCCCTCCAATGCTTAACTTATTCTTCCATTGTGTAGTTACTATTCAGTTTTTAATATAAATTGATATTTTAGAAATATATCTTTTTTTAAACTTTAGGTATCTTTCAGGGTTTGTGCTTTTGTTCTGTGGTGGCCTTCATGCTCAGTACCTTTCTTTCCATAGCACCCTTAGGCACCCTTCATTTCGTTATGACCTTTTGGTTCCTTATAATAATAATTAAAGACAATAGTGAAATCAGTTAGTAAATTTGGCTTTCTTCTGTCCTCTTTCTTTCCTGCCATCTTTACTGAAGCATTTTAGTTTAATTTACAGTGAACCCACAAGGTCATGAGCAGGCACATTCGCTCTCCTAGTGTCTTTACAGTTTGATAATGCTATTCACATTTGACTTAGACTTAATTTTGAATCAACCCCGCCCCCTAAACTTTTTCCAGTTTTCTTTCCTTCAGTTCTTAGAAATCATAAGTTTGGAATATTTAAAAATATTTCTTGAATATACTGTCTGTGAACTTTGAATCATATTTATTGAATACAGTATTTTCATTTTATAGTTTAATGAAATGATTAAATACATGTGTTATAATTTAATATTGTACCCCAATCCTATTTTCCGCCTTTCACAAGATTTTGAAATTAGTTGTGGAATGTAGTAATTGATTATTTCTATCAAAATGTCAGGGAAATAAAACTTAAATCTGGTCAAAATAAGACTTACAGCAGATGGGAACTGAGAAGTTGTCTACTATTACAGAGAATGTATTTGCTGGGAACTTAAAGGTCTGGTGGATTCTAAAAGTCTTTTACTACTCCTACAAAGGTTTCCAAGTTTCCAGGCATAATTTTTTATACTCTTCTATAGAGAATCCTGGATAAATTCTATACCTAATACTATTATTAATTTCATATATGTAAATGGAAAACATACAAAATTTTCATATGTGAATAGTATTTTAGTTATATAATACTTTTAACTCCATAGTTGTTTAAATACCTATACATGGATGTGTTTTATTTTAATACATTATCAAAAGAGGATTCATTTAACAAATTTTTATTGAACTCCTTGTTGCTAAAGTAAGCATTAACTTAAACTAATCAGATCAAAACAAGAGCAACAGAAATTGAAAATACCCTTGAGTTCGAAACAAAATGTATGAAACCTTGTAATGAACTACAATTACTCCATAATGCTACAGAAAGCAGGAGTTTCCATAACCTAAGCCACATTCTTTTAAATTCTGCTAAAAGTAAGCAGTATGTATATTATCCTTAAAATTGATAAAACAGATAATAGATGATATAATGAAGTAATTTACCTATTGGTTACTTGGAACTATAAGGAAAGATATGCTCTTCTTTCTTTTTCAGTAAGTATATCATGTTATTATTATTGTTAGACATGAGTAGGAGCGTAGCTTGGAACTTCATCTTTGTGAACTTTTTCATGTCATATCTTCTTTATTCTGTCAATTATGTGAGAAAGGGATTTATAGAACATACTTGTTGTGACCTCTTATGTACTATTCAGTCCATGGTACAAGTGCTAGTGTTAAAACAATAAATCAGATACAATGCAAGCCTTCTAATACTTTATACCTTAGAAGATGTGCAAACAGGCACTTCTAATGGAGAGGGGGATCTGTCAACTGAACCTTCCTTATAGAAGATCTTACTATGAAGCATTCAAAGGAATGAGAAGCAAGATTCCAGGCACCTGGCGGGGCTTAAGTATTCCCATAATATAATTTAATTTTATGGTATGGGATTTGCTCTTAAAGCCAAATATAGGGTCACTCTTACTTGGCAACAGTGAGTGTAATATTGTGTTGGCCAGGAGAAAAATAAGAACTCATTCCACCTTTAACTTTACTGTATTTTGGCCAAAATTTAAAGAGGTCATAAAGCCATTGATCTAGAAATCATAATGCAAATATTACTCTGGCAATCACAAACTCATATACTAGCTTTCAGAAAGTTTAGATTTTGTGTAAATACATTTTTAATATTTGTCATATTTGCAATGAATTGTGAATTAGATTTAATTGAAATATGCAATGGTTTATACAGCAGAAAATCTTATCATTGTTAAATAATATTGGTTATATATGTAAACTACTGAAGAAACATTTTAACATACTAATGTGGATCACAGTGTATATCACAATTTACTAAGTCACAAATAAAATTTTGAGCTTTGATTTTTCCACCTGCACAAGGAACTGACTGAACACCATTTCATGACCCTCGTGAAGAGTTTTAATATGTATGCCTATATTTGTATGACATATTTTATGGTCATTTAATTCTATTTAAAATATACTAAAGAAATTAGGTTTTTTTAATGGATGGTGAAATAAGGGTATAAATAAGTTGTATATTTTGGGAAAAATTGAGAAAACAACAAGATGAAATGCCATAGAATTATGCTGGGATAACTCCAATATATATAATTAGGTAAATTAGCTTATATCTCTATATTTATATCACATCAAAGCATTTGTTCATGCCCTTTGTGAGCTTCAGAGTTATCTAAACAACCTACTATATAGTTTAGCAAACCTGTCCTCTTTTTCTGTACATAAAGATTGATGAAGTCATAAAACAATACTCAGCTTAATCGCCATTTTATGAGGTTCTGTAGGTTATTTTCAGTTTGCTAGATATTGCACAATTAAATGTATAACATTTTTTTCTGCATTTAGTTTTCATCAGAGTAAATTTTGATAGTAAGGGAAAAAATAATATTGAAGGGTGAATAGAGTAGCATCAATTTAATGGTTTAGTATGAAGGTGGTAGAACCAAACATAGAGCTAGCTGTCCCGTGATTAAATTGCATCTGCTTTGTAACACAGTCATCAGTACCTATATTTGAAACACAGACCTCAACATTCTGAGATTTTTAGAGAAGCTGTACCTTTACTTCAGGATACAAGGTGGTGCTGTTTCATTTTACAAACAAAAAACTGCTTGTTACCAAAAGCTAGTAAAGCATGAATGAGGACCTCGCATCTTAGAAAGACAGCAAGAATACAGAGCAGCCCATTCCATACCTCTACATGCCAGTTAGGATTTTGTTTAATGGAAAATAGATAAGTTATATCTCTATACATTGCACAATGTAAATTCAGAGGCAATAACAATATTCAACCAAGGATGAAATGTTCATTTTTTTTCATGGTTAACAGTAGGCCTGCAATATTTGCAGTGGCTGAAAAGGCCCTGGCCTTAAGGGAATAAAAATATGTACTTTATGAAAATGAGTGAAAGTTAAGGTTTATTTGCAGTTCTTATTGGCATCCTGTACTGACAACCAAATATTTTCCTGGTTTTGTAAATAAAAATCTATGCTCATGTTTTAATTCCAAACCTATTGACCTATAATGTTCACCAAGACCAAAAGCTTCCACCGCCTTTTATCTATTCAAATGCTAATCACTATCATCAATTTACATTATGAATTTATATGCTACAAAAAGTGAGGCTATTTTTCATAGAGAATATAAATGAGATTTTGGTGTCTTATTTCAATGTCAGATTTTCTGTAAGACATCAGTGAAATTAAGTAACTTTTCTGTGCCTGATTTTTAATTCCATTTTAAAAGATGCTTAACACTATCATTTTCAGAGTAGTTCTGGTGGTGTTTGTAATGTTTGTAAAACAAATTGGAAGGGTATTTTTTTAATCCACAGCCATGTTTGTTTGGTGAAAATTGGTAATATAAAGAAATTTGGTTGTTTTGTGTAAGTTAATACCCTGCCAGATTTAGGCAAAAATGATCGACAGCTATAACAACTTTACCAAGTGTTTTTTATACTTCAATCTATTTATCTTAGGAGATATTTTAGCTACTAAAAATAAAATTAACTCAAAACCTCTGCTAAGGACTTGTGAAACATAATTACATCCTTTGCTGATTTTTGAACTGTCTTTTTTTACCCTCGCATACCATTTATTTAAATGTCAACATTAATATAAATTTACTTTTTTTAATGCTTTTGCATTCTCTTTATAAAAACCTGACTTGTATTTTCAAATAATAGGGAGGAAAGAACTGTGCTATTTATTTATTTTGGCACAAAATAGACTTATTTAAATAATGCTTTATACTCAGTTTTACTCACAGAATAAATAGTAGACTCATTTATTGATATATTATATGGTGTTATTTATTCAATGGAGTAAAGAAATATCATTAACATAACACTCAAAAGAAGTTTACACCAGCCACATTTTAGGTAATGGAAATAAAGAAAGCAAGGTAGTTCATTTAGCAACAAAAACCCAATAATGAAAATGTTTAATACATACTGACTAACTAGCTTTAGTTTGCTAAAAGGAGATTATGTAACCTCTGATATGTCCCTAAAACTTAATGTCTAAACATTACAGCAGATATATTAGAGATTTCTTCTTTTGAAAAGTGTTTACTATTTTTGTGGCATGATACAAATTATGCCTTTGAGTCACATAGGAGCCAGACTAGAAAAATAGCTGGGTAACTATGTGTGTTCTTGAGCTAATAAGACTCTTTGAGTCAGTTCCTTATATCTAGAAAATGGGGATAATACATGCTTTGCTCAGTTATATTAATGATTATATGAGATAATTCATATGTAGTGCCTAGTAATAGTAAACACTTAATAAGAATTAGCTAATTATTAGTTAGCTAATTATAGTTTCTGTTTTCCAGCAAATACATATTTTTTAAAAAAGTCTTCAAAATACTTATTAAACTATACTAATTTGTTTCTGTAATGGTTAAAGACAAATTTCTCATTGTCTTTAAAAGCAATGCTCTCATTGCTTCCAAAGAGAACACCATGGAAGAAGGAGATGGGCAGCCGAGTGACTTTCCAGTGGAGAAACCTGACAAACACTACCTGAGCCAGGTGGTCAAGGTGCACGCCAGCGGTGATGTCACTTTGATTGTATGAATCCTTAACACGGTATGAGGAAATGCTATCTTTCCTATGTGGTCTTCCTCCCCCAAATACATAACCCATGTTTAATCAGAGGAAAACATCAGACAAATACCGAAAGATAGTCTATAAATTTGTAATCAATTCTTCTCCAACAGATCATGAAAAACAAGGAAGGCCTGAGAAAATGTCACAGCCAAGAGGAGCCTTAAAGAGGCATGATGACTAATTACATAGAAGTAAAAGTATATGAATCTTAGTCATACTCTAATAAATTCTCTAACTTGACAGAGAGCACTTGGCCATCATTATCACAACGCTCAGAAACAGTCATCATTAACATTAGGTAATGTGTATAGCTCCCCACCCTAAGAATATTGATGAAATAATGGGTAGAATGAAGATGCAATATGTTTTTAAATTAAAATGGGATGGTAATACATAAATTCTATTCAATTCCATTTGAATTGAAGACAGGAAAATGAAACAGGAAAACAAAACGGACCTGATGATTTTCAGATAAATGTTTCTTTGTTGTAAGACATATTTGCAAATGATCAGGCTCAGGCTAAAGACTTACGAAACATATTACAAGGTTAGGTCATTATATTTTTTAAAAATCTACACTTTTTTTTATAGTATCGATTTACTCTGGCTATAAATGATGAGGTAATTAGCTGCAGGATAGAGCTTATTAATAGACCTATAAACATGACTGACTGAGACATCTGGGTAACTGATCCTTGTTCTTATTACATAGCCCTGAGTCAAGGAATGTACTTACATCAGGCTGTGTAAGCCTGGAGAGGGTGATAAATGGGATCTAAGCTGATGCTGGCTATTTGGGACCTCACCTTGTTGTTGTTTTTTGTATTATGCAAACTCAAAGATTGATGGGGAGCTCTTGGCCCAGAGGAGATGGTCCCTGGCACAAATTGACTAGCTTGCGTTAACACTATTTCAGGCTTAGTTAAATGAAACTATGCACACAAGGCAGGCGAAAGAGGGGAATGGCACACATCTGAAGTGACTCACAATTGGAAATCATTATTGGCAACTCCTTGTGAAGATTTGAGAGTGCAGATTATTTTCTCTCCATTGTCTCTAGAACATGCTGATTTGTCTTTTTCGTATCCCAATTTTTCTGACTTTCTTCAGTATTCTTTAGATAAGTAAACCCTGTGTGATTCATCTAGTGGTTCTTGTGCTTTGTCTTTGCATCATTTTGATCTTCTTTTTGACACAGAATAATAGAGTAGAAATACATTATAATTTTCACACTTCATTCTTTCTCATAAAGCTGTACAAATTATATTGTTATATTTTGTCATTATGTTTGAAGGAATTTGCTTCTGTTTTGTAAACATAATGCTTCCTTTTGATTCCCTTTGTCAGCATCTTCGTTTTGGAGTTTACTTTTGATTCATTTGTTGATTGACTGGGTCTGACACTCAGGAATTTATTTTTCACAAAGGGACAATAGTATTGTATTATCTGAATATTTTTATATTTGATAACATCTATTGTGCTTTTGCAACTGAGTAATATCTGGTCAGTGTTTAAGGGATCTTGGGACCCTTTTTATTTTTCTCAGAACTTTGTACACATGGATTTAGTATCTTCTAATATTGAATGTTATGAAGGGAAGTTTAAAATAAACCTAACTTTTTTTTCTTCTTGTAAGTCTTTATTTATCTTCCAGGATGACTACAAATTTTCTTGATCCTGGACATTCAATAATATAATATGGATATGACTCATGGTCAGCTGTACTATGTCAAGTTTTTCCTGGAAAATGGCACACCACCGAGTCTATAGATGCTTTCTTCGTTCATTGCAGACATTTTTGTTCTTATACTGCATTATTGAATAATTTCTCATTCTATTTGTTGAGTTATCTACCTCAGGAATATAAACTTTCCTGATGTTAGATTATCTGAATTATACGACTAATATCTGCTTTCACTGTGATTATCTCAGGATTCATGTCTGTCTGCATTGTAATTTCCATTTCATTTTTTTTTTCTATCCAGTTCCTCTGTTTCTTTTTTTAACATAAGATTTTATTTGTTTTTAGAGAGAGGAAAGGGGAGAGTAAGAGGGAAACATCAATATGTGGTTGCCTCCCAAGCACCTCCCTACTGGTGACCTGGCCTGCAACCCACACATGTGCCCTGACAGGAAATTGAACCAGTGACCCTTCGGTTTGCAGGTCGGCGCTCAATCCACTGAGCCACACCAGCCAGGGCCAGTTTCTCTGTTTCTTAATCTATTAATTCACTTATCCCTTTTTTGGTAAAATTCTGTAGTTTTATTTTTAAATCTCATTGTCTAATATTTTGTCTTTTTTAAAAAAACAGATGTCACATTCTTTCTTATTTTTTCTAACACAACAAACTCTCATTTATACCAATAGCAGGGGGCTATGGGAAGCAAGTTAGAGGCAATACCATGATGCCGTAATTTTACTTACTTTTACTTTTGTCACCTTTTAAGGTTTATGGCATCAAGCTTTTTCATTTCCTTTTTTTTTTTAACTGTGAAGATACTTTTAGTTTTTCATTATATGCATATTTTACTGAGGAATACTAGTACTTATTAGGCTTTCATAAAATACTATGATCTTTGCCAGAATTATTAATGATTAATTTTTATGTTTTTATTTTTTATTTTTTTGTATAAACTATGAGAGTTGATACTCTTAACTTGTTTCCCATTGTGTAGTGTAAACAATATTTGAATAGCGTCTGAATTGCAAACTCTCAAATCATTACTGTGGATCTCAATCAATGAGTGTTGCAAAAATGATCATAAACTTTTAGATAAGAGTTCCTATTTGATATTTTCTTTAAGGCCTCCCTTCCAAAGGGTAGTGTGTATGGAAGTTCTCTACCCATCATCTGGACTTCCAGTAGAAATTAATACCCTCCCGATGAATTTCATTTCCAACATTTGGAAAAACAGTTGGGAATAATTTTTACCTTTTTTGGCAATTATTTTTTCTAGGAAAGTAGATAAAGACTCTTAAAGGGAAATATACTCTATTTATTTTATGATTTTGTGTTCTCAAACTTTTAAAAGCAAAGAAAGCCCTTTATTATTTTAGTAAATTCATGAACCATTACTAATTTTAAACACAAAATTTGGCCAAATGGAAAAAAAAATTTGTTTTAAAATTTTGATAATATTTGCTTCTAAGAATAAGCTTAGCTTTAAATATAAAAATATTAATACATTTTTAAATATTACTATTACAAACACTTGCAATCATCAAAGTAAAAGGATACAACTTGTAAAAATAGTTTCCCTTGGACTGACAGCATGCATGAAATCTTTAGTTAATTTAGAAAGTGAGGTCTCTGGGAAAGAACCAATAATGAAACCTCAGGTTCAGTTAAACATAGAGCAGCAATTCTGTGTCTGGAATACAAGCCCTGAACTTGGATTTATGATTGCCATGTGCAATGTATTCCTTATATGCTATTTTATTATTTTTCTCCAGTTTCATTTTTATAGACTGTCATATACTATATATGAACTCATTTTTACACTAAACCTTTTGGCAAACTCACCTCAGTATTTAAGGAATTGCCTGTTTATTTGAGAACTTGGCTTAGAACAACAAAGGGGCAAATGGTATAAAGATGGCAGAAATCTGCTTTCTAGATTAACAGCCAATGAGCAGAAAATAGACTTGTACACGAGTTAGGCTGAGTATCTAAAATAAGTTATGCTTAATTGGAAACTATGTAAATCTTTAATTTGCACTGAACCACAGGTTTTGTTGAGCTTTCAAGTCTGTGAGGCGGGGCACGGCTGCTTGCCTGAACCACAGGCCTGGGGCTCCCTTCAGAAACCCACACAGTGACACACAACCCAAGATGTGTCATGCTTCCTTGATCATTTGGCTCCCTTTTTGAGTTTGACTTTTTTAAATGACATTATTTAGGTTCCAGTGGCTTGCTAACTTAGGTTAAACTGCCTCTGAATTCTTTAGAGTATAATCACACTTGCGGGTGCTTACAGGGTAGCCGCATTTGCATCACCTGAAAGCTAGTTTGCATGATGACATATGTACTTGGTAAAAATATAACTTAATATATGTAAAACTATTTCTGGTACTCCTGAAAATATGTTTCTTCCACAGTTGCCTCCATCTCACTTATGGCAATAGTTCTTTCTCTCCAATATCACATTTAATTTGCCCTCAAATTCTGTTGGCTCTACTTTCAAAACATATTCAGCATCCAAACACTTCTCTTCACCCTCAAAGTATCACCCTGTGCCAGACCCCCGTGAGCTCTTGCCTGGATTATTGCACAGCCGCTTATCTAGCTTTGCTGCTCCACCCTCGCCCTCAGAGCTTAGCTGGGGCACAGTGCTGCCATGTTCTAAAACACAAGTTACTCTGTGTCACTCAGAAGGGCCTCTCACAAAGTTAAGGAATAGTGGCCCTTTTTCACCGTATATTATAATCATAAAGGCTTTGCTTCAGTAAGAGAAAGTTTAGGTGCTTATCAGATGAATACACAGATTACCATGCAAAACATATGCTCTGTGCCTAACAGCGCTGGCTGAAGAGGTAGATCAACCTCAGTGTGAATTCTATTTTTACCCTTCATATCATAAATTTGATTTAAGAAATTTCACTAATATCTCCAAATGTCAATATTCGGATACATAAAATGCTATCAAAACAATATCATACTATTTTATATGACTAATAATTTGTAAGAGCAGTATATCAGAGTCTAATCAAGAACAAAGTAACCACTTAAAATGTTTATAACAGGGCATTTAATTATTGGAATTACTTGAAAAGGGGATGAGGGTTTGGGGAGGCCATAAAGAGGATGATGAAATAAACAGACATTAGCAATAGCAGGAAGCTACTGCCACCTTTAGAAGGGACAACAGATGGTGCTACTGAAAGACCAGAGTCATTTATTCAAAGCTGGAAACACAACAGGCCAATCAGATGCAAGCTTGAGACACAAAGAAATCACAGTACACTTCCCAGCAAAGATGATGTTGAGAGTAACTTTTTCTCTTTCCACCACCCTCCAAACCCCTGAGTGACTCCATTGCCAATGCTGGCAGAGGTCAGCCCATGGGTAGATCCTGGGAAATTTACCCAAAGAGGTGAATGCCTTTCATACAGAACGGAGCAGAGGAAGAGAGAACAGATTGAGAGCAATTGGGCCCACGACTAGCACAATCTGTCACCAAAGATCTTAAAATCAGTTGTGTTGTCTAGAGGATATTGAAGTGTTCAGGCAAAGTAGCAACTTTAAATTGCATAGCATAGAAAATATGTTATTTAGAAGGATAGAGAAACGGAAAGTTGTTGCTATAGAATGGGGTTAATAGATGTCAGAATTAACATTGACTTAAATGCCAAGGTAAATATTTCTAGTGGATCACAGTATTGGTCTGTTTTTTATTACTTGTGTACTGTGTATATAATAAACCTTCCTAATAAGAATAAATAGTACATGTAACTGTCAACCAAGGGGGACACAATAATCAAATTTAGAAAAAGACTGTGTAGTATTATCTAAGATACTTTATTGATTTACACATGTGAAGCAGCTTTTGAAATATCTGAATCATATAAATGGGGAAAAAAATAAAACAACCTAGATGCACAAATGAATAGCAAAGCTGCTCACTGGTATGGATACACAGTTGCCATTTACTATGATGACTTTAATTCATGATCAATGGGAAAAATAAGTCCCACAGTATCTTGAATTCACATTTATTTTTATGGCTAATATACATTTTCAAATATTAATGAAAATAAACCTGGAGTGTAAAAATATACCTTGGAAATGCAGTTTTGATCATTATGAAACTTCTTGCATCATGGTAACATTGCATTTCCATTAAAGAAGTTGAATATTCAAGTACTGCATTTGAAATGCTTAGAATGTGGAGGTAAGCTCAGCCTAGCAATATTACAATAACAGCTTTGCAGGTACCTTGAGTTTTCTGTTAGCATTCCTTCTGACTGTATTAACATGAAATTCTAGAGTCATGCACATATTCTCAGACGATTCTGAGAAAAAAATATTATCACATGGAAATTTAGTGTCAGTAAAATTAAGAACCAAATATTTGTATGTCTACAAAGAAGTTTTTGTTTTAAACCATTTCATACCTAAAATGAGGTAAGGTCAGGTAGATTTCAAATGTTTTAGGCTACTTAGGATAACAGTATATTTAGCCTGCTATTGTAATTAGCAGAATGGTTTCCAGTTTATGAAGCTGACGTTTGAGGTTAGAAATTGTGTGAAAAGTAGAAAAGGAAATAACTAAATGTTTAATTATTGCATAGTCAAAGCTCTGGCAGTGAGATGGGGTCCATTGTTACTAAAAATGAGGCTTTTTAAAAGTAAGGCTATACAAATATACAAAGCATATTAACTCTGGTCAAATTTTATTTTGTTAACATGAGGTTAAAATTTCTATGAGAATTTAGGTGTCTTTTGGCTATATTTACATGTTAAACTATTTTTTAATTTACTTCTCCTTTTTTAAAAAATTGTATTTTATTGTTTATGCTATTATAGTTATCCTGAATTTTCCCCATTTCCCTCCCCTTCACACGAGACCCTCCACTCCCTCAGGCAATTCACCCCACCATTGTTCCTGTCCATGGGTCGTGTATATTAAGTTCTTTGGCTCCTCCATTTCCTATATTGTACTTTACACCCCCATGGCATTCTGTAACTACCTGTTTGTACTTCTTAATCCCCTCACCTCTTCACCCATTCCCAAACAGCCCCCTCTCACCTGGCAACCATCAACATCATCTCTGTATCCATGATTCTATCTCTGTTCTTCTTGTTTGCTTAATTTGTTTTTAGATTCAATTGTTGATTTGTATTTTTGCCATTTTATTGTTCATAATTTTGACCTTTTTCTTAAATAAGTCCCTTAAACATTTCATATAATAATGGTTTGGTGATAAACTCCTTTAGTATTTTTTTTGTCTGAGAAGCTCTTTATCTGCCCTTTGACTCAAAATGATACCTTTGCTGGGTGGAGCAATCTTGGTTGTAAGTCCTTGCTTTTTGTGACGTTGAATATTTCTTGGCAATCCCTTCTAGCCTGCAAAGTTTATTTTGAGAAATTAGCTGACAATATTATGGTAACTCCCCTTATATAACTTACTTCTTTTCTCTTGCTGCATTTAAGGTTCTCTCTTTATCTTTAACCTTTGGCATTTTAATTATGATGCGTCTTTGAGTGGGCCTCTTTGTATCCATCTTCTTTGGGACTCTCTGTGCTTCCTGGACTTACACGTCTATTTCCTTCACCAAGTTAGGGAAGTTTTCTTTCATTATTTTTTCAAATAGACTTCCAATTTCTTGCTCTTTCTCTTCTTCTTCTGGCATCCCTATGATATGAATATTGGACCTCTTGAAGTTGTACCAGAGGCTGCTTATACTATCCTCATTTACTGGATTCTTTTTTCTTCTTGTTCTGAATTTCTTTTGGTTCCTTATCTTCCATATCATTGATTTGATTCTCAGCTTCATCCATTGTACTGTTGTTTCCCTGTAACTTGTTCTTTATTTCAATTAGTATATCCTTCATTTCTGACTGGGTCTTTTTCATGCTGCTGAGGTCCTCACTAAGTTCTTTGAACATCCCTATAAGCAGTGTTTTGAACTCTGTATCTGTTAGGTCACTTATCTCCATTTTGTTTAGCTCTTTTTCTGGAGTTTTCATCTGTGCTTTGATTTGGGCCATGATTTTTTGTCTCCTCACTGGCAGCCTCCCTGTGTTTGTTTATATGTACTAGGTAGAGCTGCTATGACTCCCTGTCTTGGTAGCACTCTAATATATTGTAGGTGTCCTGTAGGGTCCAGTGGCACAGCCTCCCCTTTTACCCAAGCAGGGTACTTGAGATGTACCTTTGTAAGGGCTGAATACACCCTCCTCTTGTAGTTGAGTCTTGGTTGCTGTTGGCAGATGAGTGGGAGGGATTTACTCAAGTCAGTCAGCTGCAAGGACTGGCTGTGACCACTGACCACCAACCTCCACCCTCCATGGAGGATCAGCTGTGCAGGGGCAGGATGGTGGTGTGCTGACGGGGTCTGTAGCTGTCCACTGGGTGTGCTGGCTCCTGGGGTTTCCTGGGTGGTGGAGGCCAAGATCAACTGCCTCCAGTGTTTTGCCCTGGGCCACCCAGCCTGAGTTGTAAAGCAATCTGAGATGGCTGCTACTTGTGTTGGGCTTGGTAAAGATTCCCAGAAAAGCCAAACTGTGAACCTAATTTGGCTGCTGCTAGTGCCAGGCCTGGGGCTCACTGAAGTCAAATGCTGGCTCTGTTGATTTAGGAAGTTGTGAAGCATGTCTAGGCACATGAAAAGCATGTGCCTTTTCATTCATATGGAAAAGCAGTTGAATGAGCCCATAAATTGGGTGGGGTGGAGTCTCTGAAAATCTCCAAGGCGGGTCAAACAGTGTTAGCTAGGTTGATGGAGCTTCAGATATGGCACCAGCTTGCTGGCTCTTTGTGGGGAGGGTTTAGAAAAGGGACAATGGGTCCCACTCACCTTGATGCCAGACACTTCGGTTTCTCCCATTATGCTACTGGTGCATTTCAAGCTGCTACCCTGGTGCTGGAGCTCAGAAGTGAGTCTGAGTAGGTCAGTATATGTGTGGGTTCTTTAAGAAGAACTGCTTGGGAGTCCAGAAGCTTCTTCCATGACTCAAATCCTGCTGGTTTTTGCAGCCAGAAATTGTGGGGCTTATCTTTCTGGCACTGGGGACCTGGGCTGGGAGGCCTGATGTGGGGCTGGGACTCCTTGCTCTCAAGATATTCCTCCTGAATTTTTATCCACTACACATTGGTGTGGGACCAGCCCATTCCACATCTGTGCCCCTCGTACTGGTCTGGACGGATGTAGTTTCTTTGATTCCATAGTTGTCAGACTTCAATTCAGCTTGATTTTTAATGGTTCTGAGTGATGGTTGTTCTACATTTTAGTTGAAAGTTTGATGTGGTTGTACAAAGAGGTGAGCCAAGTCTGCCTATGCTGCTATCTTGGCTGGAAGTGATCTGCATGCTACACTATTAACAGAAATATGGCTGTATTTCTTTCTACAGTAGTTGACTTGAGAGTTCCATGTTTTTGTCAAACAGCTTGCAAATGAACTTTGCAATCCTGTAAAGTGGAAGGCAATGATGAGTGGATATAATTATCATTGCTCATTTATTTCCAGTGAATACGCCCACATTTGTCTCCTTCAGGATTACATACAACATTGACAAGTATATAACTCTTTCTTTTAAAATAAACTGTAAGCAATTATTATTGCTGCCCTTTCACTTATTTTTCTCTCTCAAAAATTGTAAAAACAGCATTTGAGTTTTTTAGTGTATTTAGTGTTGCCTGAATGAGAACATATGCTGAAGCCTGAGGAAAGTTCCAAAACATCAATCAGTATATATATAGTCTTTAGGTAAACTTTGCCACTGTTTCTTTTAATTCTTTTTTAAATGTTAAACGTTTTCCCTTTAGAATACATAATGTAGAGTGAAACTGCTATTACAAAGTACCATTAATTATATGCCACCATAACTATTAAATTATTGTATTCCTTAGATTTAAATGTTCTCTAATTTGTTTAAAGATCATATTTGATGAAAATTTGTTAATATTTAAGTTGTTTGCCTAATGCAATAGTTTTTACTAAAAATGGGCATATGTCATATGATCATCTTTGAATAAATAATCAGAAACCAAGTGATCTCTCCTTGGATCAGTGGCGCTTTACATTTTGGGGACTTCAGGTTTTTCAGAAGTTCACAAATATGATTAATGTTAATTTATTAGTTTAATCTTTATCGGAGGATATGTGTATTGATTTTTTAGAGAGAGAAAGAAGGAGGTGGGGGGAAGAGAGAGAGAGATGTGAGAGAGCTCTCTAAAGTGTCCAACTAAGGATGGAAACGACAATCTGGGTGTTATGTCCTGACTGGGAACCGAACCTACAGCATTTTGGTGTGCAGGGCAATGGTTCAACCAACAGACAACAGAGCTACCTGACCAGGGCTGATATTAATTAGAACAAGTTTCTAATTTTCATGTTTTCCTTTTGAATGTGTTTTTGTGTTGTATTTTGATTATCTTTTAGGAATTTCAATTTATTGTCAGCCCATAGTTTTTAATAGTAGGATAGTACTTCTTATGAGCTTATCAAATGTTTATATTTGGTTAATTTTATATTTTTATTTATCTGGATTCCATTTATTTAATTATCGAGGTGGTAACTATCAGTAACATTAAAATAACCCATGATTTTTAGGAAACAATTAGGATTTTAACAGGAAATTGAAGAAAATGTAACTTGTTTTATGTGGAAAAGGTTTTATGTGTTTAAATCATTGTAATTTAAAGCAGTTAAGGAGTCCTAGCAGAGAGAATGTCAACTGTACAGTGTGGAGTACAGTCATATGGTTCAAGAGGATGACCTGAACATCATAAAGCCTGGGTCTCCCTGGACTCCAATTTCTTTCAAATCATGTTTCATATTTTGCTGTTAAAAATAGGATGGCTTTTTTTTTTTTTTTTTTTTTTTTTTTTGGTATGAGGTGGCAAAATTCCTTAACTTGATCTCTTATCTCTTACAGGCTGGGAAGGAAATTGATGAAAGTTGCTTTATAAGTACTTTTACTTTTCTTATTTTTAACTTCTTTTTTGGAGTACTTGATGTTTCCTGAAGAAAAAAAGAATAATCTGAGGGGCATCCCTTGTCTCTTTGTAACTAGTTAGTGCCCGAATCTTGAGGGTAAACAGCTCTCTGACTTTCACAGCCTGTCAATTTTCTAGCATCTCCTTAGAATTGGGGTCTCTTCTCATTAAAGGTAGCAATGCATCAGTAATACAGTTACATTTTATATTTCTCAAGAACTTTCACTCAAAACTCCATATCAATATCTTAAATATACATGAAGAGCTTGACAAAAAGCCTGCTATTTGGAATAGTAATTTTCAAAGTGCTTTTTTGTACATTATTCCATTTGTTACTCAAACTTATAGATCTTCTCATGAATATAGATTAGAAAAGATGTTCTTTACAGAGGAGATTGAAAACTTGGAGGAAAACGGTTTTTCAAAATAAATGGAGTGCTCTTAGAAATATGTTGTTTTGATTTTGAATTGAAGACACTGCCTCAGGTACTTCTCTAGGCCGCCCTTACCAGGGATCTCAGTGAAACAACACTGCTTGCCAATCATGGGAATTTCCTCTCCATAGAACATTTTTGTCACCTGTAGAAACATTAACTTTTCTCTAGAATTCTACTGCTGGAAATAATCTCTCTTTTTCCCATTAAACTCTTTCACCAGGGAGATTTGTACCTTCTTTCCCAGGATTTAAGAATTATTCATGTGCATGTTTTCCTTAGACTGTGAAGTATGCAACCAGGACTGATGTATCTTTTTGTCTTCTGCAACATATAACAAAGTGTTTTTCATTTGGTATCACTTAATATGTATTTGTTTATTTAATGAAATGTCACTATGATTTTAAAAATTTGTAAGAAAGAAAACTAATGTGAGAGTTTGGATAAAACAAACATAGCAAAACATGAAGACACTGTCAGAAATTTAGTAATAAATTCTTTACTAGTTTTTCTTACAAGCTATGCAAATAATGAAGTATCCAGACTGAAGGAAGCTTTTAGGAATATAAGTTAAACAGTTAAATAAAACCATTAAAAGAGTCTTTATTTAAATACTTATTTAAGTCCTTATTAAAGGACAGATGAACATTTTACATTTAACTTATGCAATGTGTGATGTGAGGTAGGATATTTTATGAAGTTGGGCATTTTTATTTGACTGTGAAACTACAAATAGACATATTTCTGTGATGTTTTTATTCCATTAAAATTTTGGAATGAGCACTCCTAGGACACAACAACATGCTAGAACCAGTACATTTTCCTAATTTAGCTATTTTTAGTGATGAGAGTTTGGAGTTGTTACATTTACTTATGCTTTGGGAGTCATTTTTAAAAACTCAGTACTTTTAAAGTAGAAAAACTAACTTCCTTGACTTACCATATAATAAATAGGCAATCTTCTATCCTTGAGGATATTCCTGTCTATAGCAAGAAGATAAAGGAGCTGATACTACTGCTTCTGCCAGAGTCATACATATTCCCAAGGTTTCTTAATCATAACCTTATGGTTTATACAAATTACATATGTGAAAATGTTTTTGAACATTTCACTTTCGCCTTAGATGACTGCATAATGATTGAGTTATGGCGTTATG
This sequence comes from Pteronotus mesoamericanus, assembly GCF_021234165.1. Classification (NCBI taxonomy): domain Eukaryota; kingdom Metazoa; phylum Chordata; class Mammalia; order Chiroptera; family Mormoopidae; genus Pteronotus; species Pteronotus mesoamericanus. The sequence goes on along the minus strand of NW_026555085.1, from coordinate 52,332,448 downwards.
TAGTAATCTTGTCTCATTTAAATCAAGTAAATCAGAGAAATTATCAATGTCTTATGAAAAGTCTAACATACCTCTAAGTATCTAAAATGATTTTAAGTTTAACATGCTAGCTATTACATAATATGAATTCAAATTTTCTTTTATTTTTTCAAATAGATTCTTTTGTTCCAATGGCAGTATTAGTATATTTGGGACATTTTTAATGAACTCTGGGAATCTAAAAATACTTAGTGTAGTTAGAAAATATACTATATTTTTGTAGAAACTTTACAACAAGTTGTAGTTTGAGGATGTTAACTTTACTATTCATTTGATGTCACAAACATCAGTATATTTAAGAGTTTGTGTTCATTATAACCGGAGAGATTAGAATCCTTCACATGCCTTTTTGAAAATATCCATGTCTGTCTCTGAAGTTCAGGGGGTTTTACTCTACTTCATTATTCACATGATGTGATTACAATAGTTCTGAAATATTCCAAAAGAGAATATTGATAACATTGAAAGGCATCTGGTCATAAGCAGATGTGTTTTAGGTAACTTGATTCATATGTTGAGAAACCTCAGAGAAGGCCAACATATGATTCATATCTAAAGTCTTTCCTAAGTACCTGGTAGAAATTGTCATAAAGATTACCATTTATATTAAACAAGTGTTTACTATTTTATGCTTTACAGTTGACATGCTATTAAAAAAGCATGATAGAACAAAAGCATTAAAAAACTTGTTAGAGTTTTATAACTATTTGGCTTTAACTCAAGATCATCTTTTTTGTGGTTTGGTATTTATTCATGTCAGTTATTTCAAAAGATGTTCAATCTGTAGTTTATATAGTTTATACATAATTTAAGTTATATCATTTGAATTAATTTCCAATCACTACCCATGAATAAAAATAGTATACACTGACTTAAATATGTATTAGTAATACAGTCATTTGCATCCATATATAATTATGATTTTTAGTGTCTGATATGGCTCCCTCATCTGTTAAGTTATTTCAAGAATTAATATGCAAAGTGATGAGTATGAAAAACAAAATTTTAAATAAGACATTGAAAAATATGCTTAGACTTTTGAACTTTCCTTGGGAGATTACTACTATAAAAATAATAATGCAGAAATATTTTATTGCTTTTTTTTATCTTCACCTAAGGATATGCTTACAGATTTTAGAAAGAGGGGAATGGAGGAAGAAAGAGAGGACCAAACTGACAACTGAGGCATTTGCCCTGAGCAGGAATCGAACCCACGACCTTTCAGTTTACAGGATAATGTTCCAGTCCACTGAGCCACACTGGCCAGGGCTGCAGAGATCTTTTTAACACATCAGCCTGCTATACAATAACCAGACTTTGTTGGAATACCACTAAATGACAGAGCGCTTACTACCTCATAGACGTTCTACCCTGTTATTGCATAGTTCTAGTATTAGAAAGATAATCTTTATTTTAAACTGAAACTGCAAAGACATTTTTATTCAGAAGTTACTTGGCTATAAAAATTATAGTTGCATTACTTCTTCTTAATCATATTACTCTTAAGTGCCAGGCACCAGGTCAAACAATTATAGTACAGCCAAGGCAAAGAGGCCTTTGAAAATTCTCTGATTTCTTTACTGCAGAAACTAATGTTCTAATGTGCAAGTGAAATCTCCCAAAGAGGAAAATGACATGCAGCATTTAATATAATCTGTCTGGCCAAAAGTCACTGCTAATAGATCTTCTTTTATAAAATAGCCAATTGGGAAATATGAGAGAATAGGGCTGCTCAGTTCTTGAAGCCTGTTGTTTCCCCAAAATTGGAAATGCAGTAGGGCCAGGACTGGTACACCTGGGGCTGGCAGCTGTGAAGGCTATCACCCAGCATCGCACTCAACTGGCGACAGGCTATTCTAGTTGGCTGTTTTAATAAGGCATGGACATACCTTACTAGTTCTTAATTATTTTCAACACTTTGTATAAATATCCCGGTGTCTAAAGCCGAATATGTAAAATAGAAGTAAGGAAGGAATATAAAAGAGATTCAGGTATTTAGAGGAAGAAAATAAAGACTGGTAAAGGATCTCTTCCTCTCTTGCCACATTCAGAAATACATTAACCATCACTTTATTTAATAAGGGAAGAATATTTGCTGCTTAGAAAGGATTTTATTGGTGGGAGATGTTGTTGAATTAAGACACAGATGTAGTAATATATGAGAATAACACTATGATATTTTTACTATAACACATCTTTTATGGAATTTCTAGAAAGAAAATACGAAGTGAACCAAATAGGTTTCACTCAGTATTCTATGATCTTTATAATTATTTCAGTATTTATTTATTTGCCAAGAGTACGGCCTGAAGAGATTTTGATAAAATGCTTATTTCATGTATAGAAACTAAACACTATTGGGATTATTACTCAGCAAAGGAGATAAAATGAAGTGACCCTGAAATGGTTTATTTTGTGAATGCATATTTGTAATTATTTGGTTTAAGAAGTTCATTCCAATAAGCTAAGTAGGGAGTTAATGGCTCCCATTTGTAAATTGGTGGCATAACTTATTGTAATGCTCAATTATCTCTGGTCCATGAATTGTTCAATTATGCAAGCACTCATGTGCCCAAATAAATACTCATTAAGGTGAGCATCTATGCCAAAAATTCAAATTTTCTGTATTTTTACCATGTGTGTTCGTAGCAAACTCCAGAGAAATGGCTGAAGAGCAGCAATATAAACCCTGGAATTTAGCTATAATTTGAAAAATTAGATGCCCATTAAAGAGCAATAAAATGGGTTTGTTTAGAGGAATGCATACAATTATCTTGTTAGATACATTCCTGGATTAGAGAATAATAAATGAAACCTCATATTAACATCTAATTCCTTTTTCAAATAAGAGAAATGGTCAAGGGTGAAAAAATAAGAATATCACTCAAGTCATAAGTTAGAATAATAAATAGCACACACTTGCCTTGTATGTTCTTCAAACTCAATGAGAAAAGGAGAGTTCATGCATCTCATTCAAACTTCAAAGCTACTTTCTTTTTTTTATGTCTAAACCAAAGCTTTCAAGAATAGAGGCCAGGCTTCCTTTACAATATAAAATTCAGAGCACCACTTTGAAATTTAATAGAGCAGTGTTTGCTAAAGTAAACATTTTAGTCACAGTGCCGGCAATGCCTCCGCGCATCCACAGCCTTTTCTGTAGGTATTAAAGTGCTTCGAACTATTGGAATGTTTCTTCCCTAACAGCCAGTCAAAGAAGAGATATATTTCACAGAGCGCAGCATCCCACTTCTCCAAACCCAATGCACTGTTAGGGTTAAACCAATTTTGGAACTTAGAAAACTTCTGATGGCACTTTAAAAGTGGTGCTTTAGAAAAATCAAACAGAACCATTGTACAGAGGATTCCAGATTCCTGTAAGGACTATTACTACCACCCGCCCCGTCCTCCCCCATCCCCCCATCCACAACCACAAAGATCTGTGGAAAAAGACTTCTGGAAGGAAGGGAGGAGTGGGTCACACACACATTTATGGTGGTCAACATGTGGAGTGAGAAGCCTTTTGTATTGTTATAAAGTGGGTTACTAACACTGCTCAGTGAAAGGCCCTGTTTCTTTTACAGTGCATACCGAATCCAATTACGGGGAAAGAACGGTGAGAATTCTTTTCTTATTGACAGCTAAACTAGCTTACTAAACCATGTAATTTTTTTCCAGTAAGCCTAGAACATAAACAAGTATATGGATTAAAAGGACTTTTCTCCATGCTTTGTCTGCTACATGTTATCAAACGTGTTTTTATTCTTGCTGAATATTTACATGTTGTTTTAAAATTTCAATTATATTTCATTCAGAATATATTTAGGTGGATCAAAAATTGAAAAATTAATGGTAGAATAACTTGGAAATTCAATGGCCAAGAAAATGCATTATAAAAATATTACTTTAACTTGAATTAGTTTATTTTGGTGGTCTTTATCTATATATACAAATTTTCAAGTCAGTATATTAACTTATAAAATTGTTATTTTTACAAACAATAATTAGAATTAATTTCTATCATTATTTTCATTATATCAAGCCAAAATGTATTTTTGATGAAGTCCTATAAAATATTATATTTAGAAGTACATGTATCATTATAGTATAAAATCCACACTTTTATTGACAGTATATAAATAAGAATATATAGGTAAACCTCCTTTAGATTTAAATTCAATTTTAATAAGAGAAAATAATTTTCATAATTTTTTCATGTTAGCTGCATAATCCTTAGTTACAAATGTGCATTGATCTCTAGAACTGTTAATTCCTTTCAATCATGGTATTTTAAAATACATTGCATTTAATGACCCATATGAACTTTATTTCAAATGAAATTCCTTTAAAATAGAAAAAAAAACCAAGAAAGAAGCCATGTTTCTAAACATTCAAGAGACAAATTCAAATGTATTCTTCTGTTTGTTGTGTGATCAGCTAAATATGTTTTCCCCTCAGCACAATAATTGTAACATTGCAGTTTTCTGGCAACAAATGGCTTCTAGGGGTCACCAAATGTCTCTGATTTGCTACAGCGTTTAATCTTCCACAAAAGCTGTTTACTGCTTCACATACACTGAAGGCTGGGAACATTATCCTTTAAATCATGCCTAGCTGCTAATTAATGGATGTATAAATGTCGAAGAGCCAAGTCTTTAAAGCAGAGCCATGAGTGAGTACAGCAGACATTCTGCACGTAACTAAAATAGAGTTCTCATGAACCATAAACGCTGATTTCTACATAGCTAATGTCATGCTGTGTATCTAACCAGACTGAAGTGCATTTGAGAAATTTGTTTTAAAGCCATATGAAACTGAAAATATATTAGTGCTAGAAGGGTTCAGTGATACATTATTAGGTTACAGGGCTATGTTTCTGTCGCTCCTGTGTTTCTCTTGGATGTCTACATTTTGGAAGCAAAACAAAGGCTCAAGATTCTGAATTTAATGCCCAGAACTGATATCATTCCATTCTGAGATTTCTTGTTCCATAATTTCCTGAACTTTCTTTTCTAAAATGAATAAAAATTACCTTATCTCTTTTTTTCTGTAAAGGGTCAGTCATCGTTTAATATAACACGTAATCTAACAGAATCACCTAGGAAATTTTATTGTATTTTACATTTATTGAGCAAACACCACGTGACTGGCACTCTTTCATGCATCATTTCTTGTAGACTTAATAACCCTGCTCCCTACTGTAAGGGAGGTATTAATATCTATAGTATTCGATGAGAGTAAGTGGGTTAGGAATTTAGAAGCTTGCTCTGGATTTCACAGCTTGCTAAGAGCAGAGTGATCAGTACTGTGATCAAATTGAGCACCGGCTGATACCAAGCCCTTGCACCAATAACTACTATATAGAACATGTTACTCTCCCATTAGTCTTGACCCTGCATACATGTTAATATTTTAGCAAGATTTTAATATCACAACAAGAAAATTGCTAGGATACAAAGAAAAAAATAGCTCAGGGGTAGCAAAGGAAGGGACAAAACATGATTGAGCAGACAACTAAAAACAGTAAAAGAAACAAGTCGAGGTAGATGACCTCAGCTTTCCAAAGTAGTTTCCGAAATCATGATTACTCTATTTTTAGGAATTATCATCAAATTCAGACAGTGATAAAAAGGTAAATTAAATGCAACAGACAAAATATATAGTGCCACTCTCTACCAACTGAAGTATGAAGGGATAGCAGAGATCATTAAACCTACACTAAACTTCTAACTTAATTGTTAAACATCTCTTAATTGTTTATGTATAGAGAAGTTCACTTCTCAGAGCCTGGTATCCTGATCCTCCAAACACAATTTATAAAATTATTATGAAAATTACGTAAGCATAGATTGGCTCAATAAATAAAATGAATAGATAATTTAGTGTCAAAAATTCTGATTTCAACTCTAGCTGTTATGAATTAGCAGTGTAATTTTTTAAATTCTCACCTGAGGATTATGTTTATTAGTCCCAGAGAGAGAGGAAGGGACAGAGAAACATGGATCAGTCACCTCCTGTCCACGCCTCAACTTGGGATCAAATCCACAACCCAGGTGTGTGCACTGACTGGATATTGAACCTGCAACTGTTTTTCTGGTGTATGGGATGATGCTCCAACCTACTGAGCCACCAGTCAGGACTGTGATGGGACTTTCAATTAATTAAGTGCTCTTTCTTTCCTCCACTGCAGAAAGGCTTAATAATCATCACTTTATAGGTGGCTGTAAAGATTTAGTGACATAATATTTGTAAAGTATTCCATAAACAAGAAAATCTTTAACAATTACTGTTACTTGTTTGTCGATCTTGTCTCCAAGTCATCCCAAGTTCTTTCCTGCTCTTCCGAGTAACCAGGTATCCCACATTTGGCTTTCCAAAAAATGTCCTGTTTTGCTCAAAATTATACATCTTCCAATCTGATAATAATTCACAGTCCCTTAATATAATGGCTACAATGAAAGAATGCCTGCTCTGTGAAATGACTAACCTTAAAACATCATCTGGTCAGTGGGAGATGAAAAACCTCCTTCATCCCTCATGCCCATGCATCCTCTGTATTTTGGTGTATCAAGCCAACAAAGAAAGCCTGACAGGTGACAGGCAGAAAGAATCTCAAATCTGTAGATGCCAATAGCAGCAGCACTAGTAGCTGTAACAACGTGAGCAAGTGCACGTGTGATGTGAGTTTGTATTAGGCTGGAATAGGATTGGCTCCCTCTTAAGTTCATTTGGCTGGAGAGTTCAGTCTTTTTACATATACACACAGAGTTTATAAAGGGGTGTTTTATTTGAAATTAGAACATTAAAATTTGAGCAAGAACATGGAAAGTTTTTGAAAAATATGCAACAAACAAGAGCAAACAAATTTACCTTCCTAAAATAGGAACCTTAGGAATGGCAGCTTAGACATCATCTAGTACAAGAATCATCCGTTAAGGAGAGAGAACCTTCCATGAGAGGTGCTCTTAAAATCTACAGGAATAAGGAATTTTTTAAATTCATGACATGCTTGTTTCCTAAGTATAAATTCAATTGCAAATTATTTTTCCTGAGCTAACTTTTGCCTCCCCAGAATACGGGTTTGATTCCAGTTATCTCTGAAGCAATTCCAGAACGTGCCTCTCTCTTCTCCATGATCCTGGGTCATACATTTGAGGACAGATGTCACTCTCCATTTAGTCTTCTCTTCTTTTTGATCAGTACTTCCAACAATTTATCCAGTGACCACTCCCAAACTATTTTCAGGTTCCGTTACTGATAATCTAGACACAGTTCTAGTTTATAACTATTTTCGTATGGTGGCATAGAATCAACATAATATTTAATATTTGCACTCCTCAGTGCAGCTTGCCGAAGGACCACTGTATCCTTGTGATGGGGCTCCAAACTTTAATGAATACAAGTGGAAATTCTTTAGCTTCTTTACCAGTTACATAATACTCTTGAGTTATATTATTTTTATGACATCAATTTTATCTTTTTATTTTTCACATGAACTGTTACTCAATAAGACTCCCACATCTAATTTTTGTGCAACTAACTTTAACATAAATATGATACTATATATTTATCCATACAAACTTTATTCCAGTTATGCTAGCCAGCTGAGATAAATTTGAATCCTGTTCTTTCATCTGTTGAATAAATTGTCATCTACAAATCTTATAAAATGGCTAATTTTATTGTAACAAAGAACATCTAGTTGGTGTTGATGACTCCTACTTTCTTTGATGCATAGTGTTTTCCTTTAGATACCATATCCACAGAGAAGTAGGACACATTCAGTTAAGTACAATAAATAGCTATTAAACTTCTACTTTAGAACTGAAATGGAGATGTCATCAAAGATTGTCAATATAGTTGGTTAAACATATATACAATGGCCTGAAAGTGTAGCAACTTTAAAAAATAAAAATATGTACAAAATTCTATGGAAGCATAGAGCTGAAAACAACCGATGAAACTGAAGTGAGAAGTGATTGTTCACACAGATGGTTCTGGAAGAATGAGTGGGTATTAATGTAGGACAAAAATGAAAAATAATTTCCAGGAAGAAAGAGCCAGCTCAGGCAAAAATGTCATGGCATAAGAAAACTTTTCCAAATTGCTATCCATTGATCACCTGAACAATATCACTTAGCCATAGGTATTAAAAATATTGATTCCTGGTTCTCTCCCCAGACATCTAATACAGGATCTCTGAATGGGGTCAGAGAAATTATATTTGCATCAAGCCCCCTTGATGATTACTATGCATGTAAAGATTTAAAAAACACTGTTTCATGGTAGAAGGAATTGTACAGCACTGAATTCATGATGTTGAAAAGACATACAGTTATAAATACGGCCATGGTCTGACTGCGAAGAGTCTTGTGCCACTTTGAGGAGCTGGGATGAGGAACTAGTGAAAATGTTCTGCAGGGTATTGAAACAGCCAGGTTCACATTTAGGAAAATAAATGTTGTCACAGTGTGAAAGATGTACTATATGGAAAAGTACATAAAGATGTGGAGAGCAATCCAAGATGCTAGATGTGACAAAAGCTTAATCTAGTTCAGGAACCAAGAGATTGATGAGAAAGACCAATAAGGGGATTTATGTAGATCAATGAGTATTTCAAATCTAAGTATTCAATAACATGGTGACCAAATGCATATATATTTGAGAGTAGAGAGACAAAGAAGATTCAGTAATTACTTGGAAGCTTCTAGATATATGATACTGATACCTATCAATACATTTTGTTAAAAAGCAGATCTGTGATGAGGAAGGGAATTAGTTCAACTGTTGAATTATATAGTATTAAATGCTCGAGGTTTGTTTATAGAAAGATATCCAGAAAACCACTAGAAATATAAACCTGAAGTTAAGGAGATGTCTCAAAACTGGAGGACTAGATTTGGGGCCCATCAACAGATGGTGGGTGACTCCATGAGACTAAAATCATGGATGTTGCCCAACAAGAGTAAGACAATTGAGAAGGAAGAGAACAGTGGGTAGTGTGTGGTTGATCCCAATTGTGAAACCAGGTTATAAAATGATGTATGGTAGGAGTCTAACAAGCACAAGGAGAATAACAAGTAACCATGGTAATGAGACCAAGATTCAGGAGAGTTGCAAGAAAAAAGAATGGTCAAGAGGGTCAATTACAGAAAAGAGGATAAAAGCTAAAAATGAACAAGTGGATTTGGCAAGAAGACCACTGGTTATTGGTCAGAAAGCAAGGGCAATATTTTTAAAACAATTTTTAGCATTGGTTTTGCTCTTAACTATTTATATGAATAAAAGAATCTTAAGATGAATAATATTTGTTTAAAAAGTCATTCTTTTACAAAGAGTTCTCTAATATTTAGTTAATCATTTAATCCATAATCATAGTCATAGTTTTCAAAGGCTAACCATTAAAGGACTTTACATTTAATTTCTGGGATGAATCAATAGTATTATCACTTCATAAATGTGTAATCAATGGTATGATAATTTATGTTCTCACCTTTATGTGAGGTCTTATCATCTTTGCTCAAAAATAAATTGAAGCATGGAAAACCACTGCTTCTCTTGACATTGAAGTAACATTTAAGTTGCTTTTCAGTTCCCTAAAATATAAAAGAGAACTATAAAGATAATACTCAAACTCTGATTTCAAAGTCTAATTAATATACTGGGGAAAATTTGTATGCTCTAGAAAATATTAATTATTTCAGTTATTCTGTTAACATTATGGCAGGATGATTACCAGAATTCATAGCAAAACATACCATATAAATCAGTGGATTCATATTTTTATGGAATTGACATAGAATATTTGTTAATATTTTTCTTATAAAAACTTACCTTAACTCAGCAGAAGTAATTCATATAGGGAACATCTATTTCTCTCTCTTTATCCTCCTCCCAAACACATAAGCCTAAGGTCTGAAAACAGGCAACAGAATATTCTTAGATATTCAATTTCCATTCTAGAGGAATGTGATCCAGCTATTTTTCAATACACACAAAGGACTGCATGCTGTTATAATTGTTAAAGAAGTAAGTCTTTAAATGCAATGACTTTAATTTGCTTAGCTCACTGAATTTGCTAATATTCATAGTACAAAACCTTGATAAGATTCAGCCAAAGCTTTCCATTTTCACTGGTCTTTTTCATCATTAAAACTCATTGAATTTATGTGTGTACATCTTAACTGTTCTCTCAAATAGAACTTCAATAAAGTTGCTCAGATTAATCTCTTTTATTAATTGACAAATAACAAAGTGTGTTTTTATTTCATTAAGATTAATAGAATATTAGCAAACATTATCAATCTTATATGCTTTCTAGTATCTGTAAGATAAAGCTGCAAAGGAATATTATGACCCTTAAAAATCAATTTGCCTCTGTTCTGGGTGTAGTTACTTTAGGTGATTAAATAATAGAAAAGTTATTTTTAAAGGAAAGTTGACTTGCGAGTTATTTTCAGTCTTGGTTGTACTCTGTTGTCTTGTAATTTTATGTAATGGTGGTAATATTGTTTTCTCATTAAAAAATCTTGTGGCTAAGAATCATGGAATCTAACCTTCATGAATTTTATATATCTGGGTTTCTTCATAGCAGAACACATTTTCATTAAAATTTGAAGGTTAATTTTTCTTAAAGTTAGGCCCTGTAAATAGGAGGGAAAACATATTTAGCAGCAGAGCTGTGTTCCTTTTGGTGTCTCCAGGGGAAAATGGAGGTCCTTGCCTTTACCAGCTTCTAAGGCTCGCCTTGTTCCTTAGCTCATGGTTTCCTTTCTCCATCTTCAAAGCTGGCAATGATGTGTTTGTCTGTCTGTGCCTTCTCCTGTAGTCACAAGTCCTTCAGACTCTCTTATTTCATCTCCTTGAAAGCAGTCTCTATCACGTGTAAATAAAATTTCTTTTTGTTTTGTTCGATTAAATATATTTTTAATTTTATCATTTTATACTATTTTTCAGCTTAATTGAGATATAACTGACAAATAAAATTGTAATGTGAGGTATTTAAAATGTACGACATAATGATTTGATATACATATACACTGTAGAAGGATTTTCCCCATCAAGCAAGTTAGCAGTCTTAGGAGACATGTGCCTCTCGCATTTGAATATGTGCTGTTCAGGAGGCATTGCCAAAGTTCCATTATAGATATTTATGTTACTTTCATAATTTTACTACTGCTGAAAATACTCTTCCCATGTCTAGTGTTTAGGTGGATGGGTGGGTCAACTGATGTGAATATTTAAAATAATTTTTTTTGATAAATTCTGTGAAATTGTCTCTAAAATGAAATTCCAATGTACACTTTCTTCAAGACCACTTGAAAGTATCTTTCTTTATACCCTACCACTAAGGAAAATAGTTACTTTAAATTATTTTCCAATATCTTAGGATAAAAAGGTAACTCCTTATCATTACATTCATTTATCTGATTATACGTTATTTGCATTATCATTATAAATTCATTAAATAAGTTAATATAATGAAAATGATGCAATTTTATACAGTAGTTGTTTTTCATTAGCTGGCTTTTAGGAACACTTTATAAATTGAAGTGATTAAATTGGTATTATACAGTTTTTCTATTTTATAGTCTCTTACAATGAACAACTTATTTATTTTAATTTGTGTATAAAGTTTTATGGCTTTGAGATATTTCTTTTATGTTTAGGAGACCTCCTTTTTTTTAGAATAATAGTAAAGGCATTTTTATATTTTTCCATTATTTATCTAGATTATTTCTCATTTAGATATACAAATAACATATTTGATATTTTAAATAGAAGGTGTGATTAAGGGATCCATTTTAACAATACATTTCAAAATTATTCCAATGACATTTTAAAAGTAGATTGCACTTTCTGCACTGATTAGATATGCCATTATTATCATGGATTAAATATTGTATATATTGGAATTTGTTTTTTGATCTTATTTCTTTCTGATTCTGGATCAGTGTCTCATTGTCTTAACTATACAGCATTTTTGTGTGTCTTGGTGTCTGGTAGCACAAACTCCTTTATTTTTTCTTATTCTTTCAACAAATATCTTGATCCTTATTGATCATTTCATCTTAAAAAAATAATCTTAGTAATATCTTAATTAGAACTGAATTGTGTATGTGTGTGTATATATATGTGTGTGTGTGTATCTATATATGTATATATATATCTATATGTGTATTATTCTCATCTGGTTTATTTGTTTCTTTCATTATTGTAGAGAATCCATTTTTATATAAATAATAATATAAATAATAATTTTAATAAGAGTATTATGAACTCTTCAAATGCTGGGCAAAGTGTAATTGTCAGTCCTAGTTTTGTTACTTATAAAGGTCTTAATATATTCCTAATAATTTAAATAAATTTAAAGTTTAATTTGTGGGATTTTATTATAAATATACTAGTTATTTCTCTCTATATTTATATCCTATTATTATCTAACTGTACCTGTACCTTCTATATGATTTAGAATATTTGCAGATTTTTTTTGTTATCCATCAGAATTATTGTCTTGTAACTGGCAATTTTTTTCTCCATTTACATTTATTATTGATGCACACAACTTAATTTCATCCATGTTATTTTGTATTAATGTGCCTCCCAAGTTGTTTCATGTTTGTTTTTGCCAAGAATTTGAGTGATATTACTGGTCCTAAGATATTGGGGGGGCCTAGTTTTTCTTAAGGTATTTTCCTAAACTTAGGTACTATAAATTCTAAACTTGTAAATTTATGATATTAAAATGATTTCAATGAAATCTCCTCCTCCCGTACCTGCTGGTAATAAGACTGAGATATACAGATATACTTATTTTTTGTTTGGTGCTTAAAGAGAGGTTTTATCTTTTCTACCTTTCCACTGAAATTGCAATTCTTTCAGGTATAGCTTTATGTACGAGGCCTCAATTCAATTTACACATCATGCTGTACAAAGCCTTCCTCCCTGTCTCCCTGTGGGGATTACATCACTTCAGTCCTCAAATCGCTGAGACAAGCACCCTTGTACACCCCAAGCAGCTGTGAATTATCACTGTTTTTTGACAGAAAGATTTCACTTTCTTTTCACTTAGTTCAGCTATGCTTTATTCCATGTAGAAGGAGGGATTTAGATGATCATGACCTGCCATTTCTAGAATTCAAATGTTTTTTATTTTTATTTTTAAAAACACTTTAAAGTTAAATAGTATGTAATAAATTACACAAACTATCTCCTGAATAAATACAACTTTAAAAACTTGTTTTTTTCATTTGCGGTCTGAGTATCTCATTACTTCCATTCAAATATAAATTCCCTGATTCTGTGATACAATATTGTTAAAATTGATCAAAAACTAGACTCGTTGGTAAAGAAATATTTGACATGACTTTATTTCTTTGAGTTTTAATTTGAGTATTTTTTAGTCACAACAAAAATTGAATAAACAATATGGAAAAACTACCACTTGTTTTTCGGTTTATAGGTGCACAATAATGTATCACTGATATTTCTTTCTACAGCTAGAAAAGCCCCTCTTTATGGACTAGAAATTTGCTCAGGTATCTAAAAATCCAGTGAAGTCCCAAAAGATATGTTTTCTTCAGCAATATTTTTACCCGTTGGTTGGAATTGGTCACTTTTTAGATTTTTATATTTAAATGCAAAAGAATAGAATCTTTAATCTACTTCTTAATCCTTCAAAACTGCCCAAGGTGGTGGAGTGCTTTTAAACTAGGCTGTAATAATTTCTACTCAGTCCTACAATAGAAATAGAACATATATTAGACGTTAAAAATCCTTTCAACTTTTGAGCACAATTTTAAAGTGAAAGTTTTATTCTGAATTCAGAATTTGCCAAAGTCTATGGCTCAGTTTCAGATACCCACTTCCCTTCTTGGCAGTAGATATTTTGGAAATCACAAATCTGCACACTTGAGATATTTCCAGACTCAGAGTGTCAAAAAGACAAGATGGCATATGGTGAAGAAAAAGGGATTTCTCACATTCAGGAACACATTTCAACTTCCAAAACATAAAAATAAATAAGTGCTTTTTCAAATTCATGAAAGAAATAATGAGAATTTTGCCCAAATATTATAGACATATCAAAGTTAAGCAGCAAGATGTTTGAGTCTGTCACTTCCTGCAAACTCCCCACCAAATGGGGAAGTTCAAATTTCAGGATTGTCATATTAACTTTGGCATAAAAAGATGCTTTCTTCTTTGGCAAAGATGACAGTATTCCCCCTCACAGAGAAATTATAGTCTAATTAAAGTATACAATTTAATGTTTTTACACCAACGTTTTCCTGGGAAGTTTCTTCAATACTCTACTTGCTAATTTTAAGTTCAGTGGATGAGAGTGAGAAAGGAATGAACTTGGTGGAGACAAGGTCTATGAAGATAGTTTATTTTGCTGTCTCTTTACCTGCTCAGTTCTTTATCTTGTTATCTGTTATAAAGACAGAAGTTATTATTGTCTAGAATCTTCCTTCTCTAGTTCTTTTATTTATTGCTCCTGTGAGCATGTTGATATATTTTATCACTTCAACTGTTGTAAAAGAGCCAAGTAGTTTCAAATTAAATCAGTCAACTTTGTTACTTCTTTCTGATGGACTATTAGCAGAATAAATAAAATAAATATTCACTAAAGAGTATAAGAATGAGCATGCTTTTAGATTTCTACAATTTAAATCACTATTATATATCATCGTTTCATTATTGTGAGTACTTAAAAACTACTTTCTTCTTATTTGCGGAATAATTTACTTGACAATAGTCCTGGGCTGATTTGGGGGTATTATGTGGAGAAATCCTGTAACTCTTAAAAGAAAATTTTTTGAAGTTGCCTATATGAATTTCTGTTGATTATTTAGGTTTATACAAGAGGTATCTTTGTGCAGCATTTTCTTTGGAATATGGGTGTAAGGCTAAACAAATCTGGAAAGCAATATAAAGTTATCAAAGAAAGTAGCATATTGTAAAATTTCATTTCATGGAGCAGTTTTCAAAACTGTCAGATTATAGAAAGCATTTGTATGTGGGTTCAGTAGGATTTTTCCACATTATTTTAAGGTAATAAGAAATAAAATTTAAATTTTTCAAATGTCTCACTTTTCTAAGATATAAAATACAGAATTTGAGCTCCAAAGTGGATCCTCATAGTTAGTTGCTAATAGGCTGGAATGTTCCTAGATTTTGCTAAAGACAAAATTATATTATTCTTTAGAACAAAGTGTCATTATGGATAATAAAGCATTAATCTTTTAATCCATGTGGGCTTCACTTTTTTCCCACAAAATATTTATTATTGCTATCATAAGTTAAATTAGACATAGGGGGTCGCCTGAGCTAAGAGAAGTGCAGTATCAAAGTAAGATGCTTGCTGACACAAGTTATGAATTCTTTTAGAATTAATATGGGTTGTATACAAACACACACACACATACATATAAATTTTATATTTTTGTGAATCACCCTAAGTAACCATTTCCCTCAGTGTCACATAAAAAAAATTGTCTAACTTATATTTGAGGTCATAATTTCGCCCATCAATGAGAAGTAGAGAAAATCATATTTGCATTAGTACATATGTAGCAAGAGTTACCAAATATCTGGTACTAATCTTAAATCTTTCTATGCCCCTTCTATGGTGATTTTTATGCCTACCTTTGTTTAAGTTTTACAGTAACAGATCAGATAAATTAATAATATGTTTCACTTTTATAATCAGACTACAGGCTTTCAACAGCCTCTTCCTCATAATAACCTACTCTTTGCTGATAACACCTCACAAAAAAGACTTAATTGTTTGAAAAGCTGTCAGTCTCTATGAATACTTGATGAGTCTCAGTTTCAAAGTTACTTTTGTTTAAAATTTAGGGGTTTATACCATGAAAATATCTGAGGTCTCCCACAAAGTGAGGTACGAGTATTTTGGCAAAAGTGATTTTTTCTTCATATGTGCATATATATAATTGGTGAATTATGTATATTATATATTATATATATAATTGGTGAAATGTTTATATGTTTTGACTATATATATATAAAATACACACACACACACCATATATATATTTTTCCTATTCTATTTCTTTTATTTATGGGCCTTGTGAGCATGTTGATATATTATCACTTCAAGTGTTATAAAACAGACAAGTAGTTTCAAATTAAATCAGTCAACTTTGCTACTTTTTTCTGATGAACTATTAGCAGAATAAATTTTAAAAATTCACTAAAGAGTATAAGATTGAGTATGTTTATAAATTTCCACAATTTAAATTGCTATTATAGATCATCAATTGTTTCATTATTGTGAATACTTAAAAACTACTTTCTTCTTATTTATAGAATATATGGGCAAAATGTGTTTATTGTTATTTGTATGGAAATTAATACAATAATAAATAATAATACAATAAACTGTTTTTGCATACATCCAACTGTAAACCTACTTTTGTACTACCCTGTGTTCACACACAGACATGCATACAAGCCCAAGTCCTCCTGGGTACAGCTTTGAGCTTATCTGTATCGTAAATAGGCTTAATATAAAATTGAGAGTAATTATCCAATGTAAAAATGAACATAAACTATTTTAAATATATAATGTTTTAAACATAATAATTTTGTAATATTTGCCAATTCTTAGAAATGTAAGAATAGTCATGCATTTGTAATATATTGCATATATATGCAGATATATACACACATGTCATTAAATACTATTTGTAAATAAGATATTTTGTTTAATTTCATAGCTCTACCAAAATCAATTCATAAAAAATTGTTATAATTTTTTCTTATTCTTTTAGCAAAATAAACATCTTGTGATGATATCCTTGTAAGGGAATACTACAATTATAACGCTGGGCTAACTCCTTAACAGTGGAATTCCTGGTTCAAAGAACATGAACAGTTTTCATGATCTCTAGATTCACCCCTTAGGTAATCTCATCTTTCTTATGGCTTTAAATACTGCACATGGAAGACTCTTGTCTGTCTGTGGATCTTTCATCCAGGCTACTCCTTTAAAATCTGAATTTACAGATCTACCTAAATGCTGTCTCCAACAGCAGTAAGTTCCTAAAACTTAGGATGTTTGAAAGAAAAAAATCCATTTACTTATATTGTCCTCTAAGTTTTATCTTTATTTCAATCAGTGTCACTGATCTCCCAATTGCTGAGGACAATACAAACTTGAGTCACTTTAGGATTTACATATTCCCTGAAAATGGACATTTATTCCATTAGCTTGTACTATTGATCTTGCTGTGAAATGTGCCCAACACACCTACTTCTTAATGCTTACACCACTGCAACCTTGTTATACAGCACCATCATATCTTACATAGATTATTCCATTATTTTCCTCTTATATTATCCACAACCAGAAGGATTTTGCTAAAACCTAAGTCATGTCATAATTCTCCTGTTCACAATATACTGATGACTGCCCATTTCACTGAATAAAACTCCATACCATGTATGATAAAGTCCTACTTGATCTGGCTGTTCCACCTCTCTGATTGTCTTTTCTCTCTTGACCTACTCTGCATCATCCTCATTGCCACTTCTTTTACTTCAAACATGTCAAACATTATCCTTCTTTACGCACTTCTTGTGCACTATTCCATTTATCTCCATTCCTCTCCCCCCACATAGCAATGTGGCTCATTCCTTCATTTCTTTTAGGTCTCTGCTCATGTGACACTTTTATGAGGTGCCCTCCATCTGAGAAACCACAGTTTGTAACAGGGAACTCTACCATAACATTCTCTTTCATGTTGTTGTTTTCTTTTTCTTTATAGCCCTTATTGCCACACTAAATATTAGACTTTTTAAATTGTTACTGTATATTTTTTCTACCCTTAATACAATGTTAGTTCCTGAGGAGAGGAGTTTTGTTACTTATGTTATAATCTGTTTCACCATATTTAGAACATTTATTGGCATATGAAAAATGTTCTTTAAATATTGATTGAATTAATATGTGAAGACTTTGATACAAATTAGCAAATAGCTTTATTCAATTTTGAATCCGTTAACTATTACTAACAATGAGTGAGGGTGCCCTTTCAATTGCACCTTACCCAACATTTGGAAATATAGCTTTTGACCCCAAAACTCAAACTCAAACACATTTATTAATTCCCATTCCCATTTATATTCTCTCTCTCTCCCCCCCACCCCCCACTCCCTTCTTCCCTCTCAAAGGTGAAGAGGAATAGGGTAAAGAAATTATATAAAATAGATTAGGTCATTCTCATTGTGAGTAGAATAGTCTGGGTAAGAGGAGCCTTGGGTCATTAGAAAGTTGTTGGAAGAGGAGAAAAATAGGAATGGTGCAAAGACAGATGCAAAGAGAAAACAGTAGAAGGAAGTAGGGCACATCAAGGAAATAGATTTGGGGAAGCTATTATAGCCAAGAAGTGAGGTGGATGGACATTGGGCTTTCACATATGCCCCAAATCACTAACGACATTTTTGTGCCTTTTCTGACAGTGTCTTCTGAGAACTCACACACCAAAAGGAAACTTTATTTTTTCCTCCACCATATACTGTATGTCTCGGAGTAGAGAAAGCAGAAGACCACAAAAAGTACACCATGAAGTGAGATAAATGGTTTTAAATAAATTATCTCATTCAGTTCTTACAAGAACTCTTTGAATGAACTTCTCTGATTAGTAGATAAGTATCTTGCCCTAGATCCCAAAACTAGAGCCTCAACTTTCGAGTTCTAAGTTATACTAAATTCATGAAACACCCCTTTTTAAGACTAAAAATATTATCTCTCCATCTCTCCTACTCCCATTTTCTCTCCCTCTCCCTCTCTTCCAATATCCCTCCCTTGTCACTTCCCCTCTTTCTCTCTTTCCCCTTCTCTCCATCTGTCCATCCACCTGTGCACCCATGCATCCATCCATTCATACCTACACCAGAACTGGATAAATTTTGGACTAAGTGAGTGTGTGAAATAAAAAGTCATAATTACTCAAATTCTGAACACTTGAGTTTCAGTTAAATAAAATATTTGTTCATGGTGAATATTGTGATTGATATGCACTATTTATTCCCCCATAGATGATTAGCCTCAATCAATTGTGATAGTTTAAATCCATTATCTTTACCAGTGATTGGGGTCCAATTTGACACGTTTTAAACTATTTGGGGGGCAAGGGAAAGAGGTGGGGGGGAGGCAGAGACAAATGTATTTAAAAAGTAAATAAATTAAATAAAAATAAAAATAAAAAGATTTAAACTATTTGGGCCAGTAAGAGACCAGGGAAAGGTTTCTTCGGGATTTTGATAAAAATAAGCAAGTATTTCCCACTCCTACTTGATGAAAACAAAGAAAGATCCTTCCTTCTCTACTGTAAAAACTAGCATTTGGGGAAGCCAACATTTGTCCAGCAAAGGAAATACAGGGTCTGGCACAAATAACGTCCCTTTGAATTACAAAATCTTTCAATACAAAACATATGCATGCAATTTTGTAACATAACAATATCACACTCAAGCATACCATATGGCATTTTAAGTGAAATGTTCAAATTAAAACTATAAATTATTACAACCATATTATTACCCTACCGACCACACTCAAGCTGGCTTACTTTTGCTGGGCCCTGTATGAGAGATAGAGATATAAAGAGAGCAATGATGGAGAGAGAGACGGGCCTGGGCTCTTAGAATTTGCATTTAACAAAATCACTGAAAAGGATTGGTGCTTATTACTGAAGTTTAAACATAGCAAATCACAGTAAAAGATGATTAGTGACACAGGCATGGTTTTCAGTGAAGGCAACTTTGAGAACAAAATTCATGACGAACTTTAGCTTTTAAAACTGAGTTTTAAACTAGAACTGTTTGAATGATTATAGGGTTAAACCAGGATATTATTATTGGCAAGATTTTATTACTGGTAAATTTCCCATTGCTCAGTGCTTTTGAGCAGTGGGTAACAATGTTGGTAGCTGTTATTAAAATAAAATAAAGTTATATCCCATATTATACATTTCAAATATAAATCATTATTTATATTTCTAATATATATATTATATATATAATATATATATAGCCCTGATTATTTATCAGTAGATTTCCATATATCTAGAATTATTATTGGTTGTGGAACAAATTTATATGAGAGGATCACAACCTTAGTGAAATTTTAGGGGAAAGGTTATTCAGTAATGCATTCATAATGTGTAAATTACTGCTGATTATTAATTGTTGAATACTTTTTTAATTAAGGGATGAATTATTCTAAGTCATTTACCTGGCACCACAGTGGGGAAAATACATCTAGATGGCCTTTAACTTAATCATATTTTAAACACTGATGCACTTTTCAACTGGATATCAAGCAAAAAATGAAGTTAGGTTAATGTATATTGCCTATTGCCTGATCTCACATATTTCCCACACAAATTTTTTATTATGGAAAGCAAATTTTCAGGCATTTTGTTTCTTTTAATTGGGTTAATTTTTCTTTTCTTTTTTTCCTATTCTTTTATCATCCCTTATAATTTTTTTCTCCTTCCTAGACTAACTAGATATCATAAATCTATATCTCTATAGCATCCCTAGCCTGCCATTATAAAAAAATAAATAGATTTTATCATGCTGTACTGTACTGCTATAGTTGTTCTTGACAACAGAATTCTTTTTAACTCTTCCTCCCTAATATATACCACAGGGCTGAGCATATGGAACAAATTCTATAAATATCTGTTGAATGAATGTATAAACAAATGAATAGTTAGTGGGACACTAGGAATTTCTCTGTGTATCAATAAAGACAAGTTAAGCCATATTTTTAATTTGTGCAAAGATCAAAGATCAGACCAAAAATAAAAACGTCCAAACCAAAAACAGATGCTCACCATAGTCATTTAAGCTCTCACACTTTATATATGTCTTAAATATTTTAAAAAATTCTTGTAACAAAAGAAGAAAGTAATTGGTATAAACTGACAATACAGTTAACTGTTGGTTGATATTTCAAGGGTAGACTGTAGTTTGAAAACCTCTAGTCATTTTTTCAATTGGAATTATATAATCTCTCTAGAGAAGTAAGGTTCCCTTATGATAGTCCATTCAAAGGATCAGGAAAATAGAAACTTGTTATTATCTATGTCAATGGACAGAATGTGCTCTTATTGGAGATTGTTTATACAGATGTTTAGAAGATTTAAATAAAAAGAAATAGTGAAATAATACAGTATCAGTGACTGTGGAAGGAGAAATTACCCAACCAGTTGGAGAAGGAAGGGGATGTTAGAATCCAGAATCTTAAAGGAGGAGGGCCCTCCTAGACACAGGCGGGTGCCTGGTCCTCTGAGGAGCAGCTTCTGCCTGGTGGTGAGGGCTGATTGGAATCGGTTCTGGGAGAACCCTAAGAAGCAGGGAACTGGAAGGAACAGCTGCAGAGGGAAAGGGATATTCTTGTGCTGGGAGGATCAACAAACAAAAGGAAAAAAGAAAGTCCTTTGTTGTCTTTTCCTATCATGTATTCTCTCTCATGTATTTATCTTGATAAAAGAAAACTGAAGCCCCACCTTACAAAAGAAGGTGTAGAAGAATGAGAGACAAAAGTATTGAAGCTAAGACAATTGCTTCATAACCAGTACAATAACATTGTATTTTGTGAAACTGCTATTTTTCGATATTAGCCCTTATTGTATTCACATTTTAATTTGACATCATTAACTACATGTTATTTTGTGTAATACTGATAGTATGTATAGAATGCCATTAAAGTGTATTTTGGTTACAAAGCTATTCAGAGAATTCCTAACTTTTTGATTAGATAATAGTTTTATAATAAATTTATGTTTGTTTGGGTATAGTAACGTAAGCCAATATTCTAGGTTTTGTTGCCACATTTTTCCTCAATTGAGATGGAGGATAATATCTAAAACTACCATGCCAGATATAGCCCATTAGTTAAAGGAAAAACTCGACTGCAGTGTGTTGAAAGGGTCACCGCAAATTCATCAAGACCACTAAAAACAACACAAAGCAAATATCCTATTAGTGATGTACCAGTAGCTTAATCATTGCGAGTGAAGGATGGCATGTTAATGACTATATCTAAAGGCAGTTCTCAAATTCACAGATTTCAAATTAACAGCAATCAGTCAATTACACGCATGATGTTGACTTGCTTCACATATTGCCCTTGAGTAGGCTGGAAATATACAAATGAAACGGAGTCAGACTTACAATTGATTTGAAGGAGATTCTTAATTTAAATCACAACAAATATGCTATCTTCCTGATTATGTTGAACCGTGGAGCTTTAATCAAAATAACCAATTAAAATAGGCACAAATAATGGCTAAGTAGATATGGAGGGAAAACAAACAAATGACATCAACAACAAAAATCTTAAGCTGAATAAAATGGGAAGGCATTGAACAGGAAATCTTGTCCTTTGACTCATCATTATATAATATTCTAAAATCAGATGGTAGATATTTCACAGTAAATTTTAAAAAAGAAAAAAAAGGATTCTAAAATACATGGAACAATGGTAGCATTGTTAGAATAGATATAGATATGAGGGGAGACCCCCCAAAACTGGAATTATCTTCTGGAGGGTGGGCCTCTTTCAGTACAGGCTTCCCCTGCTAGCTGAGTGTTTTTTAGGAACCCACCTGTATCAGTACATCAGCTGGTGGTGTTGTGAGAGGCTATGTTGGGTTTCAGTGAATTTGTTTTGAAGACTTTCAACATGTTTGCCTATTTCACAATGGGTGGTTTACGTGCGCACCTGCCCATACTGGAGCTGAGTGTTCAGCAGTTTTTGACCCAAAATAGCATGATCCCCATGCCCAACTATCCCTATTTACCTGATCTTGCCCCAAGTGACTTATTTTTGTTTGTTTCCAGGATAAAAGATGTTCTCAAAGGGGAACATTTTGCTGATGTGGAAGAGGTGAAAGCACTAAAAGGCATCCAAATTGACGAGTTCAAAAACTGTTTTGAACAATGGAAAAAACATCTGGATAGGTGTATTGCATCAAATCTAGAGTACTTTGAAGGTGACTAAAGTTTAAACATATAAGAATAAATACACAATTTTTCCTAAATAAATTCCATTGCCGTGGGCCCCCTCACCTAGAACTCTTATAACTCAATTGAAAAAAAATGAAAAATAGGCAAAGGGCCTAAACAGACATTTTTCCAAAGAAGGCATACCAATGTCTAAAAGGTACATGAAAAGGTGCTCCACAAAACTAATGATTAGGAAAATGCAATTAAAACCACAGTGAGATATCAATTCACACCTTTTCATACCTGTTATGAAGTCTATTATCACAAAGACAAGAGATAAACAAATGCTAGAGAGAATGGTGAGAACAGCAAACCTTTCTACATGTTCCAAAAATCCCACTTCTTTGTATATATCCAAATGAATAAAAACCATTATCTCAAAGAGATAGCTGTACTCCCATGTTTATTGCAGCACTATTCACAACAGCCATGGTATAGGAATAACTTAAATATCCACTGACAGATGAATGGATAAAGAAAATATGACCTATAAATATATAGATATACACATAATGAAACATTATTCAGCTTTAGAAAAAGAAAGAAATCTCACCATTTCCAACAACATAGATGAACCTGGAAGTCATTATGCTAAGGGAAATTCATTTATATGTATAATCTAAATACACATATTTTTAATGCTATCATTTCACTGGAGAGGATCAATTTTAAAGTATGTTTTATTTAGTTAAAAACTACAGTGTTTCAAATATAGTCATGTGCTGATTGTAAAAATCCTTTTAAATTCTCTATAGTCTTTGATAATGATAGAAAACAACACTCTGGAGATGATTATATTTACCTCATATCTGTCTTGAGAACAAGGTGAGGCAAAATTAATTAAATGATGATGCCTTCTTTATTAAAAACAAAATTTAGCAGTTGTAGTTCAGCAGGGGTACCCTTTGTAAATTTTGGGTTTTTTAAACTCTGTTTAACAGTATTTAAATTTATCCCCTTTTAAAGAAAATCTTTGAGGAGTTTTGATTATGAGAAGCAAGTAAGTTGTGAATATTCAAAAGGTGAAACTTTTAACTGATCAAGTGGTGTTTCCTCAGGTGATATATAATTTTTTACTCTGGACTTTTCCCCAGGTGGCTTTATGTTTGTCTGTCAGTGGAAGAGTCTTGGGTTCCATGGGTCTTGGGTTGTTTGCTTTTAATGGGGCCAAAGTGATATCTTTTAAATAGTATTATTGAATAGTAATCAGTATTTAAATATTACCTAAATTAATATTATCTTTTTGTTTTATTCTTACATTTTATGCGAAATATGAATTTGAACATGACCTCAGCTCATGACATAGTTCTGTGACTTGTAATACCACCTCACCCTCCCCTGAAAGTCTTGTTTTTGAGTGGTTCTGTAGGCTGAAAAATGGAGAATTTCTGACCATCTTTTCATCTATTGAGAAGTTTTTATACATATGTATATTTTGTACAAGAACTCAATTACTGTATGCCAACTCTAATTTGGTCTAAGACTCTGCCTTTTGTCCTTGATACATTACAGACCTGGTTCCAACCACTAAATTTGCATTAGACATCCTTTGCTTATGGATGGCATCTGCTCCTCCCTGATGTCTCTCTGTTTTGATACTTGCTGGTTTAACTTTTTTTTGTGCGTATTTGTTTTTAAAGTTCTGTTAAATAATTATGTTTTTATCATTTTATCTGACATTTATATTTGCTATTATGAATAGTAGGACTTGGAGTTGTGCGTTTTTACTAGATTAGCCCACTATACTGAGGAAAGACACTGTACATTGAAGGCACTTATAAAATACAAGTTGTGGTTGCTAATTAAATGAAAACTTCCATAGATAAGAGAAAGCCCTGTTTATCCCAAAAGCCCCAAAACAATGAACACTTTGCTTGCTAATATTTGCACATGCTACTGGATATTTTGCCACTCTGAAGGAAAGAAAAACAAAACTAAACAAGTCAGTACTATTTTATTTTGCTGTTTACAAAACAATTAGTTCTATAGTTTCATTGAAAAGCCATTAAATTAAATATATTATTTTATATGCCAAAAATCCTATGAAGAGTTGTACTGAATTTTGGGATAGGCACAAATATAACATATACACATTGATCTCATGGAGTTTAAAGCATATCAATGAAACAGACCCAAGCAGACTCTACACAGCTGGCCATAGATGAAAGAAAATGAAAGCTGAAACTATTAATCTAACTGGGTATTGTCAAAAAGTCTTTGGGAATAGGCAATATTTGTCAATAGTCTATATAATGAAATTTCTAATCATTTTAGTGACCTTAAGATTTTTGTGTCTCCTTAACTCTCCCTTTTATAATAATCACAGGAAATGAGGAAAATGAAACAAATCTATTGAATATAATTTCTAAGAAATTAATGGGTTTGGAAAGTTGGCTGTTTCAGCATGCAGATGCAATCAGAATAGTTAACATTTTGTTGACCATTTACTATATGACAGGCTGCTCCCTAAAAATATTTTTGAAATACTAGTACATTTTAAATAAACAAATTATTTACTGTGCCATGCTTTGGAGTGCATGAAATGGTGTTTTTTCTATTCTTAGATTTAGATATATCTTTCCATATATTTTATTATCATAAATATTTTTACCAGATTATTTAGGCAAAGACATTTTGACTTTCATTAAGTTTTAATAGATAAAATGACCCTAGAAATATAGTGGGGATAGATTTACTTTCTCATAACAGGTAAGGATGCTAAAAGCAATTAATAATTTAAAATATGAAATGGAAAGATTACTTCATATTGATAGAAATGAAGATATGAAAATATCTAACCCAAATATAATCTCAACCTAATTTGAGCTCAATCTTGGAAATATAAAGCAGGCTGTGTGCATATTAAGTTGCACAGTGTCTGGCTAATAGCCATGAAGTAGTCTAGTGCTACCCTAATACAATTGGCATGTACTTAGACTCTGATACAATGAATACAACATTCTACTTGGATTCAGAGAAAGTACATACTTATTTAACTTACTGCTATGAAGACGTTTATTTTGTTTTGTTTTATTTTGCTTTTTAACCAAGTTAAATATTTTCATTAAGTGAGTCCCAAAAAAGAAAAAGAAAAAAATCATGGTGCTTATTTGTTATCTTTCTGTATCACCTTACTTGTGAGTCAGTTGACTGAGCTGTAGATTTCTTAATTAGTCCAAAGGGGATGTAATATTTCTAATGTTGTTGATAAGCTTTCTTATAAAAGAGTATATTATAATTACTTGACAAACGATTCACTCTGAACATTTGAATACTATTTTCCTATATTAAGAATAGCAATTTCAATGATAATCTAGAAAGAAAATTCATCTGGGAGTCAGAAAACCTAGATACTAGGGTTGGGACTAATATTTAATCTCATTGATCAATGATCTTTTCTGGTCATTTATATATAATACGATGAGTTTAATCATCTGAGCTTTAAGTATAATCTTTAAAGATTGATGTTTATTGCTTCTACAAATGCACAATTCAGAAAATATTAGTATCATTTTGTGAGCATAGGCAATGAATTCACGCTAGCCTTGATTTATTTTTCAAAATAGATATATATTTTGAAAAAATATGCGAATACATTTCTTTTTTGTGTGACCTTGATTTTTTTCTTATTTCTCTTTTCTAGTGATACATATTTAAGACTGTCAGCCTACTGAAGGAAGAAAATCAGTGTCAAGAAACAGGATAATAAGTTGTTTGATCTTGACTGCCTATCCTACTATAATTAATTAGGCTTTAATTCAGAAATTGTTGAATGTATTCTTTTATTATTCCTTAAAATGTATCTATCCTTTAGATTTAATATCTCCAAGAAAAGAAGCAAAATTAATAAAAAGCATTTTATTCAGTTTCATCTAGTTTTATTTGTAGAGGCAAAGGACTATGGTTGAATGACATGTGTGATAGATACAGAACTCCAAACAACTCTTTGAATAGAAATTATACAATTTGGGTTATATGAACAGGTAAAAAGTCCTCCTCTTTTTGCCACTGTCAAGATTTACACATCTTTTCAAACTATGGCCTCCTTCATACTTTATGATAAGAATGAGAGAAACATGGCTTTCACCACAGGAAGACTTGATGAATCATTTAGTCTAACTCTCTAATTTTGTGGCAGAGTCAGATTATAAGTAAAAAGATTACTTATAAGTAAAAGTAATTTTAATTTACTTATAATTGGATTATAAGTAAAAGAACTGGATGTTAGTATTATATCATGGCTCCACTTATTTCCAGTGCAGCAAAACCCATTTACCCTTTCCGAATATGATATTCCCTCTCTTTAGAATGGGATTAATATCTTTCTTCCTATTTAATTGGGCTACATTTCCAATTGAAGTAGGTAAGGAATATAAAGTTGTTTTTTTCAGGTCTCTTTTATGTTTTCTTTCTCAAAATTCTACATCTCTAGATCTCAACTCTTACACTGTTACAGGGAGCCAGAATTCTGAAATAAGATGAAGGGGTGTAGTTACAGTTAGAAAAGGAAATTGTGCACAACCATGCAGCCTGTCTTTTCATTTCTGCCAACTGATGTAATTTGTTATGCTGTGACTGACATCCAATGATGTCCTAGTGGAAGGAAGCTGGTACCTGCTGCTCTTTAAGATTGATTATCATATATTTAGGGTCCTTAAAAATGGGCCACAAATTGATTTCAAGCACAATTCCTTTAGTTTTTATAGTATAGTGATATAATTCCATAGACTTTCATTTTATGAAAAAAATAAGGCTTCTAATACTTAGTAAACAATAGCATAAATTTTAGCACTCAAAAACTAAAATTAGTGTATTGTTGAAGTTTCTGAACTATCCAGTTCTGTGGAAATTCTACCTGCTTTAAAATCCCAAGCTTTCAAGGAAAAACTTTTTTTTTAGTTCATTATTTAGTATACTCTTGAATAAAATATGATTTTCAGCTGCCACTCATTTCATTAAATATCTCTTGGTATAGGCAGTCTGAGTTCATCATTACTTTTTTAAACATTTTTTTCCAAAAAGCATACTTGTAATAAAAATGAAGATATTAAAGTTAAAATAAAAAGCTTCAATAATAAGATGTTTTTATATATGGGTCATGCACATGAATATCATTATTAAATTCTAAGTGTGAATTTAGTACAACATGTAACGGCATATTGAAAGTATACATCATTACCAAGGGACATTCACACATTAAAAAGTGTAATAATATAATTAATGATATTAGATATCCAAACTTTGCTGCTATTCTTAATGACACTGGCATGTGTTAAAGAGTTGGAGTAGAAATCTGTGGGAAGGTGGGTTATGCGAACGCTTGGTTCATCTAGGGCTCTCTTGTGGTGATTGGTCCTATTGATCAGGCCAGTTGAATCTGCACTAGTAGGCAAATTCATTTTCAGAGGAAAGGAGGAAAACTAGCTGGTTAAAATGGTCTATCTAGAGAGCATATGCTGATTGGTAAAAAATGACTAATACTAGTTAGTAGCCAAAATGAACTAATTTCATTGCCTTTAAGGAGCTTATTTTCTAGCAGGACAGTAGAATATAAATACCAAGTATAAGAAGTAAAATGTGTTGTATACTAGGAGGAGGATATAAAAAAAAGACAAAGTAGAGCAGAATAAAAGAGAACAAAGGTGCTGTGGGAGAGAATGGGAAGAGAATACAGCATTAAGATGTCATGCTCTTTGGTATTATTAATCCATTTTTTGATTAAGTGTTTGTAGAATTGTTGCCTTAGAAACAAACAAACAAACAAACAACCTATTAACCCTTTTTTAGATGTGTAGTAAATACTTTCCTAGTCTATTACTTTTCCTTTAACTTTCTTTATATGTATATTACTATATAGTCTTAAATGTTTAATATAGTCATATTGTCAATATTTTCCTTTATAGTTCCTGGGTTTGAATATGTTGCTTCAGGGTAAGAAAAAGATTATTTTGTATTTTCTCCTAAAACTCCTTAGATTTTACATATTTATTTTTAACTCACCTGAATATGTTTTGTATAATGTGTGAAATAGGGCTCTATATTTGTTTTATTTCAAGTATTAATGGTCCATGCAGCTTATTTGTTGAATAAGCCTTATTTTCCCCATTGATTTGAATTATAAGTTTATTTCATATATCATATATTACACTGTTGGATAGATATATTCATTTGTTTCTAAAATTCTCTTTTTATTTCATTGATCTGCCTGATTATTTCTGTGCTTGTGTCATGTTGTTTCAATTGCTGAAACTTTAGAATGGATTTGATTTTTTAAATATTTCATAATGGATCTTGACATTAAAAAAATAAATAAATAAAATCAATCTGCATTTTAAAAAAAGAAAGAAAGAAAGAAAGAGGGAACTCCTACCTTTTGAGAAAACATGGACAGGACTGGAGAATATTATGCTAAGTGAAATAAGCCAGTCGGTGAAAGACAAACACCATATGATCTCACCTATAAGTGGAATCTATTTAACAAAGTAAACTAATGAACAAAGTAAACCACAGGCAAGGAAACATGGAGCAGACTGAAAGTGGCCAGAGGGGATGGGGAAGGAGAACAATGGTGGAAAGGAGAAGGGTCTAAACAAAGGAAAGTATGAATGACCCATGGACATGGACAACAGAGTGGGAATTGACTGTGGGCTGGGGGACAGGGTGGGATGGGTGGAGGAGGGCAAAGGGGGAAAAATTGAGACAGCTGTAGTAGAATAAACATGATTTAAAAATAAAATTTATTGTGTATATGTACCATAATTTTTTGATCCAATCATCTACTGATGGGCATTTAGGTTGCTTCCAAGACTTGGCTATTGTAAATTGTGCTGCTATGAACATTGGGGTGCATAGGTTCTTTTGTATTGGCGTTTTGGTGTTCTCAGGGTATAGTATACACAATGGAATACTACGCAGCAGAAAGAAAAAAAGAAAAAAAAGAAGTACTAAACTTCGCAACAGCATGGATGGAACTGGAGAGCATCATGCTAAGCGAAATAAGCCAGGGGGCGAAAGACAAATACCATATGATCTCACCTATAAGCGGAACCTAACCAACAATGCAAAGAAGCAAGGCAAATATGACCAGCAACACTGAAAGGAAAAGAAATCAACAGAGACAAGAGGGAAGGGGGGGGCAGGGAAAGGGAAGGGAAGGGGAAAGTCAAGGAACATATAGCAAGGACTCATGGACAAAACCAAAGGGGAAGAGCTGAGGGAGGGAAGGTGGGAGGGGGCAAGGGAAAGAGGGGGGGGGAAGGCAGAGACAAATGTATTTAAAAAGTAAATAAATTAATTAAAAAAAATAAAAAAAATAAAAATAAATAAAAATAAAATTAAAAAAAGAGGTCATGGTAGTCTTCATGGAAAAGATGATCAAGAAAGACTAAAGGAGATAGTTTACATGACATTTGGGAGATTAGCATTCTAGGTAAAGGAAACACAGCAAGATGAGAACATTGTTTTCTGGGTTTAAGAAAAGGCAAGGATTCAGTGTGACTTATCTGGAGAGAGTAAGAGATATAAGTAGATGGTTACAGAAGAGAGCCAATTAGAGTGGATTTTAATAACTTATTCTGAGTAAGAAGTTGAGTTATCACAAGATATTAAGTAAATGAGTGACATTATCTGGCTTACATTTCAAATGTATCATTCTGGCCAGTGTACTAAGTATGGGGAGGACATAGGCTGAAAGAAAGAAATCAATTATGAAATAATTGCAACATCCTAAGTGAACTATGATGCTGACCCAAACCAGTGTACTATTAATGGATGTGTTGGGTTGTATGCATATTTTGAAGATAGAGCTGGCATGACTTCTTTATATACCAAGTGTCTGGTGTGAGAGAAAGAAAGAAACCAACTAAGGCATTGCATTTTTATTTTAAATAATAATAAATAACAATTTGCCATTAACTGAGATATGAAAATCAGCAAGTGCTACAGATTTGTCAGGAAAAACCATGAGTTCATTTTTAGAGATTTTAAAGTTCTACTAGACATCCAGGTAGAGATGTTGAGTAGCCTGTGGGATACTTAAATAGACTGGAGTTTTGATATAGCTCTGGGCTGTAGTAATACAATTTGAGGCTGTCACCATATTGATGGTATTTTAAAGACACAGAATTCAGTGAAAACACTAAGAGAAGGCAAGTGTCCAGGACTGAGTCCTGCAGTACTACAGCTTTAAAAGATTACTAGGTTAGGAGAGATACAGAGTCAATTCTAGGAGGAGTTGATACAGGTTCAGAGAGAGAAAAAGGCAGAAGCTGATTGATTTCTAAAACTTGGCACATTTCTCTAAAGTAGCAGCAGTTTATTAATGTCATGGATGAATTTAACCATTGTCTCATAGTCCCCTTTAAGGGCATTCATTGATTCAAATATTTTTTTTTTTAATGTGAAAAGAGAAAAGTGGTAGAAGCAGGGAACAAGATCAGTGTGCTGAGAAACATCATGTTCTTTGTTGGTTCAAGTTTCATGAAAGCAAGGGAAGTGGTGGAAAGGGGAAGGACAGAAATACCTAGAAGAGTTATAATATATAAAAAGTTTAACAACAATGGGTGTAGGTCTATCAGCAAGAATAAACATCCATTAACTTTTATTCTGTAATAATTGTAGGCACTAAAAAGCAAGGTAATATATATTAACTTGTTGATTTTGAAAAAAAATTGTATTAATCATACATTTGTTGTTGACATGAAAAGCACAAACACTGTTTACCCTAATTTAGCATGAACACTCTTCATGAGGTATTCATGGAGTCCTGGAGACATTGAAATACCGTTTAATAAAAAAACCAATTCATCTTGTTGAATGCCATTCAATAAAATTGTCATCTGGTAAGGCCATCATTAATTACACAACTGGCAGAAATAATTATTTTTAGCTATTCTCTCCTTTTGGCAGCTCAGCAAAAATTGCCTCTGCAGAATAAGCAACTGGAGGTTTCTTTGTAGTCAGCATTTACAGATGACTTCTGATCTGTTGGTAAGACACATTCTGGAAAAAGAGCATATGGCACTTTCCCCTCACCCTTTGCTTACTTTACAATTCATCCCTAGAAAAATTAGAGTCTCAACAACTGCATAATATCATCCTTGGTGCTTGCTCTTTTTTTTTTTTTTTTAAAGAACTACATCAAAAGCGACACTAGTGCAGTGGGATTTTACTTCCTCCTTACAGAGCAAAGATGTTGCTGATTATACAGATCTGAAAATCAAAACACCTAGGTAACATATTTAGAGGATCCAGGAGTTTTAAAAGAAAATATTCAAGTTGTAAATTGTAGTGCCTTAGAATATACTTCAGAATGTGAAAATCTTAAACTCCTATGTGGGACTGAGTTTCAATATATTGTTAATTTTCTTTCTTTTTTTTTTTTTTCTCATCAGCACTTGGCTTGTTTAGCACATACTTGCAAATGGGAGCTCTGAAGTCACAGGAGCACTAACCAAGCATGCCAATTCAGATGCAGTGTCTGTTGATCAACTTGCCCTGGTGCCTTTACTGACATAACTCTAGATGTATAATGACTTAAAAAATTACTGGCACACATATTCTCTGCCATATGTGAGAAATCTATACAGATTTTAGAGTGCTGTTTAGATTTCAAGGAAATTAAAATAACGATTCTTTTTATCTCTTATCTTAGACCACATTACAATAAAAAACTGCCAAGTGAGTTCAATTTTCACATTGACTATGACATCAAACTTGTAAAATGATGAATAAATAAGGGGGGAAACATTTAATATATATTTACATGAAAGGAAGTTTAAATAGAAAAAAAAGGAGTGAAAGGATAAAATCAAGCCACTGGATCTAGACAATATGAGTTTACCAAAATCAACAAACTTATCATGAGCAGTCAGCATAATATGCACATTTTGGGCAAAAATATTATTTCTGAATATAACATTTGGTGTAGCATTTGTTATTCCAAATTTTAATTTGGTTGAATTTATAGATTTAAAAAACTTAATGTATAGCTTTTGAAAACTAACAGAAATTATTAATGTGCTAATTTTATTCTATTTAGGAAATGTTATAATGAAAACAATTTCGTAAAAGTTGTCAGAGTGTAATATACACACACACACACAGACACACACAAACATACACAGGAAACTAGGATACACATAGGAAAAACAAAAACAGCAACCAAACAAAAAAAAGGCTTCAAACTTATGCCACAAACTCTAGAAACATGAAAGTAAAAAATAAAAATTGCATAGCATTCTGGAAGGCTTTGATGGAGTGTCTAAAACTTCCATCCAAATTCAAAATTGTAGAGGGAAATATAATACACCAAAAAAATTCCCTTAAATGGTTGCTTACATGTTACCATTTAGGGAGAATAAATATGCAGATGGGCATCCAGAAGAGGATAGTTAGGGTGAGGGGGAGATGGAGAAGGAGAGCGAGGAGAGGGAAAGAGAGAATATGAATGTAGAAGTCTTTTAACATGCAATAGAATCTAAAGATCTTAGTAGAGTGGAAAAAGAAAACAGCAAGGGCTTCACATTTTCAGTAGATCTGTAGTAAAATTAGTAGTGATATGGAATTTGGGTGTGTCACCCTATCCCTTGGGGAAAGGACAGTCACCTATTAATGAAGTGAAATCTTAATATAGATTTTTTAAAATATAACTAGTCAGTATTTTATTCTCTAATATTAATTATTCCCAGCCCTAGTTATATTCATAATTGTATGGAAACCTGTTAAATGAAATAGAAAGAAAGAAGGGAGGGAGGGAGGAAATCCAATAGACAAAAGAATCAGAATCATATTTACTTATAAACTAAAGTAGGAAAAATAAATAACTCCCTGGGAGCACCTCCCAACTTAGAATAAATTTACAAGTACATAATTCAGTGGAATAATATTTAAAGGCACATTAGAAATAGAGAATGAGAATTGAGTAATGAAACAAAACAGTGAACAAATCAATGCTGCTAACAGAAAAAAAAGTAGACGAATTGGGAAAAAACAAAATCAGAAAAGTTGAGGATGAACTCAAATAGCTACAATAGAACAAAGTCATGAGTTTATTATTTTGAATGCTGAAAGAAAAGAAAGACAGATATTAAAGCAGTTTAAAAGATAGAAAGGACAGAAAGAATATATTGATTGCATCATGAGTACAGGTGCTATTTTTGCAGGCAAATATTCAACCAATAGAACTGTAAAAATATATTTAGGTATTGTAAGAAAAACCTTGCTGTGAAATGAAGAACTGATTTTTTTGATACTTAAATGTTCACACCATGTTTTATGAAAGATTGTATAAAGTGATATATGCTCAGAAATATTCTAGTTTCCCTATTGAATTTCAAAGAAAACTGTAGAAATTTTCATGCACACAGGTAAAAGAACAAGTGGGTAAAAGAGAAAAAGTCGATTTTGCCTAAGACTTTCCAGGTGAGATTTAATATCAGATGAAAATGGAGCAAAAGCTACCAAATTTCAAGGAGAACTTCTCTAAAAATATGACCAATATGTAATTGAAGTTTAAATGTAATTTATATTTATAAAGGTTATAGGCAGTTAATATCAGACACAAAAGAGCACAGGGAAAACCCTTAAATTTCTTTTGAAAATCTACTTGCTGTCCCACTCCAGTAAACCAGGAGGTGAATCAAAATTTAAGCATCATTCTGTTCCATGTATCCATGCCTCTGTTTCTATTTTGTTCATCAGTTTATTTTGTTCATTAGATTCCACATATAAGTGAGATCATGTGGTACACGGAACAGACTGACCGCTGTCAGAGAGGTGGGGGGTCTAGATGAAAGAAAGTGAAGGGATCAGCCAAAGAACATATAAGCGTGACCCACAGACACAGACAAGTGCCGTGATGGCCAGAGGGAAGGGGGGACACAGGCTGGGTGGAGGTGGGCAAAGTGGCAGGGAATAGAGGCATCTGCAAAAGGGTCAATAGGAAGAATAAAGTTAAAAAAACAAAACCAAAAACAACCACACTTCAAAGTGAAAAAAATTAAAGCTTCAGTAATAGAGTTTAGAAATGGAAAAATGAACCTACACTGAACAATGATTCTTCACTCAGAATAACAGCTTAAAAATTGAGGGTCTGTGCATACAGAAAAGAATGCAAGTGTTACAAACATTCATTAATCAAAAATAAAAATAAATCATATTAAAGCTGAAAGGGATGGAAGGAAAGAGAAAAAATATCAGAGTGATTATCCCATGTAGCAGGGGCTCATTTTGATAATATAAAATTGAAATTTGAAGGAAGAAAACACAATGGCTCCAGCCCTGATTTGTATATCACAATCTGTTCTTAACTGGGACTATGTTAGGCAATACGGTCTTTTTAAAAATAAAAACAAGAAAATTTTTACCAAAATTTCATTTTCTTTTCAATTTCTTTTTAGCCTAACAATTCAAGAAATATTAAATGTAATAACTTTTAATGAAATATATAAATGTGACTTCAATTTAAGAAAACAATTTTATTCTATAAATTAACTTTTTAATACACATGCTTAGAAAAATCTGAAATGATGCTGCCTCATTTTCTTTCTTAATGTTGATATTTTAGAAAATTAAAAAAAAATTATTCTTATATATTGCATTTATATTTGTGTAATATGCATTTAGCTTTGTGCCTCCAGATGGTGAAAATGGTAGATATTGGCCTGGGTAGTATGAAAAGAGTGAGGTCTTTTTTTCTCCCTCCAGAATTTTTAGGTTCTGATATCATGCGACATTCTATACTCCCTGAGTCTTAAATGCCTAGTAAGATTTTTTTGTTTGTTTGTTTTTTCCCCAGGTTTTTAATGTAGGGCAAAAGCAATCAATCTCTATGTTTGGAAGCCATTGCTATGACCTTTTTGACTTTGTCAAGATTTACAGAATATTCACATGTCATTTCCTGAGCCCTCTCTATTTATTTAAAAGCCACATGGTAAATCAGTAAGGAAAAACCTTGGTATATCTCCTAGGTTTATGAAACTAGTACCAGTGCTAAAGGAGTCACGAAATCTCACAAAAACTGAGAACAAGGAAGGAAAATAAATATTGTAATGAATACAGTATGGTTGAATATGTTGTAATGAATATACATATAACTATTTTATATAATGATTTATATAATGGTAAAGTAATGCTTTTTAGATTGAAAACCCGCAAAGCAGGACAAATATTCAAATTTCCTTCATCCTAATGGACAAATTCACTGACTGACAGTGAGATGCTATATCTTGTCAGCTACAGCAGCGACCTTTAGACTTGATGCTGACATCAATACATCACAACACGCTATCTGTTAGAAAGCAAACGCAGACCCATCTCACTTCAAGAATCCTCGACAAATACTTCAGAAGTCACTTACCCAATGATCCTTATCTTTTGAAATGCCTAGAAATTGCAATTCTAAAAACTTTATTATAACTACTCTCTAGATATATTTATTTAAATTTTACTTTTTGTTTTTGGTGGAAGAATGATTTCTGAAGGATTATTTTAAGAGACTGGGCTTCCTGGAACCTTATTAGATATTTTTAAATGCCTGAATTTAAAGTTTCTATTTAAAGTAATATTCTCTAAAATAAATGGATAAACAAGACTAGCAGAATTTCTGCTAGTATGACACTGGCAACTTTGAAATTCTATTTCCATCAGTCATTCCTCAAAAATACAAATTTATCAATTACAATAATAATTTAAATGTAGAACTCCTATAATATCTTCCTGCCTTGAGGCGTCTTTTCCTTTTCCTTTCCTTTCTCCCTTTCTTACCTCCTCCCTCCTTTCTATTTTTTTCCCTGATTCTTTCTGCAACATTTATTGAGCACTGTGCCCAGGCACTGCACTAAACACTGGGGGTAGAAAGAGAATAGACACGGTCCATGCCCTTGCTTATCTCAAATCCAGTTATAGGTAAGGATTGCTGAAAGTCCGAGACTACACGGCATTGGGGGTCTGCGAATCTGTGCTTTTTGAGGTAAAGCAACATCTTTTACAGATATTGTACAGGCATGTTGAAAATACATATGTTTATGTCATATATAATATATATAATTTCAGATTTTAGTTTGAAGCATCTTTGACTAATATTAATTGTTTCCCATCTTTTGAGCACCTGCCATGGGCCACAAAAGTACTGTATTCATTCTCTCCTCAAAGCTTTCATCCTTATTCCTCTTCCCTGGAATAAAATTACTTGCTGTTTATCTGAAATTCAAATTTAGCTGTGCATCATCCATTTCATCTGGCAATCCTCATTGGAAAGGAAGTTTTTAAAAAATTGTAATAGCTGCTTCTGTCAGTAGACTTGAAGTACAATGTATATACACAGTCTTAATATTCAAAAGGAGAAATGGAAAGAGTAGTTTTTATTTTTTGCAGTAAGGGTTTTTTTCTCTTTTTTATTGTGTGCTTGCACTTTTAGGAATATGTGTATATATATGTACAT
The DNA here is from genome assembly GCF_021234165.1 of Pteronotus mesoamericanus. NCBI lineage: Eukaryota > Metazoa > Chordata > Mammalia > Chiroptera > Mormoopidae > Pteronotus > Pteronotus mesoamericanus. The sequence continues at coordinate 52,294,926 of NW_026555085.1, read as the reverse complement.
ACACATGCAGGTGTGCACATGCATTGCTCATGAGCACACATATGTATGCTGTGATAGGAAGAGAAAAGTCACCCAGCACTACTAGCAGGTCCTATAGAATGCCTGTAGAAAGAAATGCCTGGTTCAGAGAAGTGCCTAAAGGGCACCCAGGTATAATCAGATGCTAAGAGATTATTTCCTGAAAAGGTGAAGATCTATTATTGCAGAAAAAGACACATACATAAGCCTAGCCATAAGATACATTTCATTTTTTTTTAAAGATCCCTATTTCAAATTCATTTTAGTGTATTTTCTTTTCTTTAATTATTATTTGGCTATTTCGCCAAATTATGGCTAAAAATGTGGGCAATTTTGTATTGCATTTGGACTTTGTCAAAAGTGTTGGGTTCAGGAAAATATTTTCTGCCAAGTTCCTCTATGTTCATGCCAAGTAATTTTCAATTGGTTTATAAGCCCATGTGTATTTTAAATGAAATGAATACATACATTTTAGATTCCTTTACCCTTAACTCACCCAGATGGTTCAAAAGACATCCAATAAACCTTTGATTCATGTTATAAGAAATAGATTGCTTAAAGGTTGTGGAAGTCAAGAAGCAAGTCACCTCATTCACAAAGAGTAAGTGGTCCCAAATGTTCTAACTCTGTGTGTATGATAATAGTGAGAGCTGTACTCTCTTGAGGTTGGAATGAAGTTTTGGACTGAAACTCACTGAGGTAGATTGGTTAAATGTTCAAACCTAATAATAATATACTTTACATTTAATATCTACATGTCTTGGCTCATAGTAACTTCATTAACCTACTACTAGCCTCAAGCACTTACACCAACATATAAAGAGTATTGAAAACAGTATTATATTCCTGTTTAATACTAAACTTTTTTTAGTATGTGAATTAGCTTCTACAGTGCCCTGGAAGTCAGAGATGCAGGTATAACTAGAAAGCAGAAGGAACTACTTAACCCTACCGTCTATACCAGGTGTTTTGTTTTTTTTTTTTTGTAGTGTTCCATACCTAGAATATACTTAATATGTAATAATTATGCTTTTACTTTATTTTGTTTTTATTAATCATATTCTAGATACAAAACTCTTTTTAAAAACTTAGGTTTACCCAGTATGTAATAATTTTTTATACTCAAATTCATTTCAGTTGATTTCTGTTTACCACTTGGTGGAAACCCATACTTGGCCAAAGCAACACCATTTTCCTGGGGTTGGGTTAAATAATTGGGGGATATGGTAGCCTCCATAGTATCAGGGCTTTATGGGGGACTATTTATCCTTCTGCATGCGGCATGTGGGGAGATGTTCAGTATGTGCCACTTGATCTTCAGCTCCCACAGTTTGCTCCCGAAATATTTCTAGTTCTTGTCCCCATGCTCCTTCAGCTCTAGTGGCATTTCTACATTATTTCCCCCTCTTACTTGTCTTCTTGTTTCTCCCCAGATTGGGAAAACTGTGTGTGTGTGTGTATGTGTGTTTTCTATTTGTGATAATCTTTGTCAGAGGTACAATCTAGCTCTCTTTTGATGTGTTATGAAATGCTTTGTTTATGCCAGCAGATCTCTGTTTCTCTAGACACCAAGGTTTTTGTAAACATAAGCCAGGAAAAGCACAAATCACCAATTGGTCAAAACATTGGAATTAGTCTGAAGATTGAAGATAGAAAGAAAAGATGTGTTATTTCAAGAAGCAAAATATCTCAAAAGCTTTAACCATCACTTATAGAAGGATTCATTTCCAAAATTTAGTAATCTATAAAAGCTAAGTAAATAATGCTGAAGCAGTAAAATAGTACTGCAACCTTGAACTTAAAATCTATAAACCCAAGGTCACAGCAACAAGGCTTGATTCATTGTTATTCCAAAATATGTATATATAAAATATTAAAAGGTATTGCCATTAAATGGTGGTATTTTTGAATTAACCTAAAAGATAATTGGTACTATGGGGTAAGAAACTGCTCGGGGGGTGGGTGAGGGCTCGGCCTGTCCTGCTCAAATTTATTCTCCCTGGAAGGACTTCTGATTATTCAAGAAGGAAAATAAATTATCCTAATGCTTGCTACATCAATTGAAAGTAAAATGGAGAACAAAGAAGAAGTTGGAACACATTCAAGATTAAGAAAAACAGAAAAGTATCTGTTCAAATATATTACGTGGATTTAATGGGTTTGGTAACTCAAAGTCCTTTCAGTTAATAGTGATTGAGGACTATTTGTTTTGTATCCAAAGTTGTATCCATAGGTACAAACTTGAATACTTGCAAAATCCAAACCGGTGACTTAAATGAGGATAGGCCCTAATTCTAGTCCCACATCAGTTTATGAGACTGGAAATGTACTTTTTGTTCTATGAAAGCATGCACTGTATAGACCAAACAAAACATCTGCGGACAACATCAGTGACTTGCAGGTCACTGTCAAAGCAACCATATATTTTGAAAGTATTTGAAAGAATTTGTGAATAAATCACAAAATAGATTATTTTGTAAATTATGGTATGTAGGCATGGAATTTGAGAAGAAATTCTAAAACAATTAATAATTAGTTTAAAAATGGTCTCTGAGAGTCTGAAGCTCTTCCCTTAATGTTCTCCTTTAATCTTTTCAAAATTGGACAGTAGCCATAGCCTTGTGATAATGAAGCAGGAATTGATAATTTTTAAAAAATGTGATTCTCACTGCATGAAATTGGTGATGTGATTAAACTGAAAAGTTGACTATAAATAAAGTGGGAAAGTATATTTGAAACTATTTCAATAGATGATGAGATACTGAGACACTGACCATTTCTGTCATTGCTTGGTTTTCGGACAAATTTGGAAATACAGCTTTCCATACGCACCTTTTCTTCCATAGAGTTTTCATTACTATTCTCATCGTAAACCACTGGAGGTGAGTCTTTAAAACTATCAGTATTATTTCTATGTATTGTTACATTCTTCACGTGGCACTACTATGTGTTTTCTCGTGAGTATCACACAGCCATATCTATCCTATTTGCACTGTCCTAGGAGGAAACTGAGGTTCTAGGGGGTTAAGTGATTTTCTCAAATTTAACATCTAATCAAAAGGAGGAAGAAAGCACAAACCTGAGTTTTATCTACTTCAGGCTCTGTGTCTTTTCCACCATGTCTTGCTACTCCAATAGAAATGAAGTTGTGTTATATTGTCTTTTTTCCAAATATATTTTAACTGTTTTATTTTACCGATCCTTCCCATATATCTGTGAAAGAGGCATGCTTTGTCTCATCCTATGTGTGTGAGAAAAAGAAATTTAGAAAGTTTAAGTTCTTACTAGAAATCAAACAGTGAATCGCGCCAGACTTGACAGAATGGCTTCCTGGCTCCTGTTGGAAAGTTGCCTTGTCTGTTCTAGCCTAAGCCTTGCAAGGAAGCTACTCTTCATTTAGCTAGGTATAATTATTCTGGGCGCTTTCACCCATGGACTAAATGGCTCTGTAGTTTATGTGCTCTTTTACTTATAGTTTATGGTTTTAATTAGAGCTTTCATCACTTCCTTTGACTTTTAACCACCTGTCATTCCTTTGCAAAATTCTTCCTTTCCCATCAGCTGTTGATAGCCATGTTGCAAATACTTTACTTCAGGCCTGTGCTTTTGTTCCGTTTATGCCAATGATAAATCTTACACATCTAACATGGTTCTAAGGGTAGAATTCAGTGGAGTTAATTATATTCCCAGCATAATGTTATTCTGAACTCCCTGGGATGAAAATAGCGTTTGAATTTTCTATAATTTTATGTTTGCTCTCATTACTTCTGAGATTTAAACAGATTTAGTTTAGGTGACCTGAAGTTCAAGGTTTTCCTAAGTGAACTGAATGAATTATCTCTGCTTTCCACTTAGCAACGATGTTTATAAACTGACAATGAAACGAGATGACAGTCTCTTAAGGGTAGGGAGCCCGGCAAGACGCTTGTCAGTACCATCGCACGTTCATTGGTTTGTTTTATATTTTTTTCACTGGTCCTTTGTTCATGAAAGTCAAACCACAAAATAATCTTGAAGGGTCGTGAGGTCGACCAGGATTGTATTAGCTGTTCTCACATTTCAAGTTTTTGATGAGAAAACATAAAAAGAAGGCAATATAATGATTTCTTAAGCAAAAACAGTTTTTTTCATTATATACTACCTATGTATTCATGTGGAATTGTAAATATTGATTTTTGCAAACAGTGATGGAATTTTCTTCCAGCCGTCTCTGTATGGCTGCAAGATGCAGCAACAGAAAGACATTACAATCCGCCATAGATTTCTCTGGTGGGCATATTCCTACTACCTAGGCAAACTATCTAACCTCTCTTAGCTTCATATCAGACACTGCAGCATTAGTAATTAACACTAATCTTACAAATATTGTTAATGAAGATCAAATGTGGTAATGTCATTAAACTCCCTCAATAAAATTAGTGGTTATTCCAGATAAGTTTTGCATTTATATATTGGTGCTTGTTATTTAGACTAATTTATGCAAAATTAAAAAGCCCCAGGATATTCAAGAAGGAGAGCACTCTTAAAAAAATTCTAAATTCTATCACATTATTTTCAACCTGGCCACACTAGGTTGAAGATTGAGTAAAGATGCAATAAGGCAGACCTCACTCTGAAACCCATGCCACTGAAGACCTTCTGTTCTGGTTCAGGTGAGTCAGCAGACTTTTGCATGGCCTCCCCAAAGGTCACAATTTACATTTTCTTCCATCAAAGCCATGTCTGCCTGTCACTTCTGAGTGACCTCCCATTACCATTATGATATCTTTTGTCACAACTGAGATCGATTTTCAGATTCTCAAACAAGCTGGTCTTTCAGGTGAATTTCTCTTGTGTTTTTTTATATTGTGGAGGGTACTTTTATGTACATAGATACTGAGCTGAATTAGTAAAATATATTCTACCCATATACAACCTGCCCCAAAGAATTACATTGCAGTCCATTACTAGGCCATAACAAGAGCTAAATTTTTCTCTTATTTTCTTAAACTGACATACGTCAATAGAGTTCTTACATTTCACCTACTTTTTTTTACAATTCTTTTTTTAAACAGAATGGTTATATTTCAATATACAACTTCTTTACAACCAAAAAATAACAATTCTTTTTCTGAGTAGGAGCCCAGGAATAAGCAAAAAATAAAAACAAACAAAAACAAAACAAAAAAACCCCTAACAATATGACAGATATCATTACTAAAATACTGGGTTGGCCAAAAAGTCTATTAAGTTTTTTCCATAAAATAAAAGACACATATTTTATTTTCACCAATAACTTTATTGATTTGGATATTTTGAGTATGTCAGCTATCTTCTGCTTGGTATCATGTTGATTATTTTCAATTAATGTCCCAATTCGATAGCTATCAACTTCAACTGGTCTACCTGACTATGGCGCATTGTCCAGAGAGAAACCTCCAGCATGAAACTTTGTAAACCACTTTTGACACATTCAATCAGTCACAGCACCTTTTCCATACACTACATAAATCGTGTGTGTGTGTGTGTGTGTGTGTGTGTGTGTTTTTCAGTTGCATTTTTACCTTTATTGAAATAATAAAGCATAATGGTCTGAAAATGTTATATATTTTCTCCCATCTTCAATATTAAAATGGCTACACAAAGATTAACCAATTTTGATTATTTTTTTAAATGCACTTTGATGTGACATCTGTCACAATACAGTCTAACAAAATTGTTTCAAATGAAGTTGCAGACAACTAAGCATTACCAGAGTCATCTTATGCAAAAAACCATGTCAACTTTTTGGCCAACCCAATAAATGTTCCCCTTTGTGCCACCCCTCATTTTCTTTCTGCACTTGTAAACCCCAAGTATGCTTATTTCCTGGCTAACTTCCCTCTTCATGGTTTGATAGTATCTTGAAAACTATGCTGCCATTAGTCTCAAGTCAAAATGTAGTCATTGGTCTCATGAACAGAAGAATGCTGACTGGCTTCCTTCACTATCTCCCCACACATTTTCAGATTTGTATGAATTCTCCAAGGTACAAAGTAGGGTTCTTTTTAAGTTACTGTGGCTACTTAAGATACATGAGGATGCGTTGGTTGCATGGCTCAGTGGGTGGAAGCATTGTCCCATACACCCAAAAGATTGCAAGTTTAATTCCCAGTCAGGGCACATACCTAGGGTGTGGGTTTGATTCCTGTTCAAGGTGTGTATGGTAGACAGCTGATTGACATTTTCCTCTCTCCCTTCTTCTCTCTCTAAAATCAATATCCTTGGGTGAGGATTAGAGGATTTAAAAAAAAAGATATGTGAGGATGCCAGTGTTATATAATTGTGGTCAAAGTGTATCACAAATATCAGCGTTCAATTTAGATTTGCATTGTTGACTTAAGTGATAAGCATACATTATGACAGAACTATTATCGGTTCCAGTCATGTTTTTGCAATTATATTCTTCATGTTATTTTTATGTTATACTCATCTGGTCTCAAATAAGAAATTAATCACATTTCCCAGAATATTAAATTTTTTATTCAAAATATTTATCAGCTCAAATCAGAAGAGATGGAAGATTAAGCTAATTTTAAATGTACCATTTTATGTAGTCTGAAAGTATTTCCTAACTTCTGGGGCTCTAATTGGGGAGGTTACTATATTTGGGTGTTCATACTACACACTTATAACTATAGTAGTGGAATTTTAACAGTTGCGTCAGGTCTACCTGCAGTATAAAGGATTTCATGTGGACCTTCATTTATTACAGAATAGCAAAGGGTTTCTGGGAAGGCAAAAGCATTTTCTTCCTAAATAGAATTGAATTGCTAGTCTATTCAGGGGAATTTCTTTGCATTGAAGTAGTTATGTTATTTCCTAATCACCCATGAATTAGTGTAAATGTCTTTGAAAGATTTGAAATGTGGGGTTCTTTACTATCATCTGGTGCTCTAATTTTAAAATTAAAGATGAGCTTAGATAAGAGATCTTATTTTCTTTTTAAATAAATGTGCCTTTCCATTAGATTATTGTCTCTATGGTTGTCCCACTGAGCTGTAAATTATTCCCATTATTTTATCATGTGCTTCATTTCTGTCGTCCTGGTAACAAAGCATAATTGCCTTTTTAATATTTATGTATTTTATTCAAATGATTCTTTTTAACTAAAGGAAAAATGAACTCTACCAATTCAAGGGCATGCCAATTCTAATCTCTATAAAACTTTCTTTTCTATCTGTTTTTTTCCTTTCTCTTGTATAAGTTCTATAATATGAACTTCAGTGCATGTTAACATAATTCTTAAGTATTTACATAAATATATATGGTAAATAGTAAAACTATTCATATTTACTTGGTAAGTGTAAATGTGATAATCCAAGTTTCCAAATCATATTAAATGTCATTGCTAGTAAGTTAGCCATTTTCATTAAGACATGCAAATTATTTTGCACAAAGCTAATTCTGGTCCCTTATTATTCTAATTCTTCTTCTTATTATTCTTATTATCAATTATTCTTATTATCAATTATTCTACTTTAGTGCTCAAATAATAATCACAATTTAAAATAATGGACAGATCATTTATGATTGACTGTTTTAAAGAGGTTCAGTTATTTAATCTGGGTAAAAACACTATCAGTTTGCATAAATTTAAAACCAATTACATTAAAATACCACTTTTCCTTAATAATATTTTATTTCAATATCTAAACATCATTTGGTGAATTATATGTAAATATCTTGAGAATATTATAAGTAGTGACATTGCATATTTTCATCTGATTTTGTTGCCATCATGATTTTAAAAAGAAAAAATAAATCTAGTATTTATATTAGAGATAAACAGATTGTGAAAACAGATTTCAATTTTCAAGAAAAGAAATTATTACATGAGCTAGAGAAATAAAAAATTTCCTAAAATTTTTTTAAACAGCCTAATACTCTTGATTACAAATTCAGTGTATATAAATCACTTTCTAGGTGTATTGTTGAGTAAAATAATATATTTTTAAAATATATGCAAATTAATACTGCATACAGAGAAATAAAAAAAATAAAATTAAAAAAATACTTCCAAAAGATTAAATCATAGTATTCTAAGTTTGGAAATGGTCAATTCTTATAGCTTATATAATATCAATTTTGGGGAGAATGTTGATAGAGTTATTCCTTTCTTGATTCTAGGCAATTGTACTGTGCAGAAAAATTGTAAACATTATTCAATATATCACAAAATTTATGTAATAAAATTTATTTGGCAGTTATTTTTAAAGTGGTTTTTGTAAGATTAAATTACATTTACTTCTAATTATGCATTCTATCTGTTGTAAATGACTGAAATTTTTAACTGTTTTTTTTGAAATTAAATAAATACTCTTTATTCAAAATAAATAAGCCCTCTTACTTATAGGGAAATAGGAAAGTAAACTTCTTGCCTCCTGGCTTCAGAGACAGAAACCACGTTCAGAATATGTTCTTTTACAGAAAAAGATATGTAGATTATCAAAACTGAAATTTAGGAATTTCAATATAAATTGTTTCTTTGAAAAATAAAGACTAAAAGAAATAATTCACGTCCAAGGTCACATGTTAGAAAACTGATTTTCCTTTTGAGGCTCATTTTAGCAAATCCTCCAAGTATCCCCAATCTTCCTGCTGAAAGGCCATGTCCTGAGAAGGGGCCCTCCCTCTCTCTTGCTCTAAGGCTGGCTCCCCCAAGGCTGGGCTGAGTCACCACAACTAATAGGTCATCAGCCACATTGTTCCCATTGTGCACAAACTAACTCAGCTCAGCTCTTCTGCAATGGACAGGATGTTTCCTCCTCAGCAGCAGAAGGCTCCAAGTACCACGTTTTCCAGATTCAGTGTGCTCAGAGAGCTTTCAGGGAAGGTTCAGTCAGAATGCCCCAGTGCTCATTCATGAGAATGCCAAAAGCCTGCTTCCTGTGCCCTCCATGCTGCTTATGCCCCAATTAAACACACTACAAATACATTAGAGCCATGAAGAACTAAGAAGGACCACAAAGTTGTTCAAAACTCCTAACCCCAAACACACACACACACACACACACACACACACACACACACACACACACACACACACAAAAGAACTCTTCTTATAAATTCAGGTTCATCATCTGAGAGGTTGAAGCCTCCAGTGATTCTTCTAGCTCCAGGGCACACTGACTGTATGCTTCCAGATGTTTTCTCCAGACTTCAGTGTAGTATGGCTCCTCCGTCTTGGGAGAAGCCGGGGGGCTGTCTTCTGCTGAGCAGCTGGTGCCCTGCGCAGGCAGGCTGGCTGAAGCCTGGGACCTGGCTCCCCTGCCAGCTCCCCACGCACATTCTCCAGCATGGTCTTATACGCCTCCCATGCTGCCATGGTCAGCTCAACTATCTTGTGGGACTGGTCCTGGGTCCCATCATAGCCGAAGATTCCCACCATGTTGACAGGAACAGCTTTGTTCAAACTGCGCCCAGAGCTTTGTGGTTGAGAGCAAACACAAAGGGAATGTTCTGTTCACAGGCATTGATAATGGTGTGCAGGGTGTCATCCAACCCATCTTTCGACTGTATCTTCTCACAGTTGGGAGAGATGATGACACACTTCAGCTTTCTGAGCTTCAGGTGTCTCAGCAGCTCCCTCAGCCCCAGGACAAACTGGCATTTGGTCTTGGCCTTGATGGAATCTTTCTGGTTCATATGGTCTTGGAAACGGACCAGCTCTTTGAACAGATCTATAACACAGGCATCCACCTCTTTCCTGAGCACCTGGTTGCAGTAATCCCTGAATCTCCAGCTGTGGATCTTGGGGCAGCTGGCACCTTAAGAACTGGCATGTAAGAAATGGTCAATTCTTATGGCTTACATAGTATCAACTTTGGGGAGAATATTGATAGAGTTATTCCTTTCTTGATTCTAGGCAATTGCACTGTGCAGAAAAATTGTAAACATTATTTAATATATCACAAAATTTATGTAATAAAACTTATTTGGCAGTTATTTTTATTTTTCTTTTATTATTTTTTTTTAATTAATTTATTTACTTTTTAAATACATTTGTCTCTGCCTTCCCCCCACCTCTTTCCCTTGCCCCCTCCCACCTTCCCTCCCTCAGCTCTTCCCCTTTGGTTTTGTCCATGAGTCCTTGCTATATGTTCCTTGACTTTCCCCTTCCCTTCCCTTTCCCTGCCCCCCCTTCCCTCTTGTCTCTGTTGATTTCTTTTCCTTTCAGTGTTGCTGGTCATATTTGCCTTGCTTCTTTGCATTGTTGGTTAGGTTCCGCTTATAGGTGAGATCATATGGTATTTGTCTTTCGCCCCCTGGCTTATTTCGCTTAGCATGATGCTCTCCAGTTCCATCCATGCTGTCGCAAAGTTTAGTACTTCTTTTTTTCTTTCTGCTGCGTAGTATTCCATTGTGTATATGTACCATAATTTTTTGATCCAGTCATCTACTGATGGGCATTTAGGTTGCTTCCAATACTTGGCTATTGTAAATTGTGCTGCTATGAACATTGGGGTGCATAGGTTCTTTTGTATTGGCGTTTTGGTGTTCTCAGGGTATAGTCCCAGCAGGGGAATTGCTGGATCAAAAGGCAGTTCCATTTTCAGCTTTCTGAGGAAATTCCACACTGCTTTCCATAGTGGCTGCACCAGTCTGCATTCCCACCAACAGTGGACTAGAGTTCCCTTTTCTTCACAGCTGGCAGTTATTTTTAAAGTGGCTTTTGCAAGATTAAATTACATTTACTTCTAATTATGTGTTCTGTTAGTTGTAAATGGCTGAAATTTTTAACAGTTTTGAATTAATACAAATTACAAATTCTGGTTCATCGCACAAGTAAAGCAGTGCCATTTTAAAGATAAGATTGAAGTGTTTTTTTTTTGTTTGTTTTTTGCAAATAGGGTATATTTGGAGCAGTTTTAGGGTCACAGTAAAATTGAGAGGAAGTTACAGATATTTCTTATACCTGTTGCCCCTACTAATGCATAGCCTCCCTCATTGTTACCACCCTCTACCAGAGTTTTAAATTTTTTACAATTGAAGAACCCCTATGGACACATTATCACCCAGAGTCTATCATTTACATTAAGGTTCAGTCTTAGTGTTGTATGTTCTATGGGTTTAGACAAATGTATAATGACATATATCGCATTACAGTATCATAAAGTGTAGTTCCACGACCCTAAAAAACCTCTGAGTTCTGCCAATCCATCTCTTCCCCCTAATCCTTGGCAACCACTGATCTTTATACTGACTCCACAGATTTGCCTTTTCCAGAATATCAAGCAGTTGGAATCACACAGATTGTAGCCTTTTTAGATTGGCTTCTTTCATTTAGTAATATGCATTTAAGTTTTATCCATGTATTTTCATGAATTGATAACTCATTTCTTTTTAACACTGAATAATATTCCATTGCATGGGTGTTTCACAGTTTACTATCCATTTGCCACCAAAGGCCATCTTTGTTGCTTCCAAGTTTTGGCAGTTATGAATAAAGCTGCTACAACTGTCAACATAAGTGTTCAGCTCCTCTGAATAAAATACAAAGCAGTATGATTGCTGTATTTTATAGTAAGAGTATGTTTGGTTTTATAAGAAATCTCCAAACTGCCTTCCAAAGTATCTGAACCATATTGCATTCTCACCAGAAATGGATGAGAATTCTTACTGCTCCACATCCTCATCAGCATTTGGAGTTCCCAGTGTTCCAGACTTTGGCCATTCTAGGAGATATAAAATGACATCTCATTTTTTAAAAATATGCATTTCCTTGATGACATGTGATTGGAGCATCTTTACATATGCTTATTTGTCATGTCTATATCTTCTTTGGTGAAGTGCCAAGGTCTATGGCCATTTTTTTAAATTAGGTTGTGTGTGGTCTTAATGTTGACTTTTAAGAGTTATTTGCATTGTTTTTAATCCTCCCTGCAGATGTTTTTTATTGCTTTTTAGAGAGAGAGAGAGAGGAAGAGAGAGAGGGAGGGAGAAAGAGCAATACTGATGTTAGAGAGAAGCATCAATTGGCTGCCTCCCATGCATGCCAGGACCGGGGATTGGACCTGCAACCCAGGCATGTGCCCTGACAGGAAATTGTACCCCTAACTTTTCGGTTATGGGACGACCAAATACAATGTCATCTAGGTTTTCTCCTGTTGTCTTCCAGGAGTTTTATACTTTTTGTGTTTTGTGTTTTATCCATTTTGAATTAATTGTTGTAAAGGCTATAAGACCTGTGCTGCACAATTGTTAAAGAGCCTACTTTTTCTCCATTGTATTGCCTTTACTCCTTCAGTTATAATTTTTTAGACTAATTTTCTTATATGTTCATGTGGCAGAGGTAATGCTATTTGTCCACCAAACTTGAACATCTAGGGGAGACCATGTATATGAGCTTCAGTTAAAGGAATATGAACACAAGTTGTGTCTCCTACTTGTATTCTCCCAAAATCTTTCATTCCTGTTCTCTTCCAAATTATGCATCTAGCAGCAAAATACTAACTGGATAGAGTCTGGATTCCTGGATTAACATTTAGAGGGAGCTGCCTCAGAAAACTGTCTGATCTGACTTGAAATATGATATGAATAAGGAATTAATAAATATATTGTGTTAAACCACTGAAGTTATCAAATATGGCAGTTAGTATTACTTACCCTGAATACTATTATATAATATAGTACAATAATAATTTCTCCAAGACTCTCTAAAAACTAGAAATTATTTTTAAAAACAGTTGTTTCATAGAGTTAAAATGGGTTAAAATTATATCATTTTAAATTGTAGTTTTTCTTGTACAAAATTAAATGTTTTAATAACACTAAGTACATGTTTATAGAATCTAAATGATACTGAGGATATCCAGCACTTACTTCTAGATTTTTAACAAAAGTCCACTTTATTGTTGACATACAACCTTCAGCACTATTATTGATAGCTTCTTCCATACTCTTATCACCTTTAAAATCCATTGTTTGGACAATCAAGCAAGAATAAAGATAGGTTTCCTATCTTTTGTCTGGTTAGAATATCTTTCACTCCAATCACTTAAACTTTTATGCTAAGTTCATGAAACTGAAAAGAAAATGATGGGGAAAATACATTTATAAGTAATTAAATATACAGAATATATATTTTTAGGTTAACTATATCTTTACTGTTTTCTGCCTCAGTAACCTATCATTTACTGAACTGGTGTTAAAGTATCTAATCATACCAGTGGATTTGTCTTTTTCCTTTCAGTTCTGTGTTTAACACACATATTTTGACTATTTTGATACATTGTTAGATCTTCTTGGAGGAGTTATTTCTTTATCATTATATCATGTTCTTCCTTACAAATAATTCTTTTTCTTCTTCTGAGATCTACTTTGTCTAAAATTGATATAGCTACTCCAAGATTCTTTTTATCAGTGTTAGCATCACAAATATTTTTCTGTCCCTTAACTTTTAACCAATCTGAATATTTACATTTAAAATGACTTTATTGTAGACAACATATAGTTGGCTCTTGTTTTTTCTTAATCTGCTCTGACAGTTCCTGTCTTTTATTTGGTATGTTTAGACCACTGATATTTTAAATGATTATTTAGATAGTTAGATTAATATTTATACTATTCATAAGTTTTCTATTTCACTGAATGTAGAATATAGAATTCTAGGTTAGTGGTTTCTTCTTTCAACTCTTAAAAATTTCTCTTCACTCTCTTCTTGCTTGCATTGTTTCAGAATGTTTGATTGAATTCTTCCTTTTTCCTCTGTAGGTATTTTTCCTCTCTAGCTTCTTTCAAGAACTTCTCTATGGCCTTGACTGGTATGGCTCAGTGGATTGAGTCCTGGCCTGTACTCAATTAAAAAAAATATTTATTTATTTAATTATTTTTAGAGAGAGCACAAGAGAGGGAGAGAAACATCGATGTGGGAGAGAAACATCGATATGAGAGAGAAACATCTATCAGTTGCCTTTTGTACACCCCGACTGGGAACCAAACCCACAACCCAGGCATGTGCCCCGAACAGGAATTGAACTGGCGACTTTTCACTTTGAAGGATAATGCCCAGCCAACTTGTCCACACCAGTCAGGGCCCTCATCTGTTTTTGCATGTTGTTTACTTTTTTACATAAGAGCCCTTAACATATTAGTCATAGTTATTTTATTTTCTCTGTTGATTCAAATATGAACATCATGTAGGAGTCTGGTACTGATGTTTTCTTTTTTTCTTTGGACTGTGTTTCCTCTTGCCTTTTGGCATGCTTTGTAAATATTATTAAAGTCAAACATACAATATTAAGTAATAAATTTTATTTTATGTTTGTTAGGAGTTGGCCTGTATCTTGTATTTTCTGTAGTTGTAGGTTCCACAGACTTCAAATTCTATTTTTGAACTATTTTTATCACCTCCTTAAATAGAGTATGATTCTTGCCACTCTTTCTGTTGTAATCCATTTTCATTATATTGGAGTCTTACTGAGATGGTGGTGAGATTTGAGGGAATATATCTCTATGATACTATGATTTAATCTCAGTCTTCTAGTGGTCTTGTGTCTCAGGTCTGTGAACTTTACAGGTTTTCCTCTAGAGGACTAGCTTTTCACTTTTCCTGAGGTGAGACAGGGAAGGCAGAAGGGGCTAGATTGAGAAGAATGTCCTTCCTCAAGCTGGGATAAGTCTTACGTAAGTCTCTGCCCTTAGTAGGCTTTTATGGAGAGTGTTCTGGGCATACTTCACAATTACTATGTCTCCACCCACTAGGGTTAGAATTGTCTGGCATCTTGCTATTGCCAGACCAGGTAAATATCTAACTTTGAAGTTCAAAGTACAGTTTCTACTGAATGCTTTTCACTTTTGCACCATCATAAGGTTGAAAAATCATGAGCCAAGGCATTGGAATTCAGTAACTGCCTGTACAGATATATTTCAAAAATAACATAGTCAAGAAGCATACATTTTGGAAAAAAAAGTCAAAGGAAATGCGGTTTGGGATGTCTTCCTTTGAATTTAGTGCCTAGGAGGTCATTAGTAAACTCATGAAAACTATGTCCTTGGAAGTAGGGGTCATAGAGCAGATGATTATGGAAAACTAAAGAGGGGATTCCAGGTGAAGAAGTAGAAGATTGCATTTAGATTTCCTTTCTTTAGTAAGACACATGGGCACATGAAACAGAGATCTCTAAGGGAAGGTTGTCAGAATAGCTTGGGAAAGTACATTTGTTGTCTATTAGACAAGTTTAGTGGTACATGATTTATGTTACTTTATTTATTTCTGTTCATGGAATAACTTCCACCTGTATTTTTTATAATAACACCTGCAGACTCTTGATATTACTTGTAGCCATGAACTGTAATGCAGTGAACTAGCTTATTAAACCAAACCAAATTAAATAAAAGAAAGAATGAACTTCTAGCATTATCCCTTTAATTAGCAGTACCCACAATTTCTTTAAAAATATACCCAAGTAGTGTCAGGGCTGCTACTAAATGCGGCACACTGGACTTGCCGCAGCAGCTCTGTTCAACAGAGCTTGAAATTAGTGAAGGAGACAGGGATCCTGACAGCCAGTGTGATGATCATGGCCGTTGATTCAGAGCAAATAGCAACAACTGTTTGGCTCCCAGGAGAAATAAGGGTAGTGAAAATATTAAGGAAATGTGAATGTCACTGCTTTGTTGGCTCTGTGCAATTCAAGAAATTGGCTCTTTGCAATTCATGCTGGCCCGAATCAGAAACATGAACCACAAACTGAGAGCCTAATAGCCATATTTCAGAAATGTCTCTTCTTAAATAATAGAAGACCAAATATCTATTACAGTAACCAACTGGCATTTAGTGTCACTTAGCCTATGGTTGTGTGTAAGGTATTTAGTACAAGCTTCTCTTCTACAATAGTACACTAAAGTCATTGCTTTCTATATATTTTCATTTTATAGGTTAATTTATATGTATGGAAATATGTATATTTAATATATATTTATTATAATTAATTTTATGTTTATATGCTTTAAAACACAGCTCTTTTTATTTCTGAGCTTATAACATTTAAGTTACTGGGTAAACTTACTTTTGTCAATTTATTTTTGTATATACAAGAGTATATTATTTGTTTTTAAGCAAACAATATACATGTGTTTATGACTGACCCTATATATGCATGGAGTTAGCTTTGTATATCAAAGGAGAGATATTATGTTGAAAATCACAAGGTTAGCCTCTGTGTAGATAAGAAGCAACTGACATTAAGAATATGGGTATTAAACTGAAAATCAAATCCATCTTTATGTACCATCATATATATATTTCATTAGCATATTAAAATGTAGTTATAACAAAGTCTCTAAATTTAATATGCAATCGATATGCTATAGTACTGCTGACATATGTATAATGATATAATCATTTGGGAAAACAATATAGCAAAGTATTTAAAAAGCTATAATTAAGCTTGGTCCTTTGACTTACTAAATCTATTCCTGGGAATGTATCACGAAACATAATTCTAACATCTTAATGTATCTTTATTCTGGCACAGTTAATGTAGCATTATATATTATATCAAATGATTTAATAACACTTAATCCTAAAACAATGTGGATTAGTCTGCTCAGGCTTCCATGACAAAATACCACAGACTGGGAGGCTTAAATAACAAAAATTAATTCCCCACAGTTCTAGAGTCTGGGAAGTTAAGGTCAAGGTGCCATTCAGTTAGGTCCTGAAGAGAGATATCTTCTTTGTTTGTAGTTGATTGACTTCTCTCTGTGGAGGGAAGCAGGGGAGGGGGAGAGAGAGAGAGAGAGAGAGAGATAAGATTCCTGGTGAGTCTTCTGATAAAGACATTAATACAATTGGTTCAGAGCCTTCCCTTATAACATTGTTTAAAATTAATTACCTCATTAATTACCCCATCTGCAAATACAACACTAATAGAGGTTAGGGCTTCAATATATGAATTTGGAGGAGGGGGTCACAAACATTAAATCCACAGAAGACTCTTAATATTTCATTAAAATAATGTTTAGAAAGATTAGGTAGAGATATGGGAAAATGGTTAGAATGTATGTTAAATGAAAAAGACAAAGATTTCATAGTGTATGATGTAAGATTTATTCCAATAATAGTCATTTGAAGGAGGCTTGAAAAATGTAATAAAAATAAATATAAACTCTTCAATTAGTTTTTTCAGATTATGTTTTTTAAGTATAAGCAGAAGTAGCCTGACATATGACAGAACTAGCATTTCAGAAAAAACATAAATGGATACTTTTTTCCAAAAGAAATATATATTGCCCTGGCTGGTGTGACTCAATGGGAGTGTCATCTCATAAACCAAATGTCACAAGTTTGATTTCTGGTCGGGGTCCATGCCTAGGTTGCGTGTTCTGTCCCTGGTCAGGGTGCATAGAGGCAACAGATCAATGTTTGTTTTTCACATTGAAGTTTTTCTCCCTCTCTCTCCCCATCCCATACTCCCTCTCTGCGAAAAAGCATGTTCTCGGGTGAAGATTAAAAAAAGAAAGAATATATATACATATATATGTATGTATGTGAAATGTGTGTGTGTGTGTTTGTGTGAAGTATATTCCTACTTTACACCATACACAACAATCACATCAAGAAAGATAAAAGATTTGTTATAAGAGTTAATCATACAAATGCTAGAAGAAAATATTGGAAATTATATTCATGACCTCAGGATAGGCAAGGCTTGGACTTTTGAGACATAATCAAAATTTGGGTAAGTTTTAAGTAATTGATTTTAAGCAATGTTTTCTGATATTTGTTGGCAAGCAAAACCAGTTTCCTCTGATAACATTGATAGTTTGTCACATATTCATGTCATAAGCATGTAGAAGAAATATTCTATTCTCAATATTGGATTTACGTGTGTTGGTCAAAAAAAATCAATGAAATATATAAAAAGAAAATGGATGACATTAGAACACAGAAAGCTTTTATGTTCTTTAAGATTATTTGTTTAGTTAATAAGCTGAGAAAAGGAGTTCTTAAGCAAGACATATAAAGTAGAAAGCATAAAAGAAAAACAGGAATACTTTTTACTACATTAAACATATGAGCATAACTAGTATTCTTCTATAGAGGGATTGAAACAAGTGTCACCATTGGAACTTGAAATACACACTACAGAAAGGTGTTTGTCATTGCCATATTGTTGATAACCAATTAAGTAATGGTATTCAGGATGCGTAAAAGACACTGTGATGGAGTAATAGGAAGAAAATAAGCAATCTGATGAAAACAAGAGTGGTCAATAAATACAAATATGTGTTCAACCTCTTTAGCGTTCCTACAAATAATTAATACCACAATGATTTATCTTTTTTCCCTTCGAGGTTGGCAAGAATAAAGGAGTCTGATAATATTACTTATCAGATGGCTATGAAGCAACAACTCCTTCATCTATTACTTGGAAAATGGCTTGACATTCTATAGTAAAGTTAAAAATTCTCAGATTCTAATCTCAGTCGTCCATTAGTCAGTATATATCCTAGAGACACACTTGGGGATGTGTACAAGATTGTGAAGAGCAGCACTTTATGATGGGGGAAAAGATAGAAATAGCACAAATATCCATCATCAGTGAAAGTATAATTACTATGTAAATTATTACATAAAAATAAAAACTATGGAACAATGAAAATAAAGCTACTTTAATCAAGATGATGAATCTCAGAAGACATACTGTTTGGTGTGAAAATTAAGTGATAGTAGAATATATAAGTTACAATTCTATTTATATAAAACTCAAAAACAGACAAACCAAGAACAACTTGCCAATCCTTATCATCTGTAGTAAAATGACAATAAAAAGCATGGACATATGTAGCCAAAAACTTTGGATGAAGTAGGGAGAAAGATTTATGTACTTCATTAGGGGTACACAGGGCTTGAAGATAATACTCAGTTTCTTACACTTTGTAATAGATACTGCTCTTTGCATTATTACTTTGCTGTTTCAAAATGTACATATACTTCTAATGTATTTTTTACATATGCTTTTTCAAATAAAAATTAAAGGCTTTTTAATGGTGCTATTATGTGCAAAGTAGTATACTTAACTGATTTCTTTACTCTGTGGATGTATAAAGACATGATTTTCCAATAGCATGTCGCTTATTTCAGTGGGCCATTTTGTTCATACTCTTTTGACCTCACTGAATTTTGTTATAAGCATTTAATTAGAATTATGCAAATGTTGATATACTTGTTTTCAAAAATAATTGCCTGCACTACCCTCAAGCCAATTTAATTCTTGGATGAATTACAAAGAAGATAAACAATTTTACAGTTTATTATTTATTTTTATTTTTTCAATTTTTAAAACAAGAATAGATTGTTTTTCATTTAAATTTACTTATATAATTTCGAATTTTGAGCCAGCTTTTGTTTTGTTTCATATTGTACTGATTATTGGCTGGTGAATGAGGCCAGAATGACGTTTTTTTTCACTATTTTTTTCCTACTGACTCCTGTTTCTCTAAGTCTGGTTTCACCTGGCTAAATTTGACATTAATATTTTATTTTTCCTGTTAATTTTACTCAATAGTAAATTTTACCAAATTTACTTTATGTTTTTCACATTTGTAACATCTGTTACGAATTATACAATGAATTTCTTATTTGATGAAACATTTGTGGACAGTTTTAGAGACAAAGAGATAAAGATATATTTAGAAATTAAAAACTAAGATTCAAGTCAAGAGACAAATAACAATAGAAAGTAAGAGTTATTTCTGTTCAGAAATAATGAAAGCTAAATTTTGAGGGCAAGATCATGTCAAAATGTCTCTAGGGTCAGCCTGCATTAGGTTAATTATTCTATTGGACATCTAAATATAATATTTTAGGTAATTGCCAAATTACTATAAAGTTCTTTCTGTTAGAAAACATTTTTGATGTTCTATATTTGTTTTTACATTTGTTTTTCTGGAAGAATATATAGAGAATCCTTGAGTAATGAATTAAGGGAAATTAAAAAAATAAAACTAGAATGGATCATCTGTTGTCATCCCAATGCAGAAACTTAAGGTTTAATTTGATTTTCAAAGAATATTTTAACTTTGTAGTAGTTTAATAAAAAATTCTCCATATAATTAATTCTGCAACAAGTTATATCTAAATGAAGCTCCACATTTCAAAAACTACTGACAGTTAGCCATTGTCATACTCCTATGTGACCACAGGGCTTTTTTGGACAGAGCTAGTCAAAACTGTTCTTTACTGTTTTAACTGGTTTTTAGCATTAGCCTAAATAGTTCATTTCTTGAAAAAGTATTATACCTAAGTGTTGCATAGAAGTAGTTTCTTTAAAGTTCCACATGGTCTCAGCTGGCATGTATGAGACATATGTGCTTAAATTTGGAAAACAACTAACAATATAACCTAGCTTTCTTTTTCCACCCCCTTCTAGTCAAAATATAATGAACTATCCCTTTTCAGGAACTTTTAAGAATGCCATGCAGGATACTTAGTGATAAAATAGTGCACTAGTACCCAGGTTACGAGGGACAGTGGACTCCTGGTCCTGGCTTGAGCTGCTGCTGCCCCAGCTTCTAATCATTGCATGAGCCAGTGGTGCTCAGGACTCAGCAGTGCACTCCAAGGGGTCTGCTACAGACAAATGAGGAAAATGGACTGATTCAAGTATGTGAAAATGTGCAAAAGGAGTCATTATTTTATTTGTTATTTCTAAATCAATACAAATTTACCCTAAATTTTAATTTATATGATTACACATTTTTTTCATTTTTAATAATTTTGAAAATACTTTTTTTAATTGAAGCATTTTATAGGTCCACAAAAATAATATAACCATTACCATTTTTATCAATATGTAAACATTTAAAAATTACATATTTAATTTATTTTAGTACCTTGCTTATACTCTACAAAGTGACTGCAGTGGGATAATACTTAAGTGGTGACTCCACTTAGTGTCATCTTTGTTGTCCCTTTTGTCCAATTAAAAAAGTTATAAAACAAAGCATTTACACATTAACTATCTGCCAGATATATTTAATTTTTTAAGTTCTATTAAGTAGAACTATTATTAGCAGTAAGTACATTAGAAAACTGAGGTCTAGAGAGATTTAAGAAAAATTCTGAAAAATTTTTTACAGCAAAGAAGTGAGAGTGTTAGAATTTACATTCAAGTTTACATCTCATGCTTTCAACCACTCTATTTTCACCCATGTGTTCTTCCATGCGGTCATGAAATCTCTCAGTGCCAGGAAATATCAGGAAATGTAAAAGTAAAAACATACTGCAAAAGTCATGAATTGAACTTAAGTAAAATGCAGTGCAACATACATAAGTTACTTTAATGTTGATCAGACCACGGGAGGCAGAAAAGAGCGTGTATCTAACACACAATGGATTTCTGGTTCTATTATGCTTTATTGAAGTGTGTATGTGGTATGTACATGCACGTGCATGTGTGTGTGTCATGGTTAGAATGTTGTAATAAATGCAAAATAAAAACATATGTTTGAGTAGACAGTACTTCAAATAAACTGTAAATGGTGAAACATATGTCTCATCTTTTAATATAAAAATGCAAAAAATGGATGTTTTTTCATCAGGGGAGTACAAAAAATAACTATATCTTCCATGTTATGTGTAGAGATTTGGTCCCATAGGTGTCTCATTGTGACACCTATTCCAGATTTTTAGTGAAAAAATGCTAATGTTCAAAAGAATACAGAATTGATCTTGAAGTATCTATGTGTGCTTGTGAAAAGTAGTTATGAAATATTTTTTTCTATAAGAAGAGTACATCTTTTTTATAGCACAACATGAAAGAAATAAAATGAATTAATGAATTAGTTCTCAGTAGTAATGGTTCAAATAAAAAGGTAGCAGGAATTTAAGCTCAAATCCATCTTTTAGAACTTAGATATGATAAAAGAAAAGCAGCACATAATGGAGAGACACTACCTATTAAGAAGGGATAATATGATCAGGTCTACAGAACCAAGCTGCTTCCAAAATCATGTTTAAGATAACACTTTCTGCTTAGACACATTTTGAACCGGAGATTGATCTTTTCCTTTGTCTTGCTCAATAGTTCCAGTGGCTCTTGAAGTATCACTCCATTCCCTATGAACTCAAAGCGGTGCATATGATGTCTTTTTCCTGGAGCCATGAACTCACTGGCTACCAGGGGGACACTTGTGGCTCTCCCAGGTTGTTTTGTCTATCATAAGGCACACAGATTATAGCCTGGGACACATCAGGATACATCAATGTGCGTGATTAATTTCTTTTTCTTTCAGAAGACATATATGCCCTCCTAAGTAGTTTTTGGAAAAAAATAGTTTCACAAAATAACTGCTAAATATTTGATCTCTTAACATGAAAGAAAATCACAAGTAAAAGCAGTTCTTTTTATTTTATTATTTTATTTATCTTATTTTCATTTCATGGAAATGGGATAGAAATTGCATCTAGAGGCCAGAAGCAGACTTTATTAGCTCTCTGCTAGAGGTGATATACTTTACCAGAGTGTAATGGGAAGATCTCCACAGTTTAATGGGCCAGGGTTTTGGTTGTTAACAACCCAAGGAAGACTCTGTAGTAAAGGACCATATACGAAAATATACTCTTTCCAGTAAAAGCTCTTGAATATTTTTAACGTGTTTTCATGAGAAACAAAGGCATAAGATATAAAACAGATTTTAAATTTATTTCTGTAACTGTCAATCACCAGAAAAATCATTTTTTAAAATTAAAGTCAATTATGTACAAACTATGGGAAAATATAGAAAACCACAAATAAGAAATTAAAAAAAGAAAGCTAATCTGGGAGATTTACTCTTCCCTATCACTAACCTCAGAACAAACATGTATAAATAGGTAAGTCTTACCTCACTGTGGATATATCTTCTCAGATTGGATCCATTGTTTTGTTGTAAGGTGTTTTTGATAGTGCTGGAAATCTTTTAGACTAGGTTTCATATAGCCATCTGAAAAAAAAATAGTAGAGTATCTCACTCACACTTATAGAAGATAATTAGCTTCTGAAAATATCAGGTAATACTCTGTGTTTTTTCCTGTATTCAACCACAGTCTATAATACCACTGAAAAGGCACCAGAATTCATGATTACTAGTACATAATTGGCACTGAGACTATCGGTAAGAGAAAATATTTTGATAACTAGTTAAAGTATCTGAGGTCTGTCTGGAAAATGCCCAGCCATTGTTAACATAATGAGAATGTCTTGTGTGTCATTGATGTAACCTGGCAGCCAAGGACAGCAGACTGGAATGCACATGCTTGAACAATGACGACTTCACTGTACTAATCAGAATGGGAGGTATACACTGTTGAGTGAACATGTGTACTGTGGCCATTGCATTAAAAAAGACTGAGCAAGTAGAGGACAAATCTGCATTAAACTTTTCATTAAGCTTAAACATTCCTCTGCAGAAACTATTCTGATGATTCAGAAAGTTTTCAAGGTTGATGTGATGATACAATGCAAAAAAAGTGTGACACAAACACTTCAAAGATGGTCAAGAATCTGTTGAAAGTGATCCATGTGTTGGAAGGCCTGCAACAAGCAGAACACCTGAGAATGTTGATAGTGTAGCAGAGGTGTCTGTCCAACTTTTTTGGTGTTTCTGGGCCACACTGGAAGAAGAGTTGTCTGGTGCCACACGTTAAATACACAAGCACCAACAAAAATTGATAAATGAAAAAAAAAAGGTTTCAAGTAAATTTACAATTTTGTGTTGGGCCACATTCATAGCCATCCTGGGCTGTATGCAGCCCATGAGCATTGGGTTGGACACCTCTGGGTATAGGCTTTAATCAACAAAGATCAGTGACCAACAGTGTAAGACCTAGAAGCTGATCTGGGGATTCTGAAAACTACTGTGTCTGCGATTTTGACACAGGATCTTGGCATAAAATGTACTGTGGCAAAATTCATTCCACGACTTCTGCCACCAGAGCAGAAGGGACATTGTGCTGCAGTTGCTAATGACTTGATTCAAACCACTACCAATGAATCAGATTTCCTCAAGAAGGTCATAATTTTGAAGGGGACTGAGTACAATGTACAATGTTTCTTGTATCTTGTATGTTCTTCAATAAATGTCTCCATTTTTCATATTGTATGGCTTGATACTTTCTGGACAGATCTTTTTCATATAAAGATATTAAGGGTCATGTGTACTTCTTTCAAAAATTTATTAAAGGAACTATGTTTTCTAATTCATTAAGACAAGTATATGTCACATCTGCCTCTTAGAAGCCTCAATGATGAGGCCAGAAAAAAACTTCCAAGAAAGTTTATTTTAAATAAGAATTTTGCAAACTGTGTGTATTATAGTATTTGGAATGAAGATAAAAGAAATTTGCAATTAAAGTTTTGCTTTGTAAGTATTTTTGTATTTCCTTCTATCATTGAGTGGTTAGCCTCTTAAGACATTAACTTGGTCAGTTATGTCTAAAATCTACACATATGCAATTTTGTGAAATTAAGAAAAGGTTGTGCTCTCTTTCCTCGGGGGTATGATTCTTTTATTCATGCCCATTATTTAGGAATGCTTCCAATAATTAGTAGAATAATTATTTTTAAAAATCAGAAATGATAGGATTTAATAAATTTTTTACTCTTCCTCAATTTTCTTTTATCTTCTGCCCCAAAGGTATCATATGTCTGTTTATTTATATAATTATTTAACATTTTTATTCTGCAGCTGGTAAGTCTTTCCCATATTTAATTTCATTTCTGTGTTTGTCTTAAGGTGTGAAGTTCTAAAGACAGGAATTGTGCCAAAAGAATTCTTTCTCATAACCCTTAGCAAGGGGTCATGTGAATTTATATCTTGAAACTATAGTATTTATTATTACACTTTTAAGAATGGGATATCAGGTTTTCTAGTCCTTTCTGGTCTTATGCCTTCATTTTTCTCACCCTGGATTAGAAAATTCTCTCATTTATTTTTAATAAGCTTTTTAAAATTTTAGTTTCCTACAGCAGGGAAAGAGAGAGCTATGATAACTAAAATTCAGGAAATGGAGCTCCATTTAGATATATTGACACGCCAAGGCTGTTATTAATCCTAGTATATTTTTAATTATTAATTAATTCAATGCAGTGGATTCTTTATTTGTATGCTTCACTATGTACATATAATGGACTATAACACCTGTACAATTAGAGTGATTGAGTATGAAAATTAGCATTTGATTATTCCCTACTATGAAATCTTAAAATGAGACTAAACTGTCAATTATTTGAGTTTCAGCTCATAGATACCGCTTTTACATTTCAGTCAAAATGTCACATAGTTCATCAGAACTTAGTCTCAGGAATAATCTCACCTATTACCTAAAACATTAGGCTCGCACAATTTCTATTATAAATATTAGGAATGTAAAGTCAAGGATGACATTTTAAATATTCCAGTGGTTTTTACACTAAGTAGAATTAGGCATAATACACATATGACTTTTCCATAATGATTTATTTATAATTTATAATTTATTATTTATTTATTTTAAGTCTGTGCTTTACAAGTTGTCACTTAAAATTACTGGCACATGCCCTGGCTGGTGTGGTTCAGTGGGTTGAGAGCAGGCTGGTGAATCAAAAGGATGCCAGTTTGATTCCCAGTCAGGGCACATGCCTGAGTTGAGGACCAGGTCCCAGTGGGGAATGTGTGGGAGGCAACCGCACAATGATGTTTCTCTGCCTCTGTTTCTCCCTTCCTTCCCCTCTCTCTAAAAATAAATACATAAAATCTTAAAAAATAAAATAAAATTACCCGTGCGAATTAGTTTTAGCCATCTTAGTCCTTTCAGGATGCATTCCAGGAGTATTGCTTGAGGTTCATAAGTGATGCTCTGGTATGCTATTAGAATTTACATGAATTATTTTACTTTAAAAGACAAAAAACAAAACAAAAAAGAAAAAGAAAAAAACTTCAAGCCCTGGCCAAGAGGCTCAGTTGGTTGGAACGTCATCCTGTATACCAAAATTTTGTGCGTTTGATTCCCAGTTAGGACACATACCTAGGTAGCAGGTTCAATCTCTGGTCAATGTTTCTCTCTCTAAAATCAATAAACATATTCTTGTGTGAGGATTTAAAAATAAATATATGCAAAATAAAAAACAATTAAATAACTTAAAAACAGCATTCTGATGGGGATATATATAGTATCTTTACAAAGCAGAAGCTTCTGAAATTTTTGGCTGGCACTTACATGTTTAACTGAAAAGTGCTATGAAAACAATAAACCATAAAATTGTATTTAGAGGAGTTGGCTAGGCCTCAAAATCTCTAATATTTATTTCTCCTCCCTAATGTTTAATCCCAGATGTTCATCCATTATACCACAAAAGCTTGGTCTTGCCATGATAGATCCGTACAACAGTATATTTACTCTGCACTTTGTCTTAACATATGGCTCATATTCTCAAAGGAGATAATAGAGATAGTAAGATAGAGTAAGAGAGCAAGAGAGAGGGAGATTATTTCTCTTGCTTTTAGGATCTTTAGATAATACATGAAAATTTAACCCCTTGGTTTCTCCCTGTTTCTTATTATCATAGTGGTTTTCTGCTTATCCAGTCAAATTAAATTGGGGAAAAAGAATTTACTAAAATTTTAATATATTTAGTTTTTGAAAATAATTATAATTCATAAACAAATTCTAACTTAAAATTACAGTTCTGTGTATCAGGAAAATTTAGATTAACATAGTATAAAATGTATATAGATTGTTGTATCATTTATTCTTTCATCCATTCCATAAACATTTATTAAGAGGACTAAATGGTAATGGGAAAAATACAACAGAGATTAAATCAAAAGAAAAAAATAAAACCTACAATAATTGGACACTCCAAAAAAAGTCATTGATAGGCTATGTGCCCAAAACTCTTCCAGTGAGTGAAACAAGTAGACCAGATTCGTACTCTCAAAGCACTTACATTTCTAATGTGGAAGACAGAGAATAAACACATATCATAAAATTTCAAGTTATAATAAGTGCTCTCAAATCAATGAAGTGGATAAAGACAGAAGACAAAAAGGAGCAGTGAGGAGAAGCATGTCGCAAAAAGCACCATTTGATGGAGACTTGAAAGAAGTGACATATCTGAATGCATTTACATAACAGAAGCCATGTAAATATCTGAGGGAAGAACAATCCACACAAAAGAAGGAGCAAATTAAGAGACTCAGAATTAAAAAAAAAAAAAAAGGTTTCTGTCTACAGAAACTAGACGTAGGATTGATTGGTCTTACAGTAGTTCTTTTAAAGTTTTTTTAGGAAACTCCACATTGTTTTCCATAGTGACTGCACCATTTTCTATATCCACCAACAGCAAACAAGTATTCTACTTCTCCACATCCTTGCCAACACTTTTTTTTTTTGTTTATAATTGTCATCCTAAAATATTTGAGGTAATATGTCATTAGGGTTTTGATTTGCATTTATTTGATAATTAGTGATGTCCAGTCTCTTACACCTGTTCTCCACCTGAATGTTGTTCTTTGGAGAAATATGTATTTGAGCCTTTACTTATTTTTAAATTGATTTGTTTGTTTTTTTTCCCTATATTTCTACTGAGTTGTATGATTTCCTTATATTTATTTCCAAAATAACCCCTGATCAGATATGTGTTTTGCAAATAAATTTTTCTATCTGTAGGTTGCCTTTGCACTCTGCTGATTGTTTCTTCTGCTGTGCAGAAGAATTTTAGTTTGATGTAGTTCTGTTTGCCTATTTTCTACTTCTGTTGTCTGTCCTTCTGGTGTCAGCAGAAAAGGAAGAAAAGAAGAGCAAAGGGCGACATCTTTGGGAAGGTATGGATATGTTTATTACCTTGATATGTTGATGGTATCACAGGTATATGCATGTCAAAATAGCAATATATGTACATTAGATATGTGTAATTTTATATATTAAGCATACTTTAATGAAGCTGAAGAAGTCTAGCATGTACTTTGAGAAAGTTTCTACAAATATTATACAATCAATAGTTGTAATATGAATGTTATACTTACAATAATATTTGGTCATGGGTATTAGCTTTGTTTGTGAATAGATTGGTACATATAACTAGAAAACAATATCAGGGTGATGTAATAAATGCCATAATAGTAACAGAAAAATCCCAGCAAGTTATAGGAGTTCGGTGAATGAAGAGACATCTTTTGGGATTTATAAGAGCAGGTTTTACAGAGTTTGCATTTGAGTCTCATAAAATGAGTAGGGTTTTAATCAGTGGAGTTGTTCAGGGAAGGTATTAGGTGGAAGCAATTGTTTCAGAAAAATGAGGACTGTAGTGGGAGAAGAGGGCATGCGTGTATTGATCAGTAGCTAGAGCTAAAATTAGGGAAGTGGGCTGAGAGCATAATGTAAATGACCTAAAATGCCCACTGAAATTATTAAGTAGACATTAAAAGAATGGTTTTGAAAAGTAAGTAGCACCATGGAAATGTTTGTTGCATTACATTGCATAAAAACAGGATTCAAAATTATATCTATATCGTGAACTGAACTAATGAAACATAAAATGTAAATGGATAGTGGTTTTAGAAATAAAAAGTTGCATTAGGATGACTTTAAAAGCTTATTTTTCATTTCTCCATTTTATATATATTCCATGTCACTAACATCAATTAACAACACAATATATTACTTATATAATTCAAAAAATTGATTTGAAAAGGAAGAGAATTAAGGAAGAATAATTAAGAAGACTAAGAATGCCTAAGTAGTCATTATTTTTAATGTACTTACTGAATACTCCTAAGTACCAGGGACTGTGCTAGATAATAGTAATACCAAACTGAAATATATACAGCCTCTACTGTCAAATGTCTTACCTTCCACTGAGAGGAGCAAACAAGTAAGCAGAAGTTACTTTTCCTTGTGAGACAAGCTGCTTTTTCAGGAAGCCCAGTTTACTCTGGAAGCACACAGTGATTAAAAAAAGGTACTTTCAGGAGTAAGCAGTGCATCACCAATGTTGATGTAAGAGTCACCTGGGTATCTTGTTAAATACTCATTCTGTGTCAGTACACAGAGCTGATTCTCTAGTTCTATCAGGCTCTCAGGTGATGCCAATGCTGCAGTCTATGAGTAACATTAGGGCAAAGAAAGCAATTCTAGAGAGTATAACACTGCTAATGAGATTTGAAGAACTAAATAGGATAATATAGTAAAGGTGGTGGGGGTGTAAATGAGGACTTCTGCTATTTCCATTTCAGAGCTTAGAGTTTCTAAGATATAAACTAGGAAACTCTGAACATAATAAATGGTATCTGTCTCCATAGTAGAAACATCTAGAGAATGCCAGTAAATACGTGATTGAAGAGTTTAGGAAGCCCTGAATCTATAATCAAGATAATGTAGATATAATCAAGATAATCTAGATAGAGTTCCTAATGTAGATATAATCAAGATAATCTAGATAGAGTTCCGGAATAACAGGGATGGCAGGCAGTTCTAATTTGGTACAAAAGACTCTGATAAATTTTACTTTACATATTTGGAGAAGCACTGTATGGAAAAAAAAATCCTCTGGAAAATTACTTCTCAGTCCTGTCAATTACTATAATCTGGCCAATTTGAAACAATATCAATACTACAGTTCTACCTTGGATCATTAAATCCAACTCTATTGTTAGGCCCCGTTGTCAATATTCTTAAGGACTATGTAGAAAATTCAAATGTATAACCAGCTCTGAGAAGCACTGATGTAGAGGTGAAAAAATTAATCAGAGGTTGGCTGTATTGAATAAAAATGCTAACCAAGGAAAGGAGGACCTCGACAAGTGAAACTGTGTAGGTCAATATCAGCTCTGTAAAAAAAAAAAAAAAAAAATTGTACTAGATGGGTTACAAAAGCAAGGAAGAATTTATTCAAGATTATTATTGCACGAGAGGTCAAGACTATTGTAACAGAGAAAAGGGATTGAATTGAGTTCTGCTGAAACAAAATCTTTGAGTGTGTTTAAGTGCTGGGGTGAGCTAGTGGAAAAGTACTGGAGGACGTTAGTGAGGAGACTGGTCAATGTGATTTGACCATCTGTGTTTGCTAATTAGCACTTATCAAAGTTAGGCTCATAGCCTCCCAAAGAAGCTGAGAGAGAAGGGCCCTTATCTTTCTCCATGATTACATTTCAGAGTCCTTGAGAAAGACATTCCTGGGTTGTAAGATTTACATCTCAATGAAGCAGAAAAAAATTTTACAATTGCAAACTTTCTAAAATAAATGTTCCAAGAAAAGAGATGTAAGGGGACTGCAGTTAGGAAGAAGTTCATCAAAAGTTTCGTCAAGCTGAGGAGAATGTTGAGGCTATCCGGGCAAGCCCCATGTATTGGAATGAGACAATGCCCACCCTTTTCCAGTCCTAGGTCACTAAACTTTGGTTGAAATTTTTCTTATTGTGAACGCTAATTTAGAGAGAAAGCACTGTCAAATGGATCATTCTAGAATTCCATGCCACAGGTCAGTGTTATTTTCTGAAAGTGTATTGTAAATTCCTGAAAAAAAAAGATTTAATCTGATTCTCTCATATCATGAAGTTCATCTCTAGCACTCAATTTGTCAATGTTCCAGTCTTTCAACTTGAGAAATTTCCACTTATAACCTTTCTAAGATCATTAGAAAACAACAACATTATTAAAGTTTTAAAGTACAGTTTACCAATCAATGCATTGGAAACTATCATGAACTAGGTTAAATTCTCTGCCACATAGCAATGCACATTCATATATCACAGTAAAAAGATAGTGTTCAACATTGGCCAGTCTTTTTCTGCATGCATTGTAAGAAAACACAGTGAAAAAAAAAATTGAGATTGGGTCACTAGTATTATCTTTATTTAATAAATGAGGAAAATGAGACACACATGTTAAAACTTGCTCCAGTCATATGGATTGGGTTCAAGTTGCTCATTTTAAAACTCTAGTATTCTACATTGCTAATGTAGTTTAAAGGGCAAATTTTATTTTTCTACTGGCTCCTTCCCTTAAGGGGGACTTGAAGGAATTTCTTTATATTCAATGTACTGCCAGTGTGCCTCTCATACGGCTGTTTTGTCCCTCACTATACCACGTCCCCAAAGCACAGTCTGCCCTTACTGTTATTTTCCCTCATAATTTTGTTACTGTTGATCCCAGCCCTACACTTCTGTACCTACCCCTCTGTGTTAGTCTACTTTTGCTCTTCCTTGTAGAACTATTGTTATTTTATCATTGTCACTTTATTTTTTTTATTTTTTTATTTTTTTTATTTATTTTTATTTATTTTTTTATTTTTTAAATTTATTTACTTTTAAAATACATTTGTCTCTGCCTCCCCCCGCCCCCTCTTTCCCTTAATTTGAAGCCTGGGTTTCTACAGGAGATGACTGGTCTGATTGAATGGAAGTAAAAGAAGGCTACTGCATGCAACCATCAGTTACTCTCTGAAAATTGAGTTTAATTCTCACAAAAATCTCCTTTTTGGTACCCAGCATGCAATTTCCCTATCTTCATGTTCATTATGTACATATCACCAATATAGTTTTATTTCCAGATGACTTGAACAATTGGTTCTGTTTTTCTCTTCAGAATCTCATTTCACACTTTCCATTC
Organism: Pteronotus mesoamericanus; assembly: GCF_021234165.1. NCBI lineage: Eukaryota > Metazoa > Chordata > Mammalia > Chiroptera > Mormoopidae > Pteronotus > Pteronotus mesoamericanus. Next base: position 52,263,311 of record NW_026555085.1, on the reverse strand, counting down.
TAAAACATGTTTTGATCAGACTGGGGAAAGATTTTCATTGTAAGATGACAGGAGTTTTTCAGTGCATTTTCTTCCTTACTCCCTGAAATTCTTGACTGTGGACTCTTGGGAAGAGAAGTGGCTCCACAATTGGAGCTGAACATATTCAAACAAACATACTCCAGTGTTTTCACTTTCTAGTTCCTGGTTTGTAGTGGGTATTATGAACAAAAGATTATATCTATCATTTTTCTAAGACTAAGTTCTTTTACCTGTTGACATTAGGATAGGATGTAGTGGTTACACTTCGCAATTATGTTCCCAACTGTACAGCCTTGGGGAAAGTTAATTGAACATTGGAAGTTTTTGGTTTTGTTTTGTTTTTGGTAGTGGAATGAGTTTATTGGGAAAATGCTGAAATCAAAATCTGAGAGAATTTAAGACATTATAAAAAGGAAGATATATTTCAGGGTTAAAGAAAATGAATTAAGACATCTAGAAACCCATATGGCAATCTTTATTACAAGTTTAAACGTGTTGTCATTTTTATATCACAGTGATATGATGGGCCAGCCCACAGCGAGCCAAACATTTGCATTTTCTATGAGTGAGGATGGGCTGACTAAACTATCCGTATTCTTACCCGGGCCCTCTTTTAACCCACATGAAGCTGTAAGCAGTCAGGGCTGGCTTGAACTATTGTCACTGGGTGTGATATGGGCAGTCAATATGCATATAAAGTTAAAAGAGAAGGAAAACTGTGAATTAATGAGAAGAACCTTAGAAGGTATTAAAATGATGTGGTTTCATTTTTCTGTTGAAATCAATAATTAGGCCAATAGCAATCCAAAGTAAAAATAGTCCTCCCAGGATATTCAGTGCAGCCACTGTAAGTTGACTGCCATAAAGCATTATTTAGGCATCCACTTAGAGGAAGCAAGATTATCATCAGTGGATGACACACAGTAATTTTGTTTGGTTTCTTCACACAACATGAGAGGTTTGCTTTTTGTTTCCTTTAGCTCCACTACATAAACTACATATTTACCATGTTAAATACATATGCCCTTTTTTTCAGTATTAAATAAAATGTAGCATGGACTTTGAAATCAGATACAACTAGGGTTTAAGTGCTAGTTTTCCTTAATTATTAGTAGGCATCATGTTATTATATGTACTAAAAGTATTAGAGTCTATTGGATGATGAGCCATTCCTGTGACATGTGGCAGGCAACCCTGGAAGTTATGAGAAGGGGAGTATATCGCCAAGAGCAGTATTACTGAGCTAGTGACTAGGGACACTATGAGAAGGAAGTATCTGCCTTGAGGGAGACTGTAGTTCTCATATTGCCTCTGGAATAACTGGAAATTACTTGATTCAAATCAGAAAACTCTAAATCTTGCTCTTACAAGTAACATGCTGTATCTGAGTTTAAATATAAAAAAGTTGATTTTATTCATAGAAACTTAGTGGGCTCTAAATGGATGCAAGACATTCAAAAGATTTACACCAGGTGGGTGTCATAATACAGTGCCTGTGACTAAACTGTTTGGAAAATGTTTAGTAGAATAAATGAAATAATTTTTAATGCATTTCAATCATTTTCTTCACAACCAATACCTCTGGGTGAAGGAGCAGAATAGATAGATATAAATATCAAACTGGAAATAGCTAAAGAAGCAAAAAGTTACAAGACCCTGGGCCACCAGGGATTAAAATCGGAGGATGGGCCGAGAGGACTCTCGTGGCCCTGTGAACTGCTTTGGGGAATAGAACCAGCCTGAGACGGCCACAGAGAAGGCAGCTCGCGAAGAGGAGAACGTGGCCGGACAGTCACAGGAGTCATCAAAGGGGCCCCTCCCTCAAGTTCTCCACTGCTGCAACAAGTCTGATCGGGCTAAAGGCTGTCGGGTGCATCTACGGCCGCAAGGCTTGTGTTCCTGGGCGAGAGAGAATGTGCGTGTACAATAGGCAGGAAAATAGGCTGCTTTTTGGGTCACTTCACTTTGCTTTCCTGTCATGCTTCGGGCTAACAAATAAGCAATAAAAAGCATAGACTTTCCACAAATAGGTGTTTGAAAATAGCTCTAACAAAAAATATTTCTTAGTGGAGACTTAAAGTGAGCTTTCAGGTGACACGATAATGATCTTTAATTTACGAGGACAACACAGGTTGGAGAATTTAAGTTGGTTAGGAATGACTGAGGCACTTAAAACTGCGTTTTACTAAAGTCATCTACATAAACATAGATTACATTACATCAGAGGAAAGATGGTTGCCAAAACATGGATGTCATTTTTATTTTACTTTACTAAATTAATTAATTTGCCTCACCTGAGGACAGCTTTTTCCCCATTGTTTTTAGAGAGAGGAAAGAGGAGAGCAAGAGAGAAAAATATTGATGTGAGAGAGAAACATCAATTGGTTGTTTCCTATACACACCCAGACCAGGGACTATACATGCCCTGGCCAGAATCAAACCTACAACCTAGGTATGTGTTCTGACCAGGAACTGAATCTGTAACCTTTCCATCACTGGATGACATTCCAACCAAATAAGTCACACAGGCCTGAGCCAATGGCTATCAGTTTTAGACAGAGGAGGTGCCTGAGGCTGTGGGAGGGGTAGGAGAAGGAAAAGGGAGGGAGAGCATAACTCTATCTACATTTGTCTAAATTTGTTTTTGCTTAATGTAGATATGAAGAAAAGTAATATCAGCTTGACTTTCAGCTAAATTTTTCAATATAGCTCAACATTAAATACAGAGGAAGGATAAAATTGGAAGTAACTGACTATTACACATTGGAAAGGTGACATGTTAGGAAGACAGGCGGTGTTATTGGGTCAGGTGGATTAAATTCTGTCTTAAGTGATAAGCATTTGTGACTGAAATAACAAGCAGTGCTATGATACGACAGTAGGAGAATACACCTCTGTTGGCACATGTGTAAAATAATGATGATACAGACTTTATATTTATAGAATTAACATGACAATTAGATTTAAAATATGTAATAAGTTTGTGTGCTTTTAACAATGCCTGCCTGACCCATTTTAATAACTCAGAAAAAATAAGTTTTATGAAGGGTATTCTCCATGTTGCTAATGACTTTATTCCAAGCCCCCAAAATACTAAACGTATAGTGATGTTGATTAACTATTCATAAAATAAATTAATATTAAAATGATAGGTCTAGAGTTATGTGACTGAGTTTTCCAAATTTTTTATTCTACTTAGTTACTGTATTGAGTTTTTTAATGGAGAAAAGATACCAGCTGTTCAACTTCTTATATATTAAAAATACTTTGAGAACTTAAATAATTTTTATATCAAATTTTAAAACACAATATTAAAATGGTGCAAAATAATTATCATAGATTGTTATTTTATTGTCAAATTAAATTTTTCTCTGCACAAAAATAATATAAAATTAACACATTTCTATTATAATCTATAAAAAGGAAACTACAAATTTATTTATAACCTAGTGTTTTGAGTATACTACTGGACACTATAAATATAATGAAAAATTAGTCTAGACATCTATAAACAATATACAACAAACTATTTTAATTATTAATTTATGTCAGCAATTGCATGTATATCCTTTATCACTATTATAATTTCAATAATAATTCTGGGTAATTAACTATATTTTAACTAAATGATAATGGTAGAAGTAATTACTTTACCTAGTAGAGTATTTAAGTCAATCTGAAGTCAACTATTTTATTTTTAAAGTGAATTTTTAACCAACTGTAAAAAAGATATGCTTCTTTTATAGATGCATTTATATTCTAAGAATTATATGACTATGTATTAGTCTATTGCATTTTACTTCAGTGTTATACAATAAAATTTAATAATTTTTTAAATTAAAAAATTAACATGTTTAATGGAAGCTCCAACTACCAGATTTTGTGTGATAACTGGTAGAAAATTAGGTCTTCCAACAAGAAATAAAAAATAAAAATAAAGCTGGACAAATATAAAAAGTAACTATTTTCAGGCATTTACCAATGGGCAACTGGAGACTGAAATCTCTGTAAAGGGAAACTCAGAAGCTGAGAGGCACACAATTTCTACACCTTTAAGCCTAAGGAAAATTTTCTAATTTTTCAATTTTTGCAGAGAAAGAAAAGTACTATGATCCTTCTGAGACCAGAAAGCTCATATGACCATGTGACCCATGGGGAAAAGAAAAGCGAAAATTGACTTTGATGGGAACTTAGCATTGGGTCTGGCAAACAAAGGCTTTAAAATATGTTGAAAATATGTTTAAAAACTCAAAAAAGAATATGGACTTAACTGGTAAACTGAGTAATTCAGAAAAGAGCCAACTAGAAATAGAACCTAAAAGTGAAACAACTGAAATGAGAAATTTACTGGATAAGCTTAAAAACAGTATGAGATGAGGAAAGGTCAATAAATTTAAAGCTAATCCAATTTGAAAAACAGAGAGAAATAAAGATTAAAGAAAGAGTGAAAGGGTGTGAAGGATTTATAGAAAAATATTAAAAGTGTGGATGTATGTATAATTAAGTCTAAGAAGAAGAGAGTAAAAATGGGTCAGAAATATATTTGAAGAAAAATATCCAAAATTTTGCAAATTTGATGAAGAACATCAATTTTAGGTTCAAAAAGTTTAGTGAACATTGAGCAGATAAATACAAAGAAACTTACATCAAGACATATACAACTGCTAAAGTTAGAAGGAAAAGTAGAACAAAATTTTTAAAGCAGCTAGGAAGAAAAAATAGTATGTTAGAAAAAAATATTTAAATGACACTTCAATGTATATCAGAGTCAAGAGAAGATAAATGAATATAGGAGGATATCTTATAAGTAATACACTTGTAATTCTATATTTGTCAATATAGAATTACATGTACAGTGAAAATAAAGGTGAAATAAGGACTTTGTCAGATAAATGAATGCTGAAATGATTCACTACTAATAGACCTTCACAACTTCAAATGACAAAGTATTTTATTCAGACTAAAAGAAAATTATATTGGATAAAAACTCAGATCTATAGGACTTAAAATGATAAATAAGTTTATAAGTATATGTCTTTGGATTTTTTATTCTCCTAGAACCCTAAATAAAACTGGCTGTTTAAAGAAAATAATTGGAAACTGTAGTCATAAGGTATATTTTATATATATATACACACATGCATACATTCTGTAGGCATAAACATATAATTAATCATTATATATTATAACTATATAGTATGTACTATATATAAAATATACATTGTTAAAGAGGGGTTATCACTATAGATACTACATACATTTAAAGAATAAGAAAATAATATTATGAATAGCTGATGCTAATAAATTTTATAATCTCTATGAATTATATTAAATCTTGAATATACATCTTATCAAGCCTAACTCAATCTGAAATAAAAAATCCCAATGGCCTGGTGTCAAAGTAGTTTAGTTTGTAATTAAAACACTGCCACAAATAACATGTTAGGCCCAAGTAGTTTGATGAATTTTATCAATAATTTAAGGGATAACTAACCAAGTTTATACAAACTTTAAAAAAAAATAGATAAGGAGGGAATGTATCCTGACTTGTTTTATGAAGCTACGACAACCCTGATATTAGATCTAATAAAATATTTCTACATATCTTTATATCTATGTTTATTTATCTCTAACAACATAGAGCCTACTATCTGTCATAAACATGTATGTAAAATCTTTAATAGCTCATTAGCAAATCATATCCAGCCATAAATCAAAAAGATGATAATGACCAAGTGACTAGAAAATGAGTCTAGCATGTATAATTCATCATTATTAAATTAAAAAATATGAGCATCATAAGGAATAAAGAAAAAATCAGAAGATAATTTTAACAACTGCTGAAATGTATTTAACAAAAGAAAATACATACACATGCCAAAAATTAGTTTAGGAATCTAGGAGTACAAAGGAATACTCTCAATTTATAACAACACTAATAAAATATTATAGCTGTCATCTTTATTGCAAAATATTGAATGTTTTTCTTCTCAAAATCAGAAGACAAAGACGTCTACAATTGACCATTTTAATACATATTTTATTGAAGTCTCTAGCCAATGCCATAGGCAGAAAAGAAGTAAAAGTCATAAAATACTAAAAAGAAAGAAGTAATGTTCTCTCTATTACCAGTAAAAAAGGATAGTTTATATAGAAAAATCAAAAAAAGTTGTTAGAACTGACATAAGTTTAGCAAAGGACACAATGTTGACACAGAAAACATAAATTGTATATTTTTATGTATTCACAAAAAAACATTGGAAATTGTTTTAAAATGCCATTAAATATATAAAGTATTTAGAAATGAATTTGGTTAAAGATGTGTACGAAACTCTACATTAAAAATACAAATATTGTTGAGAAAAGCTAATATTGAAATAAATATTCCATGTATAGGGGTTAGAAATGCAATATTGTTAAGTTGAAATTATCCCCAACTTCACATATAGATTCAGCATATTTGCAAAGAAATCCTAGAAGGCTATTATCTAGAATTTGATAATTAAAAGAAAATTTATGTGGAAATACGAAGAACATAAAAAAATTCTGTAGAAGAAACATTGTGGTTGAGGCTTGCAAAATAGGATATAAGTTTTATTGTAAAGCTACAGTAATGAATAAGTGATTGTCATAAGTTTGCCTCATATATCCATAGAAAGGAAAGAGACTAGAAATAGCTCGACATTTATTCTCTACAAATATTTGATGAGGAAAATTACAGTCTTTTCAACAAATCGGTACACAGTCAACTGCATATTGATATGAAAAAATGCACAATAATTTCTGGTCTCACACCTTACACAAAATTTAATTCAAAATGGATCACATATCTTAATGTAAAGTCTAAAAGATAGGGGAGAAAACAAAACTTTATAACCTTGAAATAGTCCCAGAATTTTAGATAATAATCTAAACAAGAATGGATTTATAAAAATATAAAATATAAAAATATAAATAATCATAAATATTTTATTCTTTAATAAATGTCCTTAAAAATTCAAAAGTAAAACTATAGCAGGAAAAATATTCCCAATAGATTCATCTGACAAGGACTTTTTGTTTAAAATATTCAAAGAAGTCTTATATTCCCACAATTAGAAAAAAATCCACCCCAACAACAAAAAATACAAAATACATGCATAATCACTTCTCAAAATATGATATTTGATGACAAATAATCACATAAAACTATTAGCCATTAGGACCATGGCTGGTGTGGCTCAGTGGATGTGCCAGCCTGTAAACCAAAGGGTTGCTGGTTCAATTCCCAGTCAGGGCACATGCCTGGGTTGCAGGCCAGGTCCCCAGTTTGGGGCATGCAAGAGGCAACAGATAGATGTATCTCTTGCATGTTGATGTTTCTCTTCCTCTCTTTCTTCCTCCCTCCCCCTCTCTATAAAAGTTAGTAAATAAAATCTTTAAAAATTAAAGAAAAAAAAGATTAGCCATTAGGGATATACAAATTGAAATCACAGTATGACAGAAACCAGCATTCCACACACATAGTAGAATGGACAGTTAAAAAGATTAAAAATATAAAATGTTCTGAAGATCTGGAGAAACTAAAATTCTGACAAATGGATCATGAAGGGAGAAGATACTAAAACCACTTTGGGAAACAGTTTGGCAGTTTCTTCTAAACTTTAGCACTCACTTACATTGATTCAACAATTCCACATAAGAGGCATAAAAAGTATGTCTACACAAATACCTGTTCCTAGCAACTTTACTCATAATAACCCAAAGGCGAAAACATCCAAATGTTCACCATTGAAAAATAATGTGGTGGTGTATATTCCATACAATGGAATGTTACTCATCAATAAAATAAATAAAAAATATTTATAGGCAACACTGACTATTAATTACACACTGAAAATAACATGTTTCTGAGTGAAAAAGTTCAGCTTTCAGAGAGTACATATGCTATAATTATATTTATATGAAATTTTTAAATAGTCAAAATAATAGAAAATAATAGACACAGGTCAGTGTTTATTAGGTCAGAGAGTGGAGTGTGTTTAACTGCAAAAGATACATATTGAAACTTTTGAGACTGATAGAAGTTTTGTGCCTTGGATGGGGTGGTAATTTTATGGTTATAGAAGATTGTCAAAAACTCATCAAATTTTACCATAATAAACATACATTTTCTTATATATAAATAAAGCTTGTTTGTAAACCAAGACAAGCACATGTTTGATTTTTCAGTAAATGTTCACATCCCCCCCCACACATTTGGTGTTCCTTCTAACAATCATACATTTTAATTTTACAATTTTATTCTCATTTCAGAAAGCTACATATTCACCTGTCTTCTCTTGGCAGTAGTTCAAGCAGGGAAACTTCTATTTCCCACGTTTTACCAGTTATCTGTTTTATAAACAAAATAGAAAACATGATATAATGTCAGGCAATGATGAATTAGGAACAAAAAATAACTCAATTAAAAAGGATACAGTGACGGGTGTGCAATTCTCAACAGTGTAATTGGGAAATCTCTTTCTGACAAAATGACATCGGCTCAAACACTGAGCAAAGTGACATAAGGGGCGAGAGGATCCCAGGTAAAGGGAAGGGTTGTGCAAAAATCCTCACACTACCAAGACTTGCAGAGTGTATGATGTCACAAGTATGTTAAAACAAATAATACTCATATCAGTTTTCAGGATCAGCTAACGATATTGAAATTATTTTAGTTCATTTCAATGTTAAGATCTTAAAGTATGAAAGCGCTCAATACTAACATCAATTTCTTCTGATTCATATGGTTTCTGACCTTGATGATCCCATGGCATTTTCATGGTATTACATTTGGATCAGGTCAAATGTCGTATCAATGACAATTACAGCATTCTAGCAAAGATATTAAGTGCCCTGAATTGTTAGCTTTTAGAAAAATGTCTTCACAGAAAATGCGTGATTTTTTCCTCTCTGTTCTGTGTAACAGCTTACCAGCCTTGGATATCTTGCACTTTAAATAATGATACAGCATTGTTACTCTTGGTGGCTTCTTAGTTCAATTAAAAACATTAAGTATCTAACATTTGTAATTCTCTATACTAAGCACTTACCTTTTTATGTGTGTATATATGCATATATAAACATGTATATATAAACATGTAAACACACACCTGTATATATTTTTAAATATATGCATTTATATTTAAAGATGTATATATTTATATACATTTTACATATATACATATATTTGATATATATACTCATATATACATTGCATAAACTTATTTTATATTTCAAATTATATATATATCAAATTTGATAAGTATTCATCAAATATATGTTTATATATTTATAATACACATATCTACCATATGTATGCATATAAATATTTTACAGATAGAACTACTGAAACTCAAATACACTAAATAATTTGCCTAAGACCAAAGAAGAATTGGTTCAAAGATATATCTGCAACATTTAGGTAAATTGTATGTCAAGAAAAGAGAATCTAATTTTGTACTGAGGAGTTACATAAAGGTAAGATAAAACATAAGCTAGTATCTGAATAGTGAGGCAAAACTACCAATACTACCTTTTGAATGAGAGGTTGTAGGTACAATCCAGATTGTCTGGTGAGGATTTGGAGGAGACTATGTTTTATGTAACATTATTTGGTTTATTCACATGCAACAATAGCGAAGCTTTTGGCATGGAAGAATACATTTATTTGAATGGTACTTTTAAATGGGATCTTTAGGTTTTGCTTTAGAAAAAAATCAAGCTAAAAAGTCTCTTTGAACTATACTTGGCCAAAACTCAGTATCTATAAACCTCAAAATGATGTCTTCCATACATAGCTTGATCTATAAACAATTTGCTTTGTCAGTACTTCTATATAAAACAGGAAAATACATAAATTGGTGTAAAATAATTGAACTCCTAAAAATTAAGCCAGAGTATGTATGAATTTCAGTGAGCCATTACATAAAGAAGTTTGTAGTATGGAGAGAGAGGGAATTTTGGAGAATTGAAGAGCTTTTGAGGCATAAAGATAAACTTTAGTAACAAAAATAATACTGGTAATAAGAGCAGAAACATTTAATGGATAATAATTATGGGATAGGTCATGTTCTAAATTCTTTATATTAATTACCTAATTTGACTACGCTGATAAATGAATTTCTATAGCTGTGGAATCCAGTTCACAGAGAGGCCAAATAACTCGTTCAAGTTTATATTAATAGTAGGACTGACTTCAGAGCTTGAGTTTTTCATCAAAATACTATAGGACATGACTTCAAGTATTACATATATGATAAAATAAAATTTGTCCTTTCTGGGGACACTGTGCATAATTTCCAAATTCCCAAATTTTCATAATAAATAAAATAGAACTTTGATAAGCTATTGTAATTATTTTGCTGAATAGTGCTAATGATATGGATACATTTGTTAATAATTAAGCAAATAATTTTTATAACCTATAAAAGGCTCTCTTTCTAGGGACATTTGCTGGAGGGAGTATAGAATGGGAATGTGAGGGACCATATAGATCCCAGACAACAGAAAAATGAAGTAGAGTGAAGTCACTGATGGACAAAGGGAATAATTACGTTATGAGTAATTATGTGCTCCAAATTTCCATGCAAAGATCCCATGTGAACTAGGATATTCTGTAGTGCATGTAGGTTTCTATTTATTTATAATGCATTTTCATTTTACTTAGATAACAAAACAAAATAATGTGTTCAGTCCTGCCTCTACCAGTAGCTGGTTGAAGACCTGGGATATTACTTATTTAATGAATAGGGCCTTCACTATTATTATGTATATATCAACATTTGCTTTAATGATTTCATAGAATTCTTTAACAGGTAACATGCTTTCACAAATGCTTTGAAAATTTTATACTCCTTATAGGATGATGAGGATAGTAAAAGGGAAGTTTGCTGATGATGTTTCTTCCACTTTGAACATAGACAGGGACACTAGCCTTGTAAACCTAGCCTGTGGCTGATGCTTATTCATTTTATTTTTTCCATCAAATCTAGAAACAAACAAAAATGTGTACAATCAGAGAGTCTGAAAGGGAAAAAGTGAAGGTTTCCTCACAAATATGCCTTGGAGAGAATGGCAGCAATTTGTGTTTATATGGTCTTACTGGGGCTATCCTTGGAGAGATAAAATAATAAGCAGAAGGGCTTTGAAAGCTTTTGTTGAGACTTTAAGGGACTTCTCTAAGATATTATTAAAGGTATCAATTAAAAAGGGAACAGTATGTATAATAAAAGTGTTTCTGAGTTTGTAACGTTGGTTTCTTCATGTTATAATTTTAAATATTTATCCATATGTTGTATTAATACTGACATGCATCATCTCATAGTATTTTTATTTAATTATATCTTATTTCCTGAACCAATGTTGCAGATATTAGAGATTTTGTAAGGAACAGTGCTGAAATATTTAGGGGAAACTATTGCAATTGTATGAATTTCAAAATTATTCCCTCCTTGTGAGTAATCAGAAGACCCAGTGTCACTTTTGACTCTCTTCTCTTGTACCTTCTACTAGGTTACCTTGTCATAATTTTCAAGCTTATTTTAATACCTTTGTTAGTTACACTTTTTATACCACATTTGCCATTTAATGTGCTATATTACAAATATTTTCAAGTTTGTTGAAGTGATCAAGGCTATTCACATTTTTTAACATGGCTATCTAATTCGGCTTTACCGGCTTCTAATTGGGTAAGTTATCAGAATTCAGTATAATATAAACTTGCAATTTCACAGGCATATTAGCATTTCAGTCATGGGAACACAGTGACACTTGCAAAATCAAAAACTTTTTTAGATGGAGGTTATCCCTTTGAGAAAAAAAGTTATGAATTTATTGCATTTATGATACTTACTACACATATAAGTTTTACTGTGAAATAATTGTAGCACTGAGTTCAACCATCATCACCAGTAGAATAGCCGTTCAGCCTCCCTAAATATTCGGTGAGTGTGAAAGCTAGACATGCCCCGAACACCGTTTTGTGTTCAACCTGGACACAAGGTTTTGAAAAGGAAAATACTTTATTGATAGAGCCACTACATTCCTCTACCTGGGGATGCTTACTTTGAATCAGCAATTGTCTTTTTCATATGTGGGCATTTACCTCACTTTCTCCCCGATTTACTTTTAAAAACTTTGATTGAAATGACATTTCTAATTATTGTGTTATGTTTTCCCTGATATATCTTGATTGACTCTACTTAAGAATGAACTAATTTTTAAAAAACACATGAATTAATTTGCAATTTTTTGTCTGTTTTTCTGTTTGTTCACTATAATAGGTTATGGGTCTTCTTTTCTGGACCATGAAACTTCATGTTTGTGTCTGGCTCTCTTCTTCCTTCATTCATCATATTCTGTTGTATTGGTTCCTTGCAGCTTTTGTTGAGTGACACATACTTCTTAAAATTACAGGTCATTGTCATATTAAAGGAGAGAAAAAGCTACTTTTTGTCCTAACATGCTGGGGATTAAAATGATTACAAATAATCCTTCAAGGTTGAAATACAACATATTTCCTGTTGTGCTGACCAGGAAATGCTAAAACTACAAATTTCTTTTCAAAGGAAACGCTTTAAATCTTTGGGCCTAGGGAGAACCTTTGATAGGAGGAAACAAAGAAAAATAGTAATAAAGTAAAGTATGGCTGTATGTACTTGGGAAAAGACTTCCAGGCACCACTCAGACTAAAGTGGAAACAGTGCATGTCATATTGTAATCACTCAATAAATATTTAATGAATGGGGAAGGCTATAAAACCTTTCTATCACTTAGAACAAAGCATGTCCTGTCCAAAAGCTTCTTGTAAAAGCTATTTTGAAGAAGGCCTCAGGAGAACTTATTTGCATTAAAAGATAAGCAGGGTTCTGAATTTTCAGCATTTACAGATTTGTGCAATAGCAATGAGATAGAGAGCTAACTACATCAGGGGCAACAGAATCAGGGATACTGTATATTTGAAGCAGAAAATTCCTGTAAATGCAGAACTCATTTAGAGGAATGAGTTCAAACAGATTCAGTTTGCAGCAAGACAAAGCTTAGTGTGATATAGCCAGTTGAAGTGCAGCATGGGAATGGAATTTAAGAAATTAGAAGAAAGAAGCAGTTCTAGCCAGGTTGCTCAGTTGGCTGGAGTGTTGGCCTGTACTCTGAAAGTTTGTGGGTTCAGTTCTCAGTCAGGTCACATGCCAAGGGTGCAGGTTTGGTCTGGTCAGTGAGTGTGCAAGAGGCAGCCTATGGATGTTTCTCTTTCTATCTCTTTCTCCCCCTTCCTCTGTCTCTAAAATCAATAAACATATTGCTTCAGGACTGTAAGAAGAAGTTTATTGAACAGGATGAATTGGATCACAATTTAAATTATTACATTTGCATACACATTGTATTAAAATAATGATGATATTTTGCAAATACCAAACCATTTTCCTTTGATTTTTTTCCCCATTAAGTATTTTACTGATACCTCCCTTTTCCATATTTAGGAGAGCCCCTTGGAGTCCCAGATCTGGAGAGGGCAGATAGCTTGAGCTCAGAGCAAGGCAGTAGCTTGTAAACCAAGCATTGTCTGGAGAGAGGATTTGCTAAATTCTAGTATCTCCCAGATACCATGTCATGGGCCTAATCTGGAAGAACAAATGGTATCTTTAAATAAGAGGATGTATACTTTTCTGCCATATAAGCTGAATCTGAGGTTGGACTAGAAGAAGAAAGACATGAAAGGATCCAAGAGCAGCCTATGCTTCTCCCCCCGCCCCCCGCCACACCTGGTGAAGAAAGCACTAAAGAAATAAGGTAGACTGTAAGGTTCTTGTTCTTTTTACCCTCCCTCATATGAGCGCTAATCTTGAGAAAAGGACAGTGTTCTTTTAAGAAACATGCAGTTAACATGGCAAAGCCTGAAAGTAGTGGGTACTTTGCTGGCCCCCCTCCCACAAATGGGTCTGGGAGGAATGCCTGACAACCTGAGGTGTGCCATCCTTGTAGGAAGAGTGGGAGGAGCAAAGTGGAGAAGCATCTGTGTGATCAAGTGTAACACAAAGAGTCTTAGCAACTAAAAAGCAGATAGAGTTAGTAATGTATTATTATCATTAGCAATTAACATAGCAATAGATTATGTGAGTTTATGGGATTTTACTCCTCCCTGGTGAAGTTTCACATATTTGAAAAAAATTTTTTTAAAGATTCTCTGAATAAAGGGGGATGGGGTCAATTATCAGAAATTTCAGAAATAAGCCGTAATGTATTAATATATAAGAATAGTTCTTACATCTGGCCTAAGAGAACACCTTGTACTTCAGATGTCAAGAATGAAATAGTTACGGAGTGTAACATATGAAAGACTAGCTAATCATCACCTGAATAAATAAAACATGAGGAAACTCATTTTAAAATTTAAGAAGAATTTATTGTAAATAAACATACTGCACATTGGTTGAGACATCCTCAAATGTCTTTTTAAAATGGTCTTTAAAATATGATTAAGTCCTGAGCATAAAGATATGAGGAAAAGCTACAATTATTGGAAATTCTTCCATAATTTTTAAAATTTTAAAATATATTTCTTTATAAATACTTGTGGAATTCCTTGTTTCACAATCACTAATTCTAACAGTCACATTCTGATACAAGTCTATTGAACATGGCTAATGATTATAGTAAAAATGCTGATGTTCCTTTTTTTTATATTGGTTTTCTGTTAATTTTCTTGCGTGTTTAGCTTAGATGTGAAGTCACTGCCTAGTTGCTTTTCATGTTGAAGACAATGTTTGTTATGAACCCATGAATATACTAATTTTTTTCTTACAACTGTACAAAATTTGATATTAATGTTTGATTTATGCTTTTACTAAAACATAACCACTATTTTCTACATCTGTGTGTGAAAAAAACTGATGTACTTTATAAATGCAACAGTTTTTGTTACATCAAATTGATTGCTGGTAATATTTTTATATAATGACTATAGCCTCTTAGCTGAACAATTTATAATTTCATCTGTTGTCATTATTATTATTTTCAGAAACCACAGGAAAATATGTAGTCCTTTGTAAGTTAACATTCTGAATAACATAACTTTTTGTGAAAAGGCAAGATAAAACAACTCTTTATTTCACAAAGCAATTGAACAAGGAATAAAAAGACTATGTTTTTTATTCTTAGCTCACAACTAGGCACTGGTATAGAGTCAAGAAGTCAGGTTATCTGCTTCTTTAAATATAAACTAATGTTACCTCCACAGGCAAGCTCAATATGGATTAAATCAGGGGCAACAGGCTCCCCAATCTAAAATTTGTGATTTGAGATATAAAATGCCCTAGAATAAAGCATAATTAAATCCTCAAATTCTTTAATGTAGTTTAGTTTCAGAATTTAAGATGAGTTTAACTTTTTAGATTAAAAAAATGGACACCTGATTTCACTGCATTATCACTTTGATGTGCAAAAATTATGGAGGAACTTTCTTCCAAGAAGACTTCAATACCATGCTGTTTTTAAAACAATAATTCTCGTTCCTACTCTTCCTTGAAATGAGACTGACAGGTGAGTGGGTGGAGTGGAAAAATGATACTTCATGCAGCCCTGTAATATTTCAGGTAAAAACAGGACTTAGGAAAAATATCCTGTTCAAGAGAAAAGCAGATATACACACAAAAGTTGACAGTTTTCAGATACATATTTTTCAAAACACCTTTGTTCCCACACTGCCCTTTTATCCTGAAGTAATGGCTTAGTTTTTCTTTCTTTCTTTTTTTTTTTCTTTTTTGCCAAAGGCTATATTGTAGTGAGAGAAAGTAAAGGAAATGACCAGCGTCTGTGTCAGGGAGCCTTGAACTTTTGCCAGTCTGTCTGCAGGTGTATGCCCGAGAGATGGTACCCGGACGACAGCACTGCTGTCAGCAACGGCCAAGTTCCATGTCCCGACCTCAGTCTGGTCGGGCTCCTCTTCCTTTGACACGGGTTAGGGGAACTAAAACCCATATAAAAGGCAAGGGTGGGGCTAAGCTTTTACACACATGCCTAGATTAAAAAAAAAATGTTGTGTCTAGTTTAGTTCCTTTAAAAACAATAATGTCTGGTCAAACTCTTACATACAATCATTTCAAAGCTCTTGGGATGGAGTCTTCCTAGGTGGGAAAAAAGATTAAGAAGGATAAGCTCTACGTATATAACCTGACTTTTTTTTTATGGGGGGAAAAAGTTTTTTCATAATATAATCTTTATTTTCTTGCTCCACTTTAACACATAAATGATCCGACACCTTTTCTTTTATAAAAGATCCAACAAATCCAAAACATTTACTTTCTTAAAAATGTGTACTTGTGTATTTACCAATTGTACAGATGAGGAAATTGAGGGTCAGAGGGGTTTATACCTTCCCAGGGTCACACATCTAACAAATGTGGGATTCAGATTTCAAACCCAGCCAGTCTCTTTCCAGAATCTACTCAATTAACCACTTCACTATAAAGGTTAAATACTCGAGAATTCTGGGAGGGACATGAAGCCAAAAGGAAACTAACACACAGAGAGAAAAATAAAGTTCTTTATATGATTCTATATCATGGGTTTAGGGAGAAAAAAGGAAGCTTGGAAAGTTAAGGCAAGAGAGTTTACAGTTTTCAAGCCTGGGGAGCTCCGGGTTGAGGCAAGGTCAAGGGCATGCCTGGGGACAGGGTTGCTTCAGAGAAGAGATGCTGGGCATTCAATTCTGAGATAGATGAACGTCTCAGATGAGTTACAAAATTACCCTGAAACAAATACTGGATATGAATGTGGCTAAAAAGGAAGGGGGTAAGACAGGGTAAACCATATGGTATGGCCCAAAACAGAGGGGTTATTCTAGGAAAGCGAACTAGTAATAACTTGGAAGTGACTGAAGGAGACTTACTTTGTCTTATGGTAAGTATATGGCAGCCATCAGAAATAGCCTTCAATTAAAATGGGAAGCTAGGATGAGAAGGAAAAAATGATGTTAATCTGTAAATGCCCCAGGATTCTGGCGTAAATCTGAACAAGTTTCTCTTTGGCAGAAAACCCACAAAAATAAGTAAATTAAAAGAAAACTTTCCCTTCTTTTAACCTCACCCCCTAATTTATGCCTTCAGTGGTAGAGCCATACAGAAATTATGGAAAAATATCAACTATACTAACTACAAATTCACAGACCCATTCTTAAATTAATGCCATTTTTCACAGCCTTCCACCACTGCAATCAAGATACACTTATATAAGGGGCAGTGATTGAGCAGTCATGTCCGAAATATGTCCTGAAATTATCGTAAATGGTAAATGTAGCAACAAAAAGGCAAGAAAATCGCCTTGTTAAGAAATTCTGTGATGTTATATAATCTCTGAAATGCAAAAGATACCCTGATTTCTGATGAGCTTCTCTACTTTTCTGTATTACATTTTAAAATAAGAAAAAAAAGACACATGTATTTTTTTATCTGCTTCAGGGAACTCTCCTAGTTTTTATCATCTGCACCTTCAGCGGTGCTCCCTGACTGCTCACACTGCTGGAGTGCCTGGCAGTGGGACAGAAAAACAATATACCATGGTCAAGAGTAACTATCATAGCAGTTTCACTTTGAGCAGGCTCTTTGCTCAAAGTCCTAATTCGAGTGATGCTAAAGAGCTCTCAAGAGGTTGTAAAGAAAGGCAATTGCAAATGTGTATCCCACAAAATCACTTTTATTTGCTTTGAAGTATACTCACGGAAGTTTTCTCATTCTGCTGTGCTTTATTTTGAGGTGCTCCGTCTCTGCAGCAAAGTGGACAAGGCAACATGCTGCAGTTTTTGGCCAACAGGCCAACAGTAAGAATGATAGGTAATTTTATTACATTCTTGAAAAATGCTTTCCAAGTGCAAGAAACTCATCTATATTCTAAACAATAATCTTGCCTTCTCATTTCTAACAGATGGATTATAATTTAAATGTGTTTCATGATAAATTAATATCACTGTGCTTGTGTTCCTGGATATCAGTGTTGTCTATATTTTATTTTGCATCTAATTTAATGCTTACTTCTTTAGAAGTACTTGCATGTAATTTATTTTTTTTGGTGTTACTTCATAATATAATTTTATTGCAAAGAATTGTATTAAAGGAATTAACGCTATTCAAAGCAAATTTTATTAACCTATCATAATTCTCCATAGTATATTCCACTTTTGATAATTATGGGTGTGCTCATTTTTACATAAATGCAATAGTATTATAGATAGGCTTTTACATTTTGCCAAGTTATTTTCATCCAACCAGCTACCATCCCGCAAATAGAGATCCATATTTCTATATTATTGATTAAGTTTAAGTAAGCCATCTGTTTTAATTGCTTTAAAATAACACTTTGTCGTATATTAAATTTCCATATATACCTAGATTTATTTGAGGACTTTCAATTCTGTTTTACTTACTTGTTTGACTTTTTAATTTAAATATAATAGTATAGATTTTTAATACTGGTGACACTATGACAACTCCTAATACCTTTTTTATGTTCTTTGTATTTACTACAAAATATCTCTAATAGGCACAAAAAGAGAAAGAAAACAAATTCCATGAACCCGTAACCCAGATGTATTTTACCATATTTTTTTTATTGTTTCCATGCCTGTTCTTTGAAGATTTTTCTATCATCCTCTTGTCTAGTTGATTAATTATATTTTCTCCATTGCATTTTCAACTCATTTATAAGTTATTAATTCTATTTATATTATTTTAAAGATAACATATACAATTTCATTTATATGCTTGACTTGAAATCTGAAGTTCATCAAAATCACCATCCACTCCTGAACAATTAAGGATGTTAGAAGACCTCAACTCTGATATTAGTCTGCTATCTTTTATGGGATTTTATTGTAGTAATTTTGTTCCGTCTTGTTTGTAATTCTGTACCCTAAATTAATCTATTATTAACATTGCTTTAAGCTAAAGTGCTCATTTAGAATTTATCCATGTCAAGTTTACCAAAAAAAAAAAAAAGATTTTTTCCCCTTCTGGGTTGCATTTCCTTCCTCTTTGAAATATACTTTAGAAATTCAGAATGATCACACATAAATGGTAAAATGTGAAAACTTTTGTGTGAAAGCAAATTTGTTTTGCCATTACTCTTGAATGCTGGTGAATAAATATAGAGTTTTGTACTCACCATTGTTTTTTTCAGGTCAAATGCACTCTAGTACAAAGTGTTCATTGTACATCCTCCAGCCTTCTGCCCTCATCCCTTCTTCCTCATGGGTGCTCCTGGTTTGTTTCCTCAATTTATTTCTGTCTTGCTCAAGTTTCTCCTCCTCAAAGAGGATTTCCCTGGGGATCACCCATGTTCACCTTCCCTCATTTTATCATGATGTATTATCATTTATCATTATTTGATGCTATATGAATATTACCTGCCTCTCCCATTGTTAAGTCAAATTCTTGAGAAGAAGCACATTATTTCATTTGTTGCTGTATCACTAGTGCACAGAACAGTGCATAGAACCTGGCATATAGTATGCTCAAACTATGACTATTGAAGTAATTTGTAAATTTTATAGAATTTATAGTAGGTCTTGTACTAAACTTGTAATTTCTCCTAAAAGAATAGTTCTCAATTCTTGGTACTGTTTAAGATCCCCAGAGGATCTTTATGAAACATACTTACGGCCAAATCCAGCCTTTAAGTTTTGGATTTGCTTGGTCTGGTGTGGTGGCAGAGCACTAGTGCTTTAGAAAGCCACCCAGCAAATTCTGTCAATGTTAGGAAGTGAAAGTGGAGGACCACCGAGGGCTCCTTTTCTTTTACCTTTCAGTCTACTTCTCTCAACAGGAGCAACACAATTAATTAGATGCCAATTTATCAAATTTAAAACATATTTCATTACTACTTTTCCAGTTTGCACCATGTTATATGGACTGCAGCTTTAGAAAAAAAATAATAAGCATTCTGAACATCAGTACATTTTATGTATTTTCCCTCTCTTCTCCGTCACACTAACAAATAAAAAATTTTAGAACTATCATTTTCCACTCCCACATATAAACAGCCATACTTGGGAGCTTCATAAGCCTGTCACTTTTTTAAAAAGATTTTTATTTATTTATTTATTTATTTTTAGAGAGGGGAAGGCAGGGAGAAAGAGAGGGAGAGAAGCATCAATGTCTGGTTGCCTCTCTCTTGCTCCCAACCAGGGACCTGGCCCACAACCCAGCCATGTGCACTGATTGGGGATCGAACAGGCGACCTTTTGGTTCGCAGGCCAGTGCTCAGTCCACTGAGCCATACCAGCCAGGGCAATACTGTCACTTCTTTACTCTTCAACATCGTTATAATATTCTGCTTTTTTAGCAACTATTTTTAAAATTTTAATTCTATACCATACATAATAGTATATGTCACAGACACCTCTGGTTGTTTACTTAACAGCAATTTGGTAGTTCATCCTTAATCATAGAATTCCATTATTTTTTGAGAAGTGAAACACCTAGCTTTAGTAAATAAACCCTTGTTAACATAAGAAAATCACAACCATAGTCCCCTTTGTTATGAATTGTCTTATGAATGGTCATATAATCTAGCTCTGACCATTGAGTAATTAAGTTAAATCTATTATGATATTTATCAAAGATATATTTTTTCTGAAAAAATTAAAATTAAAGGTGCATTAGGAAAATGACCATTTGAACTATTTAAAAAATTTCCTCTTTGTTCTGCGATTGTGATACCTGGTTCTACAGAGGCCATCTTGTGATGATAAGATGATAATGTGATAATATGATAAAAACGACATAGTGGTAGGACAGGAAGGACCAGGAAAAACAAAGAACACCAACAGAGATAATAACATCAACCATAACAAAAGAACCACGGGCCCTAGCTGCTGAAGTTCCTGTAATGTGAAAAAAATGCCAATGTGTGTTCTGTTATTTAGAATATCTGTCATTTGCGTTTTAAAACAATTAAACTGGACACAAGTTTCACTTTATTTCAGAAACACTATTTAACACATTTTTTCAAAACTGCTAATCATACATATAATCCTTTTATATTTAACTATATGTTGCAAGGTGCATCACTATCTCATGACAATTTTTCTTTTTCTCTTCCTTCATGTAGATATTAGAAAATGTTTTTTTCTGGGCATACTGTTGAAATGTCCTTTGAATTTTTACATATACAGGGTGGGGGAAAACTAGGTTTACAGTCATTCGTATGTAAAATAATACAATAATATTACCAGCCAGGTAATATTATTATTATTAAATAATAATACATGAATAAACTGTTTTTATATATTCCCAATGTAAACCTACTTTTGCCCCATCGTGTACTCCTCTTTGCTAGACAATATATTATTCTTGGGTATTAGTTGCTCTGCTCAGGAATCTCTAAGTTAATTACATTGCTCCATGGTTGTCAATGTTGCAGATAATGAAGCCCACGTTAGCTGGTTTCTCTATTCTTTGCCTTACCTTTATGCCAAGAAGCGTGTCAGGTTTGCTTTATCATCTTTCAGGAGTTCCAGGGGCACATCCAGAGGCTTTTGTGTTTTTGCTAATTCTGAGCGAACACTTTCCACCAGCTGATCTAGGTCTGCCATGAGGTCAGCAAATACTTCTTCTCTAGCAGCTTCTTCTCTGCTTGTTTCTTTTATGTTTTAAAATATTTTCATGAGCCATCTCTTTAATCCATCATCCAGTATTTTCAATTTCTCTTGGAGTTTTTTTCAGTTTCATGGCATAAATCTTCAAGGCTACTGTTCACTTCTCAACGCTGTTCATCTTCTCATTAAGTTACTAGTAAAAGCATTCTGAAGGTTATTTTGAAGTTAATATTTTAGTGACTACTTGAAAATATTTTATTACCAGTGTTTCTGGTAAAATTTTTACCTTTTTTCTAAAACACTTATGTTTCAATAAGGTCACATATTCCAGATTAAAGCTTATTATTTTGTTTTACTGATCATTGAATTTCCTGGTTATATCTATCATCTATCTATCATCAGTCATCTATATATTATCTATCTATCTATCTATCTATCTATCTATCTATCTATCTATCTATCTATCTATCTATCTATCTATGTATCTATCTATCATCATCTATCATTTTTGTCTACTCAGGGTTTGATCAGGCCAAGCTAGGGTATCACTGAGTATCTAGTAGTAAAAAATAATTCAACAAATCATTTCTTCTCTGCTAAGGCCTGTGGGGGAGGTGCTATGCCCTCAGATTTCAGCAGATGCAAACAGCAGCCCTCTTGCAACACTGGGGACAAGAAAGGATGGTCACTTCCAGCAAAAAACTATGAGCCCAGTAAAGTTCAGCATTTTCCAAAGAACATTTGTACATCTCCAGAGGCTGGATAAGCTGCGGAGGGCCTTTAAGTAATTAGTTAGCACATGACTTATTGTTTACAGTCTTTAGGCTCCCCCATGCACTCAAAGAAACACTTATTTTCATTTCATCAACCCTTAGGAAATAAGGCCTGAAAAGCCCTTTCCAGAATGTATGCCCTTTAATTCCAAAAAATCACTTAAGCAAGTGTTTGAGGGAAAAGAGAGTTAGGAACAGTACTCCAGAATCCAAAAGTTCAATATCCTTTCTTCCTAAACCCATTTTAAAGGATTTCGAAATATCATCTGTTTACTATGTATTTTGTATCATAACCTGGGAGGATAAGTGAAAAATAGAAAAAATAATTCTTAAAAACATGGACAACAATTTAAATTCAGTATTTAAAATCATAACAATACTAATACTATTTGTTATTGATTACCATGCCAAATAGACTTATGATACCTGATCACATTGACTCAGAAGAAAGTGTAATTTTCCTGAATTTTCTTAATATGAATCAAATTAAAATATTCACCTATAAAATATATGAAAAATAAATTAAATCTTTGGAGATTACTAGATCATAAATTTAAATGTCTTATGATTTTTTTAATCTAAATAAATGCAAACCTTTACAATCTATATTTGTCATTTATAATTAAAACTCTAATGTTAAACTGGAAAAAACTTATGTGCAATATATGTCATATTGAATTTCTCTAAACTGCTGGGTATGAAAAATTAATGTGCATCAGAATCATCGGGAGAGTGTGTCATCCACAGAGTTTCTGATTCAGTAGTTCTGGGGTAGGACCCGAGAATTTGCATACTAAATTATTTCTCAGGTGATGCTGATTCTGCTAGTCCAGAAACCACAATTTGGGAACCACTGCTCTAGGTAATGGGGTACTGGATTCACTTTAAAAGTGTATTTAAATTCTTGAGAAAGCGATGGCACATTCAATACCTTTAATTGTTCACATTTTATTTGCAACTCTTTTTTAATTTTATTTTTGTTTTTATATTTTGTTTTTACCTTTTAAGTGAAAAAATGTGGCATGGTTTCTCTACTCTGCTTCCTTCTCAAGGTTTCAAACAGGAAACACACTGTTAGGTTCTTTCAGTAAGTTATAAGGTGAATAATCAGCCTGAAGAGCTGAAGCAGGGTGCTTCACTGCCAAAGATGCACCATAAAGCAATGTCACTCTCACCCCATGAAGGGCTGTGACGAGTGATCTGCAGAATGGATAAAAGCAAAGTAGCTGCTATATGCCATTTGCTTTTATTATTGTAAATGATATCATGTGTTTGCATTTACTTTAAAGCTGATCAAATGTAACAGGAGACAGTGTTGACAGATGCTGAAAAAGTGTTAACCTTTCCTTTTATCTTTCTTGCTTATGTGTATCTTGTACCATGAGGCTTACCAGATAGCTTTATTAGCTGATAGATGAAATGTTGTACAAAATAGTCACATAAAGAATTCCACTATTAGAAAGAATTATCTGTAACTCTATAAATGATACAGTCAAAATGCTAGGTTCATATATGGTAACACCCAGCTACTTTAACTAAACAGCAATGCACATTCGTACATTTTGTACAAAATTAATTTTAAAATAAAATTAGTTTTGAATGCAAATTGAATTTACAAGTTCTGTCCAGAAGGTATCCAGCCATGTACTGTGAAAAATAGAGACATTTATTGAAGAAGATACAAGTTACAAGAAACATTGTATATAGGACAGTGACGCCTCAGTCCCCTTCAAAGTAGGCACCTTGGGACCTCACAAAATCCTTCTAGTCACCATCAGCTGCCCTGTCATATTTTCCTGAATCTCATTGATGGTCTGAAACCTCTTCCCTTTCAAAGGTGATTTTAGTTTTGGGAAAAGCCAGAAGTTGCAGGGCACCAACTCTGGGCTGTATGGGGGCTGACTCATCTGGGTGATTTGGTGTTTTGCCAAAAACTCTGCACTAGGTGTGATTCATGAGCAGGCACCTCGTTGTGATGAAGCTGTCAGTCACCAGTTGCCCATAGGTGTGGCCTTCTGACTCATCAGAATAGTTTTCTTGAAGGAATGTTCAAGCTTAATGCAAACTTTGATGCAGATTCATTGCTTTACTCACTCAGTCATTTTGAATGTGATGCCTCACAGTACACATACTCAATGGCATCTACCGCCTCCACTGACTAGTACAGTGAAGTCATCATTGTTCACACATGCACATTCTAGTCCACTCTCCTTGGCGCCAGGTTACATTGATGTCACACAAACCATTCCTATTATACTAATAATGGCTGGAATTTTTCTGGACAGACCTCATATATTAACTGATTCTAGGCATGTACACAATTGGTTTATACTAGATGTGATTTTGAAGAAATCTATGTCAGCTGATTTATGTGAATTGAAATTACATGTCTTAAAAATTAGAATTAAAATTATTATCAAATATGATATCATCATTTTGTTTTTTATACATTTATTAACTAAATGAAAATCATAGAGAGCAATGTTTGTAGGCCTTCCAGCAAGCAGATCAAAGGATTTTGTTTTATCCTACAAAACTCATATAGTATCTCTTGGGAATGTATGAAGACACTATGTCTATAACACTGAACATATTTCTCAGGGTGTAAACATTGTATTGAATGAAATGTGGAAATATTCTCCAACTATAAATGGTGTTATTAATTTTCACTACATTACTGTTGTCTTGCAATCCCCTTCTGAAGCCAGAAATATGTAAGATATTAAAAAGTTGGCCCTAGCTGCTGTGGTTCAGTGGATTGAGCACTGGCCTGCAAACCAAAGTGTCACCAGTTTGATTCCCAGTGTAGGGCACATGCATGGGTTGCAGGCTAGGCCCCCAGCAGGGGGTGCAGGAGAGACAACCACACATTGATGTTTCTCTCTCTCTCTCTCTCCCTCCCTTTCCCTCTCTAAAAATAAATAATTAAAATCTTTAAAAAAAATAGTTGGTTACTTGGGTTTTTTAGCAAGATAATACTAAAGTGAGTCCATAATTGTTCTGAGAGTGTTTTATTTTTTCATTCCCTTTTTACCTATTAGTGTCAGGTGAGGCTGGTGGGTCTCCCTTGGGATCTATTGTTAAATAAGGGAGCTAATCTTTTACAGAAGTTGAGGAGAACCATGTGAAGCTGTGGAGAGACAGAGAATGAGGCAGGTACCAGAGGAGTATATAACGACATCAAGAGCAGAGGGAAGGTTAGGTCAACAAGTAAGGGCTCCTGACATGGTGAAGCCAAAACAAACAAACAAACAAACAAACAAAAATCACAACAAGGGTTAAACCCACCACCACATATATCATGGAAAACCAAAAGGAGACAAAAAGGTATTTCAGACTATATCACCTCAAGGTCATTTGAGATGTCCATCTCCAGTTCCCCACAATCATTATTGAGGGGAAAAAAGGTAGAATAAAGAGATATTGAGCAATTACCTCAAAATATTATTTAAATGATTCAAGTAGACTAAGGCGTAAAGCAGATTGGGAGTTTACTGTTCTAGCTTTCTACCTAGTTTGGGAAGAGACCTATTAGTTAATATCGGGTGACCATATATTCTGTTGTAGTCAGCCTGGTGTGGAAATCAGGATTGTGCTTCTTATCCCAACATCAAATCTGATTTATTATTTTTCTCATTTAAAAATTAAAACAATAAACAGTATTATTCATAGTTGCACCTAAGTAATCTGGGATGAATATCCTACTTCCTCTCTAGTATTCTTTACTAGTGAGATGCAAGTTTAATGAACAGAATTCTTATTTTAACACACAATTAAATCTTAATAACCCAGCATTCTTCTCTCAGCCCTTCCTAGAAACCCAGTAACACCAGTTTACTTTCCAAGGACAACATGCAGAGTCCTTGTAGATGATAGAGCGTTCTATGACAGTTCACTCTTTCTGATATTAGATGGTGATGGGAAAAGTATTTGATGCTGCTCCCCTCTAGACACTTGACCTACCAGTAAGCTATGGCTTGGCTCCTGAATCATTCTGGAAGGTTCACAAATCTGCAAGACCATTAGTCACTGTGGTTATTAGGATACATGGGGTATTATAAGTTAGGTACATGCTAAATATGCAAAGAAAATATAGTGTGAGCTGTCTAGCAGTATAAAGTATAGAGAATATCATTTTTTTATTTTTGGATGGTATCATTTGGTTAATTTGGTAAAAATTTTAACAGGAAATAACCACTTTTGCATACCATTAGTGAAAAAAGTGCACATTTAATTAAAAATTAAAGAATATCCATGTTTCAAAAAGTTGAGGATGAACATATGTGATTTCATAAAATATTTATTCATATTCATTAGCCACCATGGAGACCTTAAAGATGTCACTGAACACAGTAAAAGCAGAGAACACACATCATCTGAAGGTTCATTATATACTTTAAAAATAGTGATTATATTAAGAAATTTGTATAAGTTGCATTTGTATATTATTAAAATAACTAAACTGTTCATGTGGCTCAAATGACTATTTTATTTTAAAGTCATTTCACTCATTCGATTTCAAGTCTCCTTGTGCATTTACAAATGATGAAGCGACTGCTCCCTGTGACAGCAGAAGCAAACTTTCTCAAATAGTTAAACGTTATTGGGTTTTTTTTAGTCGTATCAGCAGCTGTTACATACAGAGCTTTAACATATGGTTCATTTTTCCCCTGTACATTTTATTGAATCAAAGTAAAACATGTTGGAAGTTATATCTGTCAAAAACAAAACATCTGATATTGTGCATGTCATTGTATATTCAATTAAATGTTTAAACATTGAGGATGATTTTTGTTGTTTTGTGGTAATAACCTGAATTAAAAATTCATCAGTTCACAGCCTCATAAAGGAACAATACACTTACTAAATTTAAAATATTTACAGAACTTGGTTTTAAATGCACTTGGTCATGGTGTATGTGTGATTCCTAACTGCATAAAAAACATGCAATATTATACGAATACAACTAAAATCTGTAATTTTAAAAAGTTTTACGATTCCTTGTCAAACTAATACCGAATAGGAAAAATAAAACCTTTCTCACTTGGTAATGTGCACTTTTTTCCCTTTGTCTATTAAAAGTTAAATTTTAGATTAGTTTTATAGTTGCTAGAGAAGCAAGTTTCTTTCACAACAAATTGTTTTGCAACAGGAATCTTCCTTATGAAGATATAATCGCTCCAAATAGCAGGAGGAAGAAAGAGGGGGTGAAGGAAAGTTCTGTATAATGCCTCTTCTGAATTTCTAAATTTTGAAATTCTCATTCAGGACGCAGGTATAATACCTTGGAACATACTGTGAGAAACTGGGTTCTGGGTTAGCCCAGCCTGAAAGAGAGCTTGTTGCTATTTATGAGAAAATCAAAGCCAGTTTATCTCATTCCTGGAAACTGGAACATAGAGCCATGGGGTCTCCTAGACTTAAATGACTAAGAGAGCAGTCACATACATTTATGTCTGTCTTATAACCATACACACACACACACACACACACACACACACACACACACATGCACAACAAAAAAGTCTCTCTCTTTTCCAGAATTTAACTGTCCTGGTGTAAAGGCAAAAGTCCTTAAATAATTATAGCTACAAAATAGCTTCTTTCTTATCTTAGAGTTTTCTAAGAAAGATGAACACACTGCATCACATAATTTTTGAAGTACCTGACTCACAAAAATGAATGGAGAGCAAAATAATTTGACAAATTCTTTAAATCAATTTTTGGGGAGAAACAATTGGCAACCTACAGAAATTTGGGGATTAACTTTAACTTTGTTCAATGGATGTTGTAAACATAGTCTAATAACTTTCTGTTTTCTCATTGTGGGTGCTGATGAATAGGTTTTTGGTTTTCTTTGTCAACAGATTAAGTGAGTAATAACCTGAATGTAGCTCTCAGCGAAGTTTCTGTTATACATAATATTATTGAGCTTTCAGTTTGCTAATGACAGATGAATCATAAGACACAGCAGAGGATAAAAGAATGAAGATCCTAGGAAGCCTGTGTATGACCATAGTGAGTAGATGTGAAAACAAAGAGTACAGAAAGTTAAAAGTAATTTGAAAGGCTTTAAAATTTTTCCAGGTACATATTCCATCTATTTTCTCACCAAAACCATTTTATGTGTAACTACTTTATATGTAGAACTTCAGACTTTCAGGTGAGAAAGGGATCCCAGGTCAAATAATCATATCTCTACCATTATAAAGAAAAAGAAAAGACACAGGGAATTATTGACTTTATATATTTCTTACTAATGACAGTCCTAAATAGAGAGTCTGGCTCTCCTGAATCCCTACCCACTATTTTTTCTGTCTGTCATTTAATATATATTGCTATAATTACTTTTAGTGAGTAGGTTGAGGGATAGAAAGTCTATTTTTTAAAAGGTTAGTCACTGAGAAG
The DNA here is from genome assembly GCF_021234165.1 of Pteronotus mesoamericanus. Lineage (NCBI taxonomy): Eukaryota > Metazoa > Chordata > Mammalia > Chiroptera > Mormoopidae > Pteronotus > Pteronotus mesoamericanus. The sequence goes on along the minus strand of NW_026555085.1, from coordinate 52,234,499 downwards.
GGAAACAATGATTACTGTATATGACAGACCTTAACAGGCAGCATTCAGACCACTTAGGTTCTTGCTTTATTCTTCTGCTGTTTAACTTCTAGATAATCATAGCTGGCAAATAGCTTCCTTCTCATCTGAGAGTTTTGAAAGAATGAAAAACAACTGCATCATATAATTTTAAAATCACATTATATACAAAAATGAATAGATGGGAAGATAATATTTATATCTACTTCTTTTTCATTTGAACCTCTGTGCCTTATAACATTACTCTGAAGAGAGTTCAGTCCCATATTAATGACTTACCAAACTGTATCAACATACTTTTTGTTTCATTGTGTGTCCCTCACAACATGACCTTTATTCAATAGTTATCTTACAATCCCTTGCTCCCTTCCTTAGTATACACAATCTATTAGTTTTCCTTTCTCAAGATATTCTCGTTACTAGTTTCCTTTCAGTCTATGAGGGGACATTCTGGTTTGTTGTGGCCCTAAGTCACTAAGATATCTCTTACCATATAAACTCAAAGTGGTACATATATGACGTAGGATTTAGAATTCTGTCTTGCCAATTCAGGACTGGCAAAATTGTCATTCGGCATCAGTGTCCTCAGGATTTTAGTGATTTACTACCAAGCTTTTCACTCATGTTGCATTTCTAACACTGGTTGGAAGGAGGACTTTGCACCTAATCACTCCAGACTGAAGATGATGGAAGTTAAGAATGAGGCTGATAGAGGTTTTATTTCAATACAAGCTTTCACAATCACTGGAGTGGAGAGAAAGGAATATGGAGAGTTTTGTGCTGGTTTTTAAAGCTCCCTTATAGAAGTGGCACATGCATTTGTACTCTCATTTCATTGCCAAGGTTAAAACAATAGCCATCCAAAACTTTGAAGAGGGATCTTCTAGGAAGTGCAGACCTAGTTTTTGCCTGGAGGAAAATCTGTAACGTTTTTGCTAGCTGGTCATGTTCTTTGTACTCAGATGTTAAGTTCCATTCTCACACTTTGTGGTAGGGAGGATTTGGAAGTGACTCTAAGATCCCCTACTCTGGAGTACAATTAGTGCTGACTCGTTTCTTGAGTTTGGGTAGAAACTATAAATATGAACTTATTCTCAAAAATAGGCTACATTAGATGGGAATGGTGATGAAATTTTGCAGATATAACTAAAGTCCCAAACAAGTTGATTTTTAGTCAATCAAAAGGGAGATCATTCTGTGTAGCCCTGACTTTATCAAGTAACAATTATTAAAATATGAACAAGACCTCTCCTAAGGAGACTCCAGCTTTGAAAAAGAAAGATGCGATATTGTGAGTTGGTCTACGAGAGAGTTTTGGAGAAAGTCATGTGGCAAGGAACTGAAGGGCCTAAAGAAACTGACAGAGGCCCCTAATTCACAGCCTGAATGGCAGCCCAGAACAACACGGAGCTGTGAACCCAATGAGACATGCCCAGCCTCTGGAATTATAGGTCCTCTGAAGTAGTAAATGTCTGCTGTTTTAAAAAGACATTTTATTTGTGGTAATTTGTTCCACACTAATAGAAAAATAATACACATTTTCACGTTCACTAAGAATCATATATTTCATACATTTTGGCAATTTAATAGATTGTATACTTATGAGTATATTTTTAACATATATATTGATTGCCTATTCCTTCATTTCCCAAACATTAATGTGTGCCCATTATGAGCCAGAATTAGTGATATTCATAACATAAAGGTAAACATCAAGACTTTGAATTTTTATAATAGAAATAAGAAATGAATAAAGGCTTAGTAAAAAAGCTGCATTTTATAATCTTTTGTAGAGATGACTCATTCATTCATTCATTCATTCCACCAATATGTACTGTGTTCCAGGGGAACAGATAAAGCTTTATAGAATAAAATAAGATGGTCTTAAAAAATATTTTTATCTGGCCATGTATTTAATAAAAAGTGAAAACGACATGTTCTAAAATGTAGACAAATAATATGAGCCATTTATGAAGTAAAAGATAAGGTAAGCTATCTATGTCCTGAGGATAGAAAATGCCGAAATCTAAACAGCAAATGGAATATGTCCTAGCCATGAGGGAAGGGCCCCTTTGAATCACAGTCTACCAGTGAAGTTAAGGTTATTCTACCTGGATCTGAGGACAGCAAAGAAAGTTGGTTCAAGAAATTTCTTTTTAATACCTTTGCAGCATTTGGTTTGTATTCGCTCTTCATTAGGTGTGAGAAGATCTCACTGTGGTAGGCCATGTCTACAGTCAGCAATGTGGTTTGAAATTCCTCAGTGAATCTCATTCATGAGCTCCTAACGCTTAGAACAAGGCATATAAAGAACAGCTAAATAGAACTTTCAGAGGACAGATGGTATATATCTCACCTTAATTTTCTTGGAGTTGTTTCTGGCTTTATTATACACTTTTTTTTTAAGAAATGCTATAGGAATGTCAGTGATAGGAATAAGAACAAGAACTAACCACCTTTTTTGTCTTTTCCAGCTTTGGTCAATCAAGAAAAAGCATGCTGTCAACAGCCTTCGCCTCTGATATCTAGTCAAGCAGGCTCAGTCAGAGATTGATTCACAATTGAACTATGTTTTCACATGATTAACCTACCCATTCACACCTGAGCCACAATATAGATGGAATGAGGCAGCTTTCCCTTTTGTATTCTCTATCACACCTGTAAATAGAGGCCTCTTGATGACATTGCTCTCAATCTTGCGTTATTTACTAACAGGAAATTAACTCTAAAGGGGAAAAAAAAAGTCAACTGCCAATTCTATTATTTAGCAATTAATTTTGTGAAATTAGTTTTATTTTTAATCATTAGCCTCAAATTCTGTGTTAACTTTTTACACCTAAAAAAATGATGTATCTTAAATTTAACAATACAGTTTAATATTTGAGAGTAAGGAAGTGATTTGAAACAAATCTGGATTTCTTTTGTTTTTATGTTTTTGGCATTTTTTTTAGGGGAGGAGTAATATGTGGCATTCCATGTTGAAGAGGGAAAAACAGACTAAATAATTCTTTTTAATCTGTTAAAATATCAACTTCATAGAAAACTCATGTTAATATTAACAAAATTTGAACATGTTAATTTCTTTTCAAAACAGTTTTGAAAGCTAGAATTTAGTTTCTCATTTAGAGTCATCACACTGCTTTTGAGCTAAGTAAAATGTACCAGAATAAAGATAGTAGACTTAAATTAAAATTGTAACCATAGTGCAAGATTCATCTGAAGCTTTAGCTCTACCTCATAATTATTTCACTTACTTTTATTATAGTTAAGAATGCAGCAGATACCATATAACTTCTGTTAAAAAGTAGTATAAATTAAAAATTTTGTGGGTGCATAATATTCTTTTTTAATTTTTAAAAGAAATCCAAATCTCTAGATCATAGTTTGAAAAATAGACTCATAACGTGTGATAAGACAAACTTTAGTTCTTTCTGAAAATAAAAATAATCCCCAAAAGGGATGCCACTTAATCCCCAGTTACTGCACATTTCATCATGCCTCACACACACACAAACAAAAGTGTCTATTTTTTTGTCAGATATTGTGCCCTAATAAAATTTGTGCCAGCACTTCTGGAAAAAGTAGCCAATTCAATCCTCTTGATCAAATGAATATATTGCCTATTCTAGAGTGAATCTCAGAACATTTGTCTTTCTCCCATTACCTCTGAAATGTAAAAAGGTCAAAGTTAAGAGTTTCGGTGTAAGTAGCATAAGGAGACTGTGTGATGTTCAGTGATTTTTTAATATTCTTTGTTCAGAATATGGCTAGCATTTTCCATTTTATAAAAGTATACCATGTATACAGTGACAGGCCTTTGATCTCTACTAATATGCTTTAATGGATACTATTTAACATAATTTTACACTGGCCCACTGCCCTGTTTTGGACAGCATTTTGGCCAGCAATTAATATGAGTCAATGCATAGCTAGGTTGTAACAGGAGTGTGCTCGAGTTCTGTTTTATATTATTTTTGCTTCTATTTTGTTCTAGTTTCCTCACATATATTATTTCTTTCTCTAATAATGATTCTTCATGTTAGGCATCTTGTTACTCTGTACTTAAAGAAGCTGAGGCTTAACAAAATTAGGTATATTCATATTCAGTCTTTCATTCATTCATTTAAATATGCATAAATAAATCATTTATCTATTGGTAATTTTTTGATGCTTTGATTACCTATCTCCACGCAAGGGACTGTTTCAGGTACTACATCAAACCAGAAAGTTTTGCACAGAAAAGGAAACTATTGGCAAAATAAAAACCCAACCCACTGAACGGGAGAACATATTCACCAATGATACATCTTATAACATCCAAAATTTATAAATAACTTATATAACTTAACACCCAAAAAACAAACAATCCAATTTAAAAAATGGTCAAAGGACCTGAAGAGACACTTCTACAAAGAGGATATAGAGAAGGCCAATAGGCATATTAAAAGATGCTCAGCCTCAGTTATCATCAGAGAAATGCAAATTAAAACCACAATGAGATACCACCTCACACCTGTCATAAGAGCTATCATTAATAAATCAACAAACAACAAATATTGGCAAAGATGTGGAGAAAACAGAATCATCATGCATTATTGGTAGGAATGCAGACTGGTGCAGCCACTGTGGAAAACCTCAAAAAATTAAAAATGGAACTACCTTATAACTCAACGATTCCACTTCTGACACAGAGAGTATTGTGCTAAGTGAAATAGGCCAGTCGGAGAAAGACAAATTTGAGGGGGACCCCCCAAAAATGAGAATAAATTTATAAGAAAGAATGTATTTATTCTTACATATTTAAACTTCAGTCACCTTCCAAGCAGTCCCATTTGATGCAAGACACCTACTGCGGAATTTTTTCCACTGCTCAAAACAGGTTTTGAATTTGTTGATTTTGATGACTTTCAGTGTTTCTACTGTTTTTTGATTCACCTCTTCCACAATGGCAAAATGTTTTCCTTTGAGGACTTTTTCATCTGGGGAAACAGAAAAGTAGCTTGGGGTGAGAACAGTTGAATAGGGAGGATGGGGTATGGGGGCGATGCCATTTTTGGTCAAAAACTGCAGAACACTCAGCGTGGTGTGGGCAGGTGCACTCATAAATCTCCCATCATGAAATGGGTAAATTGTTGAAAGAGTCTTCAAAAAATCCCTGAAACCAAATGCAACCCCTCACAATAACACCAGCTAGTACACTGATGCAGATGGGTTCCTAGAGTACCCATCTAGTGGGGGAAGGCTGTAACTCAACGGGCCCACACTCCAGAAATAATTCCATTTTTGGGTCCCTCTTTGTTCCATATGATATCATTATATGTGGAATTTAAGGAACAAAATGAGCTAACACAAAAAAATAGAAACAGACCAGTAGGGAACAGATTGACAGCTGCCAGGGGGAGGGGGATTGCAGGGCTGGGTGAAAAGTTAAAGGGACAGCAGAAAAAAAACCCCTCATAGACACAGACAACAGTATGGTGATTACCAGGGGAAAGGGGGGTGTGGGGGAGGTAGAAAATGGTAAAGGAGGTATAAAAGGTGACAGAAGGAAACTTGATCTTGGGTGGTGAACACACAATACAATCTACAGATGATGTATTATAGAATTGTACACCTGAAACCGATATAATTTTATTAACCAAAGTTACCCTCATAAATTCAATAAAAGATTTTTAAAACATTCCTAACAGAATTCTAAATCTAGTAAATGGTAGCTCCAGGACTGTAAAAGAGAAGCACCATCTCAGGCTTATGATTCCAAAGTACCATATATATTTCGAAGTAAAAGCTAAGTTGAAGTTTCAGTTTACAATCAATGTATTGAAACTGCAGTAGTTTCTGGAACCTAAGGAGAATCCCAGTTGTCCATATACCACTTAGATGAACCGATTGGAAGCTTTCATGCTACTGAGGAGCAGCGTAGTGATTCCTTCTTTGCTTTTAGACTACAATCTTATAATTGATTGTGATGTTTTGGGATTGAGTTGAGCCCAACGTAGGCTTGCTTCAATAAAGGCCAAGTAGAGAGGATTATTTGCCCTCTTTTGATACATGGTTGTCCCCAAATCATCAGTATAATCACTAAGATATAGTATTCAGTGTGAAGAATTCCCTGAAAGGCCTGATTCACTGGAAAGAAGGTTATCCTTTAAATCTATGTGCCTGGCACCATGTAAATGGAGTGTTCCAATATAGAATTATAGTTCTACTGGGAAATTCACTAAGAATTTTATATTCAAATCAAATAAATCTTGCATTAGAAAAGGCATTTCTGTGAATATGATAGATAAATTAACTCTTATTTCCCAGGTTGAGGAGTTCTGACAAACAACTGCAATGCTGTGATAATGCTTTTGACAGATAAACAATACTGTGAAATGAAGCAAGTCATATATTTTTTAATATCATAATAACTAATCCTTTAATATAGTACAGATTTTAATGCATCATAAAAGAAATGATGTGATAAAATATTTTACTAAAGAGTTTAGCACTGGAAGTAAAAACTCAATTAAGGCTAGACTCATTAACAGTTAATTTCATTTGGGTCTTTATTGCTTGTAATTGTACAGTTTCTTAACTTTATCCTTCACTCTCACTCATAATTGTAGAGAGTTTCACATCTATCATGGAAGATGGTTCTTCTCTGTGAAACTCCCATAGATGAATTTTTCATTTATGAAGTGACATGTATTTTAGAGCTGACATTCCCTGATTTAAGAGATTATGAACTGGTAGGGGATCAGATCCTGGAAATTGTGAAGATGATTTCAAGTGATTTTTAGATAATAGGACAAAAATACAATTTTGACAGGTATGAGTCATTTCATATACATGGCATTAATAATACTTGCAATTTTGGACTAGGCAAATAGCACTGGATTTAAGCCAAATCTAGGAATTTTAGACATGTAAGCAGACATTTCTTGGAAACTAGTAATTTCAAAGTCAGATATAGTACTATTGAGAAAATAAATTACTGTGAGAATAATGCTTTATTTATGACGAGAAGGCTTGTATTACTCTATTACTCCAGTACTTGTCTGGGGAAAGCTTAATGCTCCAATATTCCACACATAAGTAAAGAAAAATTTCTTACTTCAGAATTTTATTAAAATTTTATAATAATTATATATCTAAGCACAAAGAAGTACGAGGCTTAACACTAAAAACACCCATATAACCAGTACCAAATTCTAATAAATGTCAAAATTTTACCCTGATAAATACAAAATTATTTTTAAATAAAGATGTTACAGATGAATTTGAGGATATGATATCCCATTGCACTTGTCCTCGATCTCATTCCACTCCTCCCTGCACAAAAGCAATCATTACATTGAGATTGATGTATATCCATATTTCAATACCTGTACTAGTGTTATTTGTATCCGTAAGTAAGATAGGTTGTTGTGTATGTTTGTTGTGAGTGTCAGGAAATCTCTAGACAGAACAAGAGTTCTTTTGTACTCTTCCATGATGTATGATGTGCTTATCATTTTACAGCTAGTTTACTCATCTTAGTGTTTTTGAGATCCATCAGTTTTGATAAACGAAGATCAAAAAAGCATATACATCATTCTATAGTAATTACTCAACTGCTTTTTCAAATAAACTATACCAATTTTTAGGTTAATTTGGGAAATGATTTTCCTGTATATTTAATTAGATAACGGGGTTTTAGACTTCACATTTATAGATGATACAGCTTGGAGTCAATGGCTTCCCCTGGATATTTTTTTATCTTTTAAAAAAAAATACCATAAAAATAACAGTAGGAATAATATTTTAAAAATGGTTTCAAACTAGGCATCTCTGAGATTTTATGTCACCTTCCAGGTTATACTGGGTAATAACGGGTTCTAATAATCTTTTGACCTATTTTGTTTAATACATGATGAAATTTCCAGTCTTGAATTATGTCCTTATGATTTCTAGGTATGCTGTTTTCTTTATTTTTAGCCCAACTGTATACTTGAATTATTTGAGGAATTGAAGAGAGACTAATTATATTAACTGGGTGGAACAAAGTGACCAGAAATCTCTTTGAAACTTAAATTCTTTAGTGGAACTATGTGTGCTCAAATTTCTATTTTTGTAACTCAGTTTTATCCTTAACTCAAAATATACCTTCAAAAAGTTGTTGTGATCTTTTTAATCATGTAATCTATGTATTTCCTGAAGACATAATCAATAATACATAGTCACAGGACAATAAAAATCTCAAAAAATAATATGAAGAACTATGCACTGTGGATCATTAAATATATATTAGAAAATATAAAAATGACACCAGTTTGTCTATTCCATTGTCTTTTTCAAGCACATTTACAGAACTAGTTTTTAGAAAGAAAGTGGAAGGTCGGGTGGGGGAGAGGCATTGATTTGTTGTTCTACTTCTTTATGCACTTATTCATTGCTTCTTGTATGTGCCCTGCCTGGAAATTGAACTCACAAACTTGGCATATTGGGACTATCCTCTAACCAAGTGAGCCGCCTGGCCAGAGCCACAGAAATAGTTTTTAAAATGTGATAACAATACAATTTCATGAGATATCTAGAAAAAAAATCAGGGCTTTGGCATTTAATTATTTGTCCAAACTCATAATGTTAACAGGTTCAGGGCTGGTATTGGAGTCTTTTCCAACTATTTCTTAGGTTTGATAATGATACTGATTATGTAGAATGTCCTTATTCTTGCAGGGTGCATGCTAAAGCATTTAGGGGCAAAGAGTGTGTCCGTTTACTCTATATGTCAGGGTAACCAATAAGAATACATGGAAAAAGATTGTTTAAATGTGGATATAATGATAATAGTAAATTGTCGCTATTCTTTCAACTTTGGTGGAAAACTTTTTATATAAAATGTAACAAAATGCAAAAGCTAGCAGTATAAAAAAGTATAAAAAAAGAAAATTTAGTGTTTTAGGAAGATTTTAAATTATTGCTAAATAAAATATCTGATTTTAAAAATTTCTGTTTACAATTTTAATATTACTATTTTAAGTATAAATTGATCACTTTTAGGGAACAAAGTTAACATTTATTTACTGACAGTGAAACTTTGATATAATAGCCAAATATGGTTTATGTGCTGGCTTATTTTCTATTTGTTGATTATATTGAAATAATCTTGTCTCTTATCAGTATCCTAATTAATTTCTTGCTCAGCTGGTAGATTTTTCTGTTGGCTTACACCCTTTGCTCCCTCAACATTCAGGTGTAACCGTTTAATCTTTATCTGTAAACGTGTACTGGTAAATGGGAAGTGAGAGATGAGCCTTCTGTTTTGTATCAGTAGGAAATTAAAGCTTATTCTCAGAGACAAGATGAATATAGAGTCACATATTGAAACAAGGTAGTTACTAATTTCATGACTTGATGTTTCAAATATTTTGAGGGTCTTAGAATAAATATGTATAAATATAATTAAACAGCACAGTTAAGTCTTTTTCTATTTTGCAGTAAATAAATTTGCCTTATTACATTTTGTCCCAGATCACAATTAATTTGAATATAAATCCACTGCTGTAAGTCAGGATAAAAATTAAAATTTTGTGCAACTCTGAATAACAATAACTATCAAAATAGTCATAGTATCAATCAGTTGGCTTTGGTGTGTTAATCATTTATTATATTATTTCACCATTACTTATAGAATAATTATTGCATATCAGGCACAAAATAAGGCAATATGTGTGCAGAGATGAACACCTAGCATTGTTCTTGGAAACAGTTCAGATTCATGTAGTGTGTCTCAGGGTGAGGCCTGAGAAGGACTTGCCTTAAAATCTACTTGGTGTATTTGTTACAAATGTAGATTCTTACATACCACCTCCATCCTATTGCTCTGGGGATTCTGTCCCTGGGTCCTGGGCTATAGTGTAGGTCTGGTCACATAATATGATAACTAAAACTCAAGACATCATCAATGAAGCCAGGTATATTATCATTACGGATGTTTGCACAAAATAACCCTCGTAAGTCCCGACAAGCTTAAGCATGTCCGATTGCTGTGAATGTAAAAACATTATTTTTTTTCCTCCATGATGCCTACTAAAATCATAAGAATTTCAGGAGTTAGGACCCTGAAATCTTTCCAGTCTGAGGTTCATTGTTCTACTGGGTCCCGAGTCAAAAATAGTTAGGTTTAATAAATTAACTTGTGTTGACTGTCTTCTACAATTCAGCATTTAAAATTTTCTGACTCATCTGTTACATTTTATTTTTTTTAAGTCAAGCAATTTTAAATAAACTGAAAATGTCAAGTAATATGGTTATAATTTATTACATTATTGTAGTTCCTTTAGTGTTAAAGGAATTGTATGTCTGTAGCAAGTACACATTTTTTAGGATTCATTCTGTGTCAGGATCTGTGCATATATTGCCTCATTTAATTCTCAACAGCTCTGTGAAGAAAAAATTATTACCTCACTTTATAGATAATGACATTAAACCTTGGAAATGGAGTAAATATTTGATCCTTGGTCTTTATAACTCTAAAGCTTTCTCTTCATTACTTAGCTGTATTAAACACATGCAGGCCACATGTACTGATAGAACAGATTCCTTGAACAATAGCAAAGCCACCTGATATAAACTTTCTGCTTACAGATAACATGTATCAGTTGCAAAATGAAGGATAAAGCGTAAAGAAGATGAGGGATATTCTTTTAAAAATAACCCTGAAAATCTAATAAAGAATGAACTTGAACAAATAACATGAAATGTTATTTTACCAAATCAATCATTATATGTGGGCATAGGCTCATTATTTGAAACACTTTAATGATTGTTTTCTATCCATTCCCAAATTGTTTTATTAAAAATAATGAAAACGTATTTTAAACATTTCATAAATTCTTGTTCCTTAAGTAAAATAGAAGTTCAAGTAGATAAAATAATAATTAGGAAAGTAATATAAGTTATAATTCTGAACTGTAATGGCTGTACATAAAGTTTTGTTAATTATAGAGGTTTTGCCCGCCATGTTTAGCAAGTTGATTAGAAACACTTGTAGTCATAAGAATGCTCACACTATCAAATACAAGTAAGTGTGGTATTTTAATGATCCACACCTGCAAACATTTGTAAAACAGCACCCTAGTGATTTTTTTCAAGTGTGAGAAATAAACATAAAACTTGTGTTTAGTTTGAAATTTAAAAGAAGGCTTCCAAACTTTATTTTTTATGAGTCATGAAAACATATATTTCCCAATAATTCCATGTATTTTCATATTGGATCGTCTTTCCTTTGTCTCCCCTTCATCCCTTCCATTTGTCACTTTGTTGATGGCTTTATCTTCCTACACTCTATTTTTTTGTTGCTGTTGTTTTGTTTTTACAACTCCACTATAATATTATACAACTTCTTACACATAATCTGCAATCTTCTTGGCATAGTACATGCAGTCATGCAGAATTGGGACCAAACTTGATTTTAAATGTCATTGTTAGCCATTAACACTCACCATGCTACACATCCAAATCTAGACCCCTCCAGAAAAGGGCCCATGAACAGAGAGCACCGGCATTCCCATAAACTCAGTAAACATTCTGCTCAGCACCACTCCAAACCTATAACATTTTAACAGCGCCCCAGCTGACTATGAGAAGTACTGATAGACAACAGGTTTCAAAATATGAAGGGTGTCCTTTCCACATTGGTGGGCTGTCTTAAGGATCATTTTAAAATAAAAGAAACCCATTTAAACTAGCTAAGAAACTACTGAAAATATATGGAATTGTCACAAGACCCAAGACCAAAGATACAGCTGAGTCTGAGCAGGGAGTAGAAATAGAACTACCTATCTGCTTTTATGAGCCCCCAAAGCTGAGGCTGATCGGTTTCTCCTCTCTACCTTGGAACTGAAAACTCTGCTCTATGCAACTTTTTTCTTCTCTCTTTCAGCAGTTCAGATTTTCTACTTTTGTTTTCATAAAATAGACTTTCTAGTTATGAATATATGTTTCCCTCCAATTCTGTATTCTGCAGGTTTTAACACGGAGACTCATTTGTCCAAATCCTAATTTTCAGGAGAATCAGTTGGATCCATTTGAAGATCACTATTCAAACTAGTTTAATTGATTATGGCTGGCAGGTAGGATGGGGCGTAATCTCTTCAAAATAACATGAGTGGTAAAGTCAGAATTTTTTGAAGAGCTGTAGGTACTATTTCTCATAGAAGGTACTGTGACCTGGACGTGGTTCATCCTTCAGTGACCAGCCCCAATCTGTAGACACATTTTCAAAATACTATCATTCTTCCCCAGATATAACAAGGAACATGTGTGAAGGATCTTGCCCAGGGAAGCCTGCTTCTGTCTCTGGGTCCCAGGCTTTTACGTAAGACTGGTCACAGAGCAGAGTAACTGAAACTCAAGACCCCAGCAGTGGAGGCATGTAAACAATCAGTCTGGATGTTTCGCACAAAACAACACGAAGTCCTGACAAGCTGATGAAGCATGTCCTATTGCTCTGAATGTAAGCGACATTACCAATTAGTAACAAAGAACATTCTGTGGGTTACACTTCCAGGGGTTGACCAAGAATCATATCGTTTTGCAGATTCCCCTGGAGCCATCTAAGGACTGATCAGTCAGGTTTGCTGTGCTCTTTGTTCAAAGTCACATTACTAATAAGGCCTTTCCTAAAGTACTCCCTCAAGGCTTTTTCTCTCCATGACATTATCATTTGATAGTGCCTGTTTCTTTATGGTCTCCCCTGAAAATAGGTCTAAGAGGGCAGGGCCTTGTTTCTCCATCTCTCTTTCTCTCTCTCTCCTTTTCTCTCCTGGTCCTATTACATACTTAGATGCTCAATAAATTTGTTAAATGAGTTAACAATAGTAGCATTTCTTGTATCCTTTAAACATTCTTCTTTCTTGAAGTATAATGGCCAAAATTGTAGATATTCAAAATGTATGACATGATGGTTTAATATAATTAATACATCCATTACCTTAGATATTTCCCTTCATTTTTTAGTCAGGACATAGAAGTTATAATCTCAGCAAATTTTAATTATACAAAACAGTTTTATCAACTATATTCACCATGTTATAAATTAGATCTTTAGACCTTATTCATCTTATAACTGAAGTTTGTATATTTTTACCAACCTCCCCCAACTTCTCCCTGTTGCCCCCACCAACCCAGCCCCTGGCAACCACCTTTCTCCTCTATGAGTCAACATTTTTTAAAAAAAAGATTTCACATATAAGTGATATCATGTGGAATTTGTCTTTTTCAGTCTAGCTTTATCACTTAGCATATACTCACCAGATTCACCCATGTTGCTGTAAATGACAGGGTTTCCTTCTTTTTTTAAGTCTGAATTATATTCAGTTACGTATATATGCCATCTTTTCTTCACGTGTCGATCCATTGACAGACATTTAAGTTGTTATCATGCCTTGGCTATTATAAATAATGTGGCTATGAACATGGGAGTACAGATATCTCTTCAAGATAATTATTTTATTTCCTTTGGCTATTTACCCAGAAGTGGGACTGCTGAATATGTAGTTCTACTTCTAATTTCTTAAAGAACCTCCATACTCTTTTCCCACTGTGGCTGTAGCAATTGCCTTCTCTACCAACAGCACACAATAGTTCACTTTTCTCCATACCCTCACCATAGTTTGTTATCCCGTCTTCTTGATAACAACCATCTTAATGGTTGTGAGGTGATCTCTCTTTGTGGTTTTAATTTGGATTTCTCAGATGATTAGTTTTGTTGCATACCTTTTCATATACTTGTGTCCATTTGTATGTCTTCATGTAAAAATATATATTCAGGACCTTGGTTTATTTTTTAAATTGCCTTATTATTTATTTATTTATTTAATTTATTTGCTATTGCATTGTAGAAGGTTCTTTTATATTTTGGAAATCAATATTTTATATGCTTGCAAATATTTTTATCTTTTTTTTAGGTTGTCTTTTCATTCTGTTGATTGTTTCCTTTGCTATGCAGAAGGTTTTTATTTTGATGTGGTCCTACGTGTCCATTTTGCTTTGTTGCCTGTGCTTTTGGTGTCATATTCATTGACAAGATCAATGTCAAGAAGCTTTTCCCTTATGCTTTTTTCTTTTAGTTTTACATTTTCAGGTGTTATGCTTAAGATTTTAATTGATTTTGAGTTTATTTTTGTGCATGACAGAAAATAGTTTATTTTTTTGTATGTGGATATTCAGTTGTCCTAACATCATTTGTTGAAGAGACCATCATTTCTCCATTGTTCATTCTTGTAACATGGTGAAATATCAGTTGACTGTATATGTATGGATTTAATTCTGGGTTCTCTTTTCTGTTCCACTGTAGGATGTGTGATGCTTCTAGCTTTCTTCTTCTCAATAAGCTTTGTCTATTTTTTTTGAGGTTTCATATGAATTATAAGATTATTTTATCTATTGCTATAAAACATTTCATTAGGATTGTAATGAGGATAACATTGAATATGTAGATTGTTTTAGATAGTATAGACTTTTTACACAAATTAATTCTTCAAATCTACTAACATGAAATATCTTGTGATTAATTTTTAATACTGTCAGAAACTTTCACTGAAATGCTTAACTTATCCTGAAAAGTATATCAAATTTTGTTCTGCTAATGTAGTAAGAATACATTTATGGCTATCCACTCAGTGGTATAAGAATACTGTATTTTGCTATTTTTTAATAAACTAAAATCAAAACAAGGCTGTAAACCTGAAAATTCAATATTTGTCAATATTAGTTCTTTCTTTCTCCCAGCATAAAGCAAGACCACTAAAATTTAGGTAGCCTTAGGCAGTCTATCATAAGTTTTCAGGCTAAAACCCTGAGTCTGTTGGGTTCAAATTGTGTCTCTGCTACGTAGTAACTTGTGTGGTCTTGAGCAAATCACTTAGCATTTCTTTGCCTTTGTTCCCCTGGCTGTGAAAAGAGGTTAATACTATTATTTGCTTTATGGTTGTAAGGATTAAATGTATACATGCATGGTATATGTTGGTATGTGTTAGGGGTTTTTTTGTAGGTCCACAGGCTACCAACAAGAAACCATCTTCTTAGCTTGTTCAGCTACTTGTAAGTTGGCAGCTTGTCTACTTTTGCACCAGTTTTAATGTATGAATATCACTGAAAACCGCAGTGCTGGAAAAATTTTATTTCTCAATAAATCATCGATCCTTGCAAACCCTGTGGGCGGCTGGCACAAAGTGATACACAGATCTTAGCTATTCTAGAACTTCTCAACTTCTGTCTCTTTCCTCACATTGGAAAAGGTCCTCCTGTCTCTCACCTTGTCCCCAAAAGCACTTCTCCTTCTCCTTCCAGGCAAATGCCATCACCTCTTCTGAATCTTAAGTTTGTAAAGGATTCTGACTCTCCATGATTACTCCTGCAAAGCGTCTTGAGGCAAAGCATTTCAAAGGGTCTGCTCAGAATAATCTTAATTTAAACAGGGATGAAGGAGAAATAGAGAGGAAAACAAAAATTGATATGTCAAAAATGTTCCTGCTGTGTTGAGATGCTCACTTTACGTTTTTAATTATTTATTAGTGTAATTTTAGCAATTGGTAGCTGACATATATCCACACATTAATTCACCTCATACTATTATGTATAACTTCTACATATCCAAACATATTAACTTCAAAAGTATACTAAGCACAGTGAAAGAGGGTCTTTAAGATTATTAATGAATGAATGGGGAAAGCTGCGCTGGGGAGGCAGAAAAACACAGAGTCATTAGGAGAAGGAGTTGCAGAGTCAGACAGATGTGGGCCCAAGGTACTTCCGCCTACTAGCCGCTTAACTAACCTCGGACCTTTGAAAAATGAGTTTTCTCACTTTTAAACTGGAATAAGGAAAATCAATAAAGACAGACTTCAAATTAATGGTTGTCAATGATTGTAGGTAGAGGAGATATTGACCAGGCAGGAGAACTAGAGAACTTCTGGGAGTGATTGAAATATTCTATATCTTGATGGTAGTGATGTGACAAAACTCTTTCAACTGAAAGCCTAAAGAAGTGAATGACACTACATACAATTATACAAAAATAAACCTCGCTTAAAAGAAATGGGGTGATGATATATTTTTAGTAAAGTCTATGTCATAGAGTGAACACAGTAAATATTAGCTTCTGTTATTTAGGATTTTCATAAATCATATTTACCTTTCAGGTATATGCATAAAGTGCTGTTTTTCCATATGAAGTACATAATTATGGGAAATTGGGAGGGAATAACATTGTGGATATTCCCCACAGTGTATCAAATCTATGGATGTGGAGAAATGAATAGAATAACATGGTATCGAGAGTGGTTCCAAGTAGATGGAAGTGAAAAACAAAGGAAAAACAGAAAATGCAGATCTTTGGCTATGTGTATGATTGGTGGTTTCTCTATCACTGGATATTTGGGAAGTGGAACTCTCTCCCACCATCTATACATGGTTTCATTTGACTGGCTGCATTTAGCTGCCTTTCAGTTTAGAGACAGAAATCTAGAGCTTACTATTAAAGTGAGTATAAAAGAAAAAAAAAGAAATAAGGCACATATAAATAAGATACATATAAATAAGCTACTTATTCAGAACTTAACTGACTGTGTAGTTCAAGTGTTATGTAAGTCAATGTTTGTGGAATTTGAAGTCATTTTTGATAACTTTCTATAAAATTAGTTTGTTTATTTAGGGGTTAGTGCAGTATAGTAAAGACATTAAAACATTTATAACCCTCTTCAATAGGAATTCACATCACTTTTTTGAGACCTTAAGAATTTTTATTGGCTAACAACCCATTATATAATTGGTTTAGGAGTAGGAGAACAAGCAAGCAAGAGACTTTCTTTGGCTCATCCAGTTTCTAATGACCTCCACTTGGACATTGGGTATATGTTCACTCATTATTACTTGGACATTGGAGATCTTTTGGGGTTATTTGAACAGGAGCATAATTACTTAAACTGAGGTGTGCTTAGTTATAACTATCCTTGAATTTCAGCTCAATTAACTAGCTATAAGACCTGCAACATGTTACTTTAAAACTCCAAGCTTCAATTTCCTCTTCTGCCATATAGAAGGAATTACTATACCTACTTCCAGTTTTGTGAGGATTAAATCCTATATATCAGGTACAAGTCTCAACAAAATGCCTAGCTTAAGGACTCAGTATGTATTAGTAATATTAATTCAATTTAAGTTGTTTTTATTTACTTAATATGGTGAGGTTAGGAAAAGCAGAGCTAGACCTGAAATTTAGAAGAAAAGCAAATTCGATAGTGATTACTACTTCTAAATCATATCTATTTTTTTTCTTTTTCTTCCTTCACTTATACTTTCTTTACATTCCTTAGAGGCTAAAAGTTTTGTCTTTAAAATAATGGCTTTGGAGGGAGAAAATATTACAAAGAGGTTAGTAAGTAACATTTATGGAGCACTTATTTATGCCAGTCCTCTCTGAACACTTCTCATGTGCTTAATGAGTTGGTCCTCCTAACTCTAAAAGCTAGGTACTGCCATTATGCCTCTTTTAAAAACAAGGGGTCTGAGGTCTTGCACAACAAAATAGTTCGTTCAAATCACACATATATAATATGGCTCAAGGAGTGCTTTTAGAAATAACTCCTGGAAACAGAAAGTTAAAATTATGTTGTGTGTTTGTAATTTATTATTATTGCTATTATTATTAATACTAAAATCCCAGTCTTCTTTATTCCTCTTCTATTCTTTTTCATCTACCATTGATGGAACATTTACCATATTCCATGAAAAGTGTGAGACAGTTTCCCTATATTATCACATGTGATAGACACAAGTAAATGATGTCAAAATTATCCCATTTACAGGTGAGGAAACAAACACTGAACACTGATGCTTGGCCAGGGTTATTAAGAGACAATGTCAGACTTCATACAACATCTGCCTACATGCATAGTCTGGGGTTTCTACTGCACTGTCAGTGAATGATGTGACAGAACTGCTGAGCGACCACTATTCTTACATGATGTGACACTGAGGTACAACTGTGAATCATATTGCCAATTTCAGTCATTCTTAAGAACCAATACAGCATAGTTAGATGGTGGTCAAACTGGTCGCTGTAACTATTATTATATTTTTTATACTTAATAATTTCTAGTGCCAAATATGATTAATTTTCTTTTAAAAATATTTTATTGCTTATGCTCTTACAGTTGTCCCAATTTCCCCTGCTTCATGCCTGCCCACCCAGCCCATCCCCAACTTCCATTTTCAATCCCCACACCATTTTCCATGTCCATGGGTCCTTCATATGTGTTATTTGATTAATCCCTTCACCGTCTTTCAATCAGTCCCCGCCTCCTCCCTCCCGCCTTACAGTTATCAGTCTGTTCTATGATTCTATGCCTCTGGTTCTATTTTTCTCATTAGTTTATTTTGTTGATTAGAGTCCATTTATAAATGAGATCATATGATATTTGTCTTTCACTGACTAGATTATTTCTCTTAGTGTAATAGCCTTCAGTTCCATCCACGCCGCCCCAAAAGGTAGGAATTCCTTCTTTTTTACTGTTGTGTAGTATTCCATGTGAAAATGTACCACAACGAGAGGGGGCAGTGATAAGAAAAGGTAAGAACAAGGGGGAGGGAGGGGGGGGGGGAGGGGGGGAAGTAAGGAATTAGCAAGGACTTGGAGGGGGAGGGGGGGTGGGAGGGGGGGGGGGGGGGAAGGGGCGTTTTAAAAGTATAAATTTTAGAGTCACAGTTTTTTCGTCCATTCATCTACTGATGGGCACTTACTTTTATATCAAAATGCACCACTACAGAAGTAAATCTATGTGCCTCCTTTCATGTCTTTGCATAATGTTACCTGTTTCTGAAAGTGACTAAACCTTCCTTCTCTATTATATTAGATTCATACTGCTCAAGGGTTATAGGCTCTTAGAGGCTTATTATTTTCCTTTTTTCCAGTGCCCTCAAGGGTGCTGCAGAACAGCTCCTGCCACCTCATCAGTACCACTAGAGGCTGCACATGACTAGGAACTGCTGCATAGTCATATACCACACAGAGATGCACATATATACAACACAACAAACACATGCACATACACATGTGTACATACACACAAAAACACACACTTGTACATGCATTGGCTATTTTTTCCCTAACTAGACAAGATAACGTGAAGAAATTTTACTTCTAAAAATGACTTCAGTCTCATAAAAATGACTTCAGATTTCATTTTTATCATATAAAATGAAAGAAGGAATGTCTGATAAAACGACTTCCTGGTGCCTTGGGTTTTCTCAGTCATTTCTGTCTTGACCTAAATTCCATAATCCTTTACCACTTGAGTCATCTCTGTTGATATATTGTCTGGTAGATAATTCCTTCAATAGTATCAAAAATACCTAGAACCCTGTGTTTTATTTCCTTGTTCTTGTCAAGAAAAACAAAAGCCACTTTTATCTAATACCAGATCTTATAACTCGTATTAAATAGCCTGAAGCTATAGTCAAGTTTAGATTTCATTTTAAAGTTGTTAGTTCTAAGCTTAATGACTTTATGTATTGTTAAAGATATCCTTTGCTTATACATTTTAAAATAATATCAATATGTCTTCTGTTATGAACTATAAGAGAATAAAATAATTTTAATTTCCAAACTGTTCCTTATGTAACTCACTTCTAAGTTTGCAATTATACTTTTAAATTTTCTTATTTTAAATATAATTTAATTGTTTGAACTATAATCAAATATGCTTTTACTGCTTTATATTGATTTAAAAATTTTAGGTAAAATCTTAACTTTATACTAAGAATGATACATGCTATTCATAAAAGCTCAGCACATTGATATTCCCTCTCATCTCAGATTCTCTGCCTCCTCTGTGTGTGTGTGTGTGTGTGTGTGTGTGTGTGTGTGTGTGTGTGTGGCTGTTCTAGTTGTGGTCATTGCAGTTTTCTGCATAAATGTATTTCATTTTGAAGGAATAATGTGTGGTATGACTTCCCTGCCATGCTGGCCCAGTTGTCTACAGGTCAAATCCTCACTATGAAAGTGTTTGCTCTTGTTCAGTCATTTTCATTCTGTCTTAACTGCCATGAGATGGTTGTAGGGCTTGTGTGTGTGTGTGTGTGTGTGTGTGTGTGTGTGTGTGTATTTACTCTTGGAATTTTCCAGAGCTTATGTAATCTCAGTAGAAACTTTAAATAATTGGAAATTATAAATTTTTAAATATTGAAAATACCAGCAAAATTATTTTGACTCCAGAATATTAAGCAGAAAATCTTTTAGGAGAGAGACACTTATCAGTGTTATGTTTTTGGTAAAAGTATTTAAAAATTATCCATGTGTTAATTTGAGCAAACCACAAAATGGCAATATCTTTTCCTTGTCTTTTATGTTGAATCATTTTAAATCAAAGCAACTAAAATGAAAACATTTTGAAAGATTTCATTGTTCTTACTGTCTAACCCTCAAACATATGGGGTTATAATATTAGTTTATATTTTTGGCACTGTCACATAGTAAAAGCTCAGTAAGTGTCAGCTGTAACTTTGATCATTACAGAAAGAATAATCGTGTTGCAATGAAATGTGTGATGATGGCGGACAACACACAGAACTTCCAACCATTTTCCTATGGGGAATGAATTATAGTGTAATATATTTCTCCACCAAGAGAAAGGCAATGATTCTTTCAAGTGGTTAAGAATGAAAAAATATTATGCACTTTACATGAGTTGCATTTTTGAATGAATTATCTGGATAATCCTCTCACTTTCTACACATCAGAGGTGGAGAGCTGATCTGAGTACTGAATTAGCAGGTTCATGTTTTCAAACCTTATTTCACTGCCACATATATGTTTTAGAATGTTTTCAAAAGTGTCTGGTGAGAATTGAATTGTTGTAAATCAATAGAAACAAGTAGCATGTCAGTGGGAAGGTTACAGAGGTATTTTTAGTTTGAACATGTGTGCCAGAGCTTTTCATTGCTGGTGAGAACAACAACTTACATCAAGAATGTTATATGTCACTATGTGTAAAGAGAGACTTTCTTCTATATCATGTAGCTTGGCAGGACACATTTTTATCTTGGGATGCTGGAGATGATCATAAGTTTCTGAATTTGCTTTTTGTGAAAAATGTAGTATTAAGTTTATTTTTATACTATATACTAGATACTAGTAGAAATAATATGCTTTCCGAAGTGGGGTGTAAATTAACAGAAACTATATTTTTGACATGTATAATCATCCCTCAGATCCACATAGGATTGGATCCAAACCCCTGTAGATAACAAAACTTACAGATGCTTAAGTCCGTTATGTAAAAACAGCATAGAATTTGCATTTAACGTATGCACATCCTCCTGTATAGTTTAAATCATCTATAAGTTACTTACAATATCTAACAATATAAATTTTGTGTAAATAGTTGTTATACTAAATTGTTATGAGAACAAGGACACGAAAAAAGTCTCTACATATTCAATACAGGCACAGCCATTGAAGGTCTAACTAACTACATATTACATATTAGCAGGAATATAACTTCAAAAAATATTTTCCATCCATACTTGGTTGAGTCCACAGATGTGAGATTCACAGATTTCAAAGGGCCTTCTGTAGTAGACTGTAATACAGGATCTTATTTTGTATGATTTAGTGATTTTCTATTCTAGGAAAAGTGATAGGTCAGCAAAGATCTCTTGCTTCACTTACAACAAAAAGCATAAAAGTAAAACACAAATGATTACTTCATTTACATTTTAATCATGAGGATATACATAATGTGATACTTTGAAGCAGAATTTAGAATTTAGAAAAACTAAAATATTTTAATAACCCTCTATATGTTACCCCTAAAATAGAAATTGCTTTATTTTAAAAAGAAATATAAATTTCTCTATTTATATTAACTACACAGGTTTTGAATGTATTAAAATAAAACAGATGTCAAGAAAATAGTCTAATATTGAGTATTGCCTAAAGCTAAAACTTAATGCTATGGAATGACAGTTATATTGGATTGTGTGTATATGTGTGTTTAAAGTAAGAAAAGTAGGCCAGGGAGAGGTTGTGGAAGACAGGAAGAAGAAAAACAAAACTTAAATATTTGACATATTTGGGACAGGCATTCTAGATGGATCATTGTCTTGGCTTGTTTTCTGACCCACATAGTATGTAATATCAGTCAGAGAGAAAGTCCTCTGATTACAATCCCCATTTACAAGCACTGGTCTCCAGTGCTCTGTCCATGGGAGGGAAATCTTTGATATAGTCACCCACCATTAATGTCTATTTTATCATACTTTCACTGTTCAAAACACTTATTTGGCATTTATAGAAAGGCAGATTTAAGTTTGCAACTAGGGACTTGAATGGAATGGCCTGGATATGGATATCTGTTCTGTAGAGATGCAACCTACTGGTAAGAACTAATGCTTTCACCGGAATTCAGCTTAAAAATGCCATAAAGTTGGATGTTTGTAAGGGATTCTGACATACAACAGATACCTATTTACAATACACCTGATGCTAACTAATTGTGCAAGATGACAAAATTGCTGATCTAAGGGAACATTTCCATATACTTGAACACTTTTGTTTTATCAAGATAATTGGAAATTGTTCTTATTGATATGAGGATTTGATGTCTGTATTATGAAAACTATAAAATAAATATTGTCAAGTTTATGGCTCTGTGATACAAAATAGTTCAAATAAAAATTATAAAATAGTAAATTACTAGACATTTCATCTAATATATATAAGAATGCATATATTTATATACATTTAGCCAATAGTTCTAACTTTTAAATTTTCATCTAGATATTTAACATTAACTACTGAAACATATCAAACAAATTCTACAATTGGTTTTTTTAAGAGGGAGAAAATGGATGAAACAGTTCTTTAGAACTATTTTCATTAAATAATTCATTCCTGATTATTTTACATTACTTTGTATATCATTTGAAATGATGTAAATGAAGAACAAGTATTTTACCTTTAATGTATGTAACTTCCTGTAGACAGGATTTTTTGTATCCATATTACCAGCAAGGATAATCCTGATGGATGAATCTTTGGTTGCTTGCTTCATAGTTTCCCTTTAATTTCAATGTGAAAGGCCAAAATTACATCTATAATACATGACTTGACAAGAAAAGCAAAACATATGCAATGATTTTATTTGAGATTATATTACCTAAATTGCATTAGATGCAACATAAAACCTTTTACACAAAACATCAAAAGTGCTTTATTTTGATAATTAAAATTTTAATGAAATAGAGTACTCCCAGAACAAAAACTGATCACATTTCCAACAAGCAGTCTGTGTTTATTTTATCTACCTGAAACATTTGCATCTGTAGCTTAAGTAGTTTTGCTAAACGGTTTACATCTCCAAGCAGGCTGTAGTTCCTTAAATATTTATACAGCCTTAATGTATATCATGCTGGTTTTATTAATTTTAACCCCACAGCATCTTCTACCAATTACTACTTAATGACTATATTGCTTTTCCTCTTGATTGCCTTTGTTCTTTGCTACAATTAAAAAAAAAGGTTGGGGGAGTCATAAAACTTGAAATAAAACAGGTAAATAAAATGCCACTCCAAGCGACTCACCACGCAGGATCTCACTTCTGACTCACCTGTCTGTTACAAGGAAATTTTATTCTTTTGGTTTGTTTTGTTTTTTCCTAATGCAAAGTCATATGCTCTCTTTTCAGTCTAAGAAAAAAAATTAATCTTTTTGTTTGATGGAGTTGATTTAAGGCTTGATGTATCTTGATAAAAGCACATCAAAGTTCTTGAATCATCCTATATCTTTTGACCCATCAGCAAAAGAAAACATTTTTAGCAGCTTAATCATATCACTCAGCCAAAAAAATTAAAATTTTATCCTGTTGAAACTTACTTAATATTTTATTTTATAAAATGTTTGTGAAAAAGGTTTTTTTCAAGGTTTGAGTTCTTCTTTCTCCATATCTAATGTCTGTCGACAATGTGAATTATTTTAGAACATGAAATTAGAGTTGTACAATATAACAACTAACACATACACACGTGATAGAAAGTAGTTTCAATTTAAAAATTTTTAATTTTACATATGGAATATTGTATTAAAATATAACTATTTATTTGTCTAATTATGTTTGCCTTAATACACACAGAACTCTTTTTCACTATCAATACATTTGAATATATATTTGTGAGAATAAAGTTCTATACCATTATATTTTAGAAATCAGGAATTGAAAAACCCAGTTCTGATTCATAGAGGATAAGGCTTAGAATTATATTTTACTCATTTTATATACTTAAATATTTTGGTGATATTTATATACCTGTATCTATTTTTATATATCTTTCTACATCTATCTCTTGTTTATCTATCTATGCATTTTTATATGTTGTGATTATCACAACACATTCTTTAAAAAAAAGATTTCTTTTATATTTAATTTATATGTATAAATTAAAGCTTTATTTACTGTTCATCTTAGTTGCCCTGAATAGCAGTCACTGGTTCATACTTGTAACCCATGTTGTAAGATAATTTAGTGCCTTTCAAAATGATTTGCCCTCATTTTTCTTTTTATTATCTTAATTCCTTATAATTGTTCTCAGTTTGTATTTGGTGGTGCTTCTATTTCACAGGTATAAAATTCAAAATTGAGTAAGAAAAGTAATTTTATAAATTATATATAACTAATCCACATTAGGTTTTCATTCAATCCTAAAAATTCTAGAATACTTAGGTGTTTAACTTGCCTTTCGGAAAAAAAAAATTAAAAAAATTATTGCATGTTGTCACTAATATGCATTTTCTAACAGAAATCTTTTAAAATAGTACTTAAATATAAATCTTATGTAAATACTCATATCAGTGTCTGACACATAGTAGACGGTAAAACTATTTGATGAATATATGAGTAAGTGAATGAGTAAATTCCATAGAAGAAGTTTTCAATTAATTTTTGATTAATTCACCCCTGGTATAACTCACGTGAGTAAACATGTTGCTAATATCTTCTCTCTCTAGTCATATTGCGAAGATTTATACATTGTATTTTTCTCATATTTTAGGTTTACATCTCCCAGGAAAACAGCCACCCTCAGCAAGGCTCCTCCTAGCCTGTCTCAAGTGGCTTCTCTAATGCTTTCTCCCACGGTTCATGGGCATGGGGCATGGGCTCCATTCTTAAAAGGATAATCCACTAGCTCTTCCTCAAACATATCTAATTTACTTTCAACTTTTCATCTTTGTTGCTATTGAACCCATTATGCTCTCTCTTTCTAACACAAATTGTTTCAGCCCTGATTGAATCCTTACACTCCCAGGGAGCTTCTGCAGTGATCTCTTACTCTCTTCTGAATTCCGGCACTATGACATGGCTTAACCATTCTTTTGTTTGCATTTGTGATATATGTTTCTCTTATCTCTCTAAATAGAAACACAGACCCTAGATTCTTGTAGAAAACTAGCTCAGCATTCGTATATAGATGCTCATTATGTTTTTGTGTATAAAATAAACCGATCTGCTCTGCTGGATAATTAGCTCATAATTGGTCATATCTCTCCTCACTGAAGCAGGGTGGCTATCATGTAGAAATTGCATGGACACCATAAAGATTTGGTACTTTCAATTGAAATGGAGCAATCTATCCCCACTGTGTCAATCATTCCCCGTCCCACTTGTATGCCAAACAAGATTCCTGAATTGTCTTTTGGTGTCTTTGGGATTGCAGGTAGCTGGACCCTACCTGGTCCCAATTAATCAACCATGTGTGAATATACTTCATTAAATCAGCACCAAGCCACATGCTGCAAGGTTTAGTGAATAATTTTTAAAATAAAACCACTTTCGTTGGCTAAAATGCAAACTGAGTTTGCCTTTTATTTTCAGCTTTTACTTTTTTTTTTTTAAGACAGGTATCAGGAATATAACAAATGAAATTGTAGTCTGCATTTGGTACCAAAAAAGCACAAGATTACATTATAAAAATTGTTAAGTGCTTCTTATTTTAAATACTGACAGTCTTAATTATTTTCTAACAAGTATTTCAAGAAATTGATTACCTATTTTTATATTCTGGAAATTTGCTGTACACAGAGGACCTCATTGCTTGAATTTTCCTTCTCTTTATACATAGACATTTTAATAAAATATTCATAAGAATTGTTGACTATAGAACTATGGCAATTCTCTTGAGTGATCCTGGGAGTTCTTCAGTCAATGAGCTCTATGCAGCTTTGGCAGCCTGAGCTACGCTCCATAAATCAGACTAAAACCATTTCATACTGCTTTTGAAATTACTGCTATCAACAAAACCCATGAGCTTGAATTACTTAATCTATGCAGATGTTGTTAACCACATTAATTATTTAATTCTGACAATAAAACTGCAGTTCCATTTGCCTTAATACAGACCTCACTGCTAATTTTTAGAAAAGACATTTAACTATGTGACCACTAGATGGGAGTAGACAACTTTTTAAGCTACATTAGCAGAGTATGAAAATGGTAGTTGCTAAACTTAGATGTAAGGTAATTCTAGGTTACTGTATTGCTTTTCTAACCAAAGCTCATGAAATACCTTTTGTTAACCAGTGTAGGTTACATTAAAATTGAATTAGTTTCCTGGAAAATGAATTGATTTAAAGGAACTTTCTTCATTGCCAGTATAGTCATCTTTATGATTTCATGATGAATAAATTACATAGAAACTTTTTTCTATAATTTTATTAACATGAAAGCCAATTTTATATACAAGATAGCCACTAAGTTTGATGAATTAAATGGTTGCATATGAAATATGATTGTATTTTTTAAATAATCACATTAACTAAAAATTAACTAAAGGAATTGCATAATCATTGTCCTCTGCTAGTCTACTTCACTGTCAATTAACTGTCTACTAGTTAATTGATTATTTCATGCACATGTGTTTAATATTAAGCTTCTCCAATCAACATGTGCATAAAGCAAAATTATTTTTTTTCACTCTGACATAGTGAGCCAGAGCAGGTCACTGAAATCATAATTGGCTCTAAGTAGCACTTTTCAAGCTGTTAATTTATTTTATTTGAACTTGCATCTAAATCGCACAGGAAGAAAAGTAAAAACTATCTTAGGAAATAACAAAAGATGCCCTAAATACATGACTCTTAATAAGAACATCTCCAAAGCTTTAATTTTGAGTGTTTTTTGTTTTTCTAGTGGGGGGTGGTATGTCTGGTCATTTCTGAAACAAACGTTCATTTAAATTACAATTTCTCTCCACAAGAAAAAGCAAGTTATTGTGATAATCATGCTGTTGTTGTAGTTGTTGTCCTTGATAGCTACACAGGGAGTGAGATCATTAACCTGAGGCAAATGTCACATTTTCTGCGGAAGCTTTGAGCTTCCTTACTTTGCTTTGTTTCAAGGAACGGTGGAAAGCTCTGTGATTCCAGCTCCACTCATCTTCAGTGAGGCCTGCCGCATGTGTGAGATGAACAGGAAACTGATTATGCTCTTTGTGTAGTACAAGTTGACATTTAAAAATTAGATATCTATTTCTCTTACATATGTCAAATACAAAAGAAAATCTTTCAAATGCATGGCTGTACTGTCTAATAAATTGAAATCTCTATGATTATTTTCCCCTATGCACTGAAGTTTGCTTCTAATTTTAAAATGTAAATTTTTTTATGTCAATACTTTTCAAAATGTCTGAATAGATATAACAATTCAAGCTGTGCTTTCAGGTTTATTTTCTCTCTAAAGCCAATAAGCTCTTTGGCAACCACATTTGTATCGGTATTTATTTTTATAATAATGTCTTTTACTTTATTTTCAATTATTTTATATAGATTTCATTTCAAATTTAGTTTCTGATAGCCTTCTTTAAGAAATTATTCATAAATTTAATCTCCTATTCTAGGTTTCTTCCATTTGATCCTTTAAACCTATATTTCAATTATATGTCACAGTTATTATTTTAATAAATTTACACTAAATCTGAAAAATAACTATATTTGAACAAATATTAACTTTTATTCTGTTTATTTTTTCATAGATGAATATTACATATTTTAATCTATAGAAAAATGCCAAAATAAAATGTAAATAAAAGACTTTTATGGCAATTATAGAATTTTAAATAATACTTTGCAGTAACTGTTAAATATGTTTATTATCCCCTTACTTTGCAATAAAATGTCTGCCAAGTGATAAGCAAGACAAAGTAGTCTTTGTAAAATAAGATAAGAAGTGAGATTTTAGGAGAAAGTTCTAATCAGATTTAAATAACTTCAGTATTCCATTTAAGGAAGTTGAATTATGTGACAACATTTTTTTATCGGTGGGATTAATGATACAATTCCCTAATATATTTTTAAAGTAAACATTTCCAATTATACCATAATATAAAAATAGATATTAAATCAGCTTAGACTATCAACTATATCACATTAATAAGATCCCATTTTATATAGTTTAAGAGCTTTAAGAGGTTGATGCATTTATTTCAGAAAGACAAAGGTTAACATCATGAAAAAAGCTACAAAAGAAAATATCCATTCAAAAACATATATAATTTAGCTTTCCTGTTTAAATGGACTTGATGACATATTTACTACACAAAATACTTAATTTATACCATATACTTCAATAAAAAAACTAGAAAGAACTATTAAATGATGATCCTTCCGTCGTATCATTTTTCTACTAAAATTAAAACAATTCTATTTTCTAATAAAGTTTCCTTGGTGTAACATTTCAGTATTTAATTAATTTAAATACCAATGTAAATTAATGAATTATTTGAACATTAGTAAAACTAGAATTTCTTTATAATTTTCTCATCATTTTGAAAAATTCTGTTGAAAGAAATTTTGTCAAAGGTCTGTGTAATTGTATATGAAGAACAGTATTTTAGATTTTTATTTATTTTATTATCTTGCATAGGCTCTTACATAGTATTAAAATCATTCATTTATAGTAGCAAGCTATTGGATCATACAGAGCATTCTATATTTTCCAATTAGCTAATTTTTTATTATTGCTTCCTAGTTGCAAGTATCAATGAAGCAAATATATTTTAACATAGATGAATATTTATAGTATATTTTATTTCTATAAATCTTTCAGTTTTTATATTTATATAAAAATTTAGATGCGTTAATAGAAACCCTCTATCTCTACACATGTGTTCTAATTTATAGCCTCATAGTCATAAATGCAACAATAATGCCAAATTGACCCTGCTGGGGACAATTGTGTCAGGTCACACAGAATTTGGCTCTAGATTTTGGTGTTTTCATAGCCTCCAGTTTCGAAAATGTACTAATCTTGAGATGGCAAGTCATCTTCACTGCAAATATGGAAATTGCAAATATAGCCACATAATACATGTATGTACAGAATATAAATAAAAGATGCTAAGTATGACAACTTGCTGAATTTTTGCTAATACTTTACTTACATTTTATTTTCTTTAATTAAAGTTAAACGTGTTATTGCCTCGGAACAGATCAAATACTTAAGCCACAAGCAGATTAGGCTCCACCCTTTACCTGCTGTGAAACTATTTGCAAACTCCTTCATCTTCCCTGTACCTCAGTTTCTCTACTTACCAAATGAAGAAAGCACCACCTGCCCACCCTGTCATTCCTTTGTTTGTTTGTTTGTTTTGTTTTGTTTTGTTTTAATCACAGAAAGGTTAGAAGAGTTAATGAAATCAGTTTTGCAAAAACACATTCAGCCTTGGGAAAAATGGGCGAGGGAAAATTTCTGAGGAAATACAACATGACGATATCGAAGAACATGTCTTTTAACAAAGAAACTGCATGTATTTGTGTAAAGTTAACTGAAGCAGTGTGTATGCAAAGACAGCAGAGTTTTAAGATATTTGACTGTTCTTCATGCAAACCTGGAGCTTTGCAAAACCCCCTCATTGTCCCCAGTTGATGCCGTCTGAGGATTATCAACTCAGATAACTAAATGGTTTAATTGCTATAAATATTTTTGGCCAAAGCTTAAAATAAATTAGTTTATTTTCTTTTAAATTATTAGCAAGGTTGTGTATCATAAAAAGGTAGAATAAACGTTGTCTTCTGCTTTTGTTGGTGGTGGTGGTTATGGCTGATGTTCATTCTAATCTCTCCTGTTTAATGATAATTATATAAATTTACGAATTTGTATATAGCTAAGAGCTGAGCCACATGGATTCCTATTGTGCATTTTTAAAATGAGGAAATTTATATAAAATTTTACTTTTTCAAAATGGCTAACATGAAATAAAACTACAGTGCAACTATAATTATTAAAATTGAAACTTCAATCAATGTACAAATTAAGTATTCAATAGCCACAAAAATATCACAGAAGGAAAAGGCATATAAAAGTCTCACTAGCCATTTAAGTTTATTCAGTAAAGATACAGTATCAAGCCCTATTCTGTTCAACAGACAATACATAGTAAAAGAGGTTCAAAATGACATATACAGATAATATTTTATAGCTCAAGAACATAACACCGATTATATACTAAATCATATTTTATAATCACAATAAAGATATCTTACAGAAAAATCTTAATCAAATTATGGAGTTGAGCATGAATGAGAATATGGAGTGCATTACAAAAGTCAAAGACGATCAAGGCAGCATAGAGCTGTGGCTTCAGTGTTTGCAAAGTGAAGAGAAAAACCTCTCTAAACAAGCTTATTTGATTTGGGATTTTTCCAAGCTTGCTTAGCTGAAACTACATTTTAATTCCGGAATAATCAGCCAGAGGGAATGGTTTTATAGTTGACACATTAGGTTTGAAATACTTGGACTTCCTGCAACTACAGGTTCAAATCCCTGTAGTGCTCCATTCTTTGGTGGTGGCAAAGTACCACGCACGTGTATATACATGAGTGAGGGGATTTTTTTTAACAGATGAAGCGTCCAAAACAAGAGCATTGGTTGCACTGTGTGAAGATCCCAATGCAATTTTCCTAAGAACAGAGTGTGTGGCTCATGAATGACTGCGGCTTCTGGGAATCTTGCCAAAAACCTAGGGCAACCGAGAGTGTGTCTTTGCTCTAAAGGAGATTAAACTCCCTATTTAAAAGCTCCCTATACTCCACCATTGTGAGGGTTACACTCATTATTTTTGCCATGTTAGATGGTGAGTTAATACACATGCCCAAAATGCAATATCTTAATTCTCCTCTGCTTCCCTGTCTGACTGAGTTGGTATACTTGCCATCACACGGAGCATTCAAGGTTATTGATTTTCAACAGCACACACAAAGTGCTATTACGAGGGAAATGTTGTATGCGCTGGATGGAAAACCACGAAAAAGACAAAAAGTGACATATAGAAGTTAGCTCAGTAAGAATATAAAAGCAAATATTTTTTGAAGCTAAAATAATGAGGTCAATGTTCCTGTGTATCATTTATTTGCATGTTTTCTAATTATGGTCCATGGCCCCTAAATATCTCTATTTATCACAAGGATTTGGTAAGACAATATGAATGAATTAACACAGAATGCAGTTTTTGAGCTTATCACTTGTTGTTCACTGGTCAATATAGTTTCATTTATCTACTTTTGAGGAATGGGATTATCAATAAATACCTCTTTCTAGCTTACTTTCTTTGAGCATTGATCAATATAGCCCTTATTTATTTAGGAGAGATACTTGTTTTATAGGAATATCTAATATTTCTGAAATGACTCAGCCACAGAGAATTTGAGATGCAGCCTTATTAGGAACAATATTTTTGCTGCTGTTTTTGTTTTCCTAACATCTTTATTCTTAAAAAAAAGTCAGTGTTATAATAATTTAACCACAGTATGGTATTGCATATGTTTAACATGGAATAAATATGGTAGATGCTTCCAGCATCCTTTTTTTTCTGGTTTTAAATAAAATTCACTAAATTATTTGCCTGTGAAATAATACAATGGAATATCAATTCGTAGAATCCTTATGATCAACTGACATAATTGACTTAAGTGTTTTCTGGAAAAAGTATAAAGTACTGTGAAAGCATCAGATAAAATTAATTTTTCTAATCTGAGGGCATGTGTTAAAATTATTAGTTTTTGAAGCATCCCAAAGAAGAAAATGAAACATAAAATATTCATTGTTAAAGTGCTCCAAATGAACCATTAAATTATAAAACAAATCATGATAAATATAGACTACATTTAGCATTGGTGGTCTTACTAAGAATTAGTGATGCAATTTGATTTTCCAGCATGCTCAATTTTGTGATTTTCAAAAATTTGTGGTCAATTCTGTAATTATTAAAAACCCTTACACACAGGATTTTAGAAAACATTAGGGTGTTCCATATTATCGTTTTAAAAATTGGTTGGTTCTCATAGCAACATCAAGAGCTCTGAATGCAAAAAACTGTAACAGGTAAAAGGTTGAACATAGAGTTATTCACAGATGACATAATTTTCTACATAGAAAAACAAAAATATGCAAATAAGCTATGATTCTTAACAAAAAATTTTACTGAGTTTGTTGCATTAAAATATTTAAAATAAAATCTAGTTGCATTTCTATACCCAAGCAACTACTGTATAAACACTGTAAGATGTAAAACTACTGTATAAACACTGTAAAAACACTGTAAGATGATGTGATTTTAAAAGGATACCATTTATAGTTACATGAGAAAAAAAGTCCCTAGAAAAATACTAACAAGTTTATATGTGAAGAAAATTAAAATGCTTCATTGGGAGAAAATAAGACATAAATAAATTGAGACATGTACCAGATTCATAAATGAGAAGATTCTATTACATGTAAATGTCAATATTCCCCTGATTTATAGATTTGATACATTTTACATAAAGAAACCATATAGCTCATTTTGTGGATCTTATCAAGATGATTTTAAAGTTTATATGCAAGACAAAAATACAAAATTTTCCAAAACTTTCCTGTGAAGAACAGGAAAGGGGAATTCCCCCTTGAGATATCATAAATTATTATAGATCTATGGTAAATAAGACAGTAGTATTAGTGCACAAACTAAGAAAATATCAGTAAATAGAATGGAAAAACAAGAAAAATTCACAAATATATGAATTTTTGATTTATCACAAAACTGGCTTTGATTGTATATAAATTAATAAACTTTCAAGTAAATGACGCTGGTATGATTGGTATGTTCACTTATATAGATATAACTAAAGCCAGAGCCTTATACTGTACAGAACAATCATTTCCAGGTAGATTAAAACCTTTAATATAAAAGGAAAAGTAATACATTATTTAGAAAACTATAATTGAATACTTTGCCACTTGAGTGGAATCTAATTTATTAAGAATTAAATAACACATTGGCCAATGTGGCTCAGTTGGTAGGAACATTGTTCTGTAACTGAAGGGTTACGAGTTCAATTCCTGGTTAGGGCAGATGGCTGGGTTGTAGGTCCTCTCTCCTTTCCTCTCTCTCTAAAATCAGTGAAGAAAGAATATCCTCAGGTGAGGATAAAGGAAAAAAATTAAATAACAAAATTAAAATAGGGAATCATTTGACACACGGACATGAACAACAGTGTTGTGATTGTGAAGGGAAAGGAAGTGGGTGGAGTGGAGGTAGAAGAGGGTATAAGGGGAATAAATGGTAATGTAAAAAATACAGTAAATATGAAATATTAAAAATATGTTAACAGTTAAGACAAAAAGACAACATTAGTATTTAAAAAATTAGTTGTTCAAAATATCAAATAGAAAATAAAATGACAAGTTAAAAACAGAAGAATATTTGTAACACCTAAACCAAAATAATTATGATGTATGAAAAAAAGACTGTTCAAAAGATAAATGGTAGATGTCCTAAATAAGCACATGAAAATTGACCCATAAAAACGCAGATATTCTAGAACTAATATTAATCAAAATACAATTTAAAAGCAATGAAATACAACTTCTCACTCAGGAGTTTTACAGAAAATAAAAAGATTTGGCAAAAGGAAAAAAATGAAGATATGAAAAAACTGGAATGTGGTTTACGGCGGGTGGGGGAACAATTATCATGATCTAGTAAAGCTGAAGATGAGCATAGCCATGACCAAGGAAATACTTTTCTTGGTATTCACCTCAGAGAAAAATGTATACCTGCAGACATGTATCAGAATGTCCACGGCAGCACTATTTGTCAGTCAGAAATGGAAACAAATCAATGTCCATCAGCAGTAGCTTCCATAAATAAATCATGATGCATGATGGAATTCTACCTATCAGTAAAAATGAATGAATGACAGCTATAATATATAGTGTTTTAATCTCAAGAATGAATTAAAGTCATCAAAAATAAATTGCAGAAAAATATATAAATTTGATTCAATTTCCTCAACTCACAAAACATGAAAATTTAAATAATATATTAAGAATAAAAATAACTTTAGTACCATATTAAATAAATGCAAAAAAACAATAAACATGAAAGTCAGGAAAGAAGTTACATATCTAAAGAAAATGAAATAGGATGGAAAAGAGCCCTGTTAGGGATTTCATAATAAGGAAGGTATTTTGTTTTTCATGTAGCATGGCCAGCAATGGGTATTCATAGTATTATTAGACAATATGAGGAAATGTGTATATATTAGTAAAGGCAAATATTATTCTGTATCTTCACTACTTAACAAACATCCTTTATGCCCTAGGGGAAAAAATAAAACCTATCAAATACTCAGAAAATTCGCTTCTACTAACATTTTAATCAGACTGTACAGCTCTACTCAGACCAGCTCATTTGTATTTGGGCAACACTTTGAGAATATTTCAGGTTTTTTTTCTTATGTGAACTAAAATTATGACACTGTACTTACTGATACCTGATAAGAGGAAGCTATTATAAAAAATTCATGATTTTCACAGGTAAGATGTTCTTGAACTGAACATTTACTATATCATACAGTACTCCCTCATCAGGACCAATGAAAGATTTTTCTTAGCACTTTGTTGTTTTTTTAAAGAATTATTTCCTCACTAAATGTCTCCTATATTAATGGTGTGGATATATTGCATATATCATGTAGAAACTATTACATATTCTTTTTTTGGATGAATCAAGGTATAAATATGTCTTTAAAACATTGAAAACAATGTTTAAAAATATTGTGACTCTATCTACCTTTTATCACTGGAAAACTGAAACCTGAATTTCTGAGACTCTTCCCTCACATTGATGATACTTATAAAACTACCAGTTTCAATATTTCATATTCAGAATGTGAGTAAATTTTACAAGACATTAATAAAAAATAATGTAATTAAAAGTTCTGTATAGAAAAACATTCAAAAGCTCTTAAAAAGACAACTAACAAGAAGCCATGAAATACAATGAATATTAACATAAAGCACACAGTCATGTCCATTATGGAAAATGAGAGAAAGAAATTAAAAATAGATGTAAACAAAGCAAAACAAAAATCCTATATCCCTTTATATCTAAAAAAATGGAATGGAGAGCTGTCTGTTTAAACTGGCCTAAAATTTTGACTGCAGCCTCAAGTCACATTTTTGGAAATCAAGTAAAATCTTTACAAACATTAAAAAAACCCTGACACAATAGCTTAAGCCCTACAATTGCATTAACATGTAAAGCACTATCAACCTCTTGTTTTGTATCATTTAGCAAAGGTGTCCAACCTTTTGGTATCTCTGAGCCACACTGGAAAAAGAAGATTTGTCTTGGGCCACACATTAAATATACAAACACTAATGAAAATGGGTGAGCAAAAAAAAAAAAAACAACAAAAAACATTTTAAGTAAATTTACAACTTTGTGTTGGGCCGCATGTGGCCTGTGGGCCAAGGGTTGGATACTCTTATGAAGGCGACTTTCAACTTGGGCTTTTGTTTTCTTCAGAAGTAATTTGGAGAATGGACGCCTTCTGCCTCAGTTATGAAAGGAGCTATCTGCAAAGGACCTCTGAGCTATTATTGTGATAACAAAAATAAGTAAGCAGTTTTACACACGACTTCACACTTGGCTTCCTGTACCAGATCATCACCATTTCACCAACAGCATGCCAGGGCAAAACTGCGTCACTTCTCAGAAGCACAAGAAATGCCACAAATGGACATTAGTGTCCAATCTTCTGTGCATTTTCATAATGTTTTGGAAAAACAGATTTTACAGTATTTTCAGTAACATAGTTTCTCTCTCTACTTTCCTGTTCATTATTTTTTCTTTTTTTGTCTTAATGTATTTTATACTGTTGTTACATTACATTGTGTTTATAATTATCATGTCTAATTTATACCAAAAGCTGTTTCAAGCATTTTAATGTGTTCTAATGAGTGATATCAACCAATGATTATTTTTTTTAGATTTAGAAATTTTCATAATCAAGTCCAGTCATATCATTTTTATTCCAGATAGCTCACAAAAGAAGACAATCTTATTAAACTGTGGAAATACAGTAAATTCAGGACTGACCCTGACCCTCACCAAATGGCTGTACAAGTTTTAGAAGCATACACAGCACTTCCAATCTGAAATTTTCTAACCTAAGGAATCTAGCCCAAACAACCTCAAGGTTCATCAATTTATCTTTGTATTCACACTCCTTTGAAGTTATTATATCAATCAAAGACAGGGAAAATAATTTATTTGCTTATTCTCAAAAGCTCTCTAAGTCAAGATAATTTTCTCTAAATTTGCTCACATTCTTTGGGTTTTAGTCTTTTTATTCATTATTTATTTATTGGAGGGGTGAGGTCTGGGTTAAGGGGTGAAAGCATTGAGCAAAAAATAGAGAGAGGAGAAAACTCATGGACAGCAGTCTGGTGATTGTTGGAGGAAGGGGGTGCAGGATGTGGAGGAGGGTGGGGGGCTTAATAGTTATGGAAGGAACTTGACTTGGGGTGGTGAGCACACAGTAGGGTGCACAGATGATATTTTGTGGAACTGTGCACCTGAAATCTGTAAATTTTGTTAACCAGTGCCAAGCCAATAAATTCAAAAACAAGGAAAAATGTATGAAGCATAAATAATTTTCTAAGTTTCATCAGAATATTAGTATGGAAAAAATTATACCTCACTGACCTTTTTATTAGTGGGAAAAATTAATGGCTTTCTATGTTCTAGCCATTCAGTGTTTTACATGCAATAACATTAAATTCTCAAATCAAACTTGTGAGTTAGATACTATATCCTCATTTATTTAGTCAGTAAGTATTGTTTGCCTTTTATATATCATACACAGTTGCTGCCTTTATCTTACTTATAGTGTAGTGGGAGAGATACATATTAAACAAGAACAAATATAGTTTTTTGTGTGGTTATCTTAGGGAAGGTTTTTATTAAAGAATTTATGATTGAGATGAAAACCAAACAAATAATAAGATTTAAGAAGAAGTTATGCTAAGCATTCCATATGAAGACACTGTTCCTCAAATACTTTTTCCAGAACAAAGTATATTGGTCCATGGTCAGTAGATAGTATACCATTTTTTTCAAAATGAAGGAGAATAGAAATGTGGGATAATATCAAGTCT
Organism: Pteronotus mesoamericanus; assembly: GCF_021234165.1. Classification (NCBI taxonomy): domain Eukaryota; kingdom Metazoa; phylum Chordata; class Mammalia; order Chiroptera; family Mormoopidae; genus Pteronotus; species Pteronotus mesoamericanus. Next base: position 52,196,979 of record NW_026555085.1, on the reverse strand, counting down.
TAGTTAATAAATGATGCAGAGTATGAATGACTTGGAAGCATATTTACTGTTAAAAAAATATTTGCTTTGGGTACATGTGAACAACCCAAGAATTTATTTCAGTTGAAAACATTTGTTTCAGCAGAAAATTTGGCTTTCATATTTGTATGGAGTTTCCGAACTGGTGCCCAACTGTAGCAAAGTAAGCATTTGGTTGGTGGCAGCTAGGATAGCCAAATGGCTCTGCACATGTTTATAGAGGCCTGGGGAGTCTGCTGAAGTCCAAGGCCTCTTATCATGTTATTACTGGTTGTCTGATTTATGACTTGCCATGTAGCTGTGCAATGAGAATCATGTAAAAGAAAATAAAAATCCACAGAAACTCTCCAAGAGTCACAAAGGCTTCCATAGGGTTAATAAAGGACCTTTATGCTTTCCTTAGAGTCTAAAACTTTTAAGAAACAGAAGATATAGTGCAGACAATAATTATATTATTCATGTATTTATCTATTACCATAAAAGTGCTTTTAAAGATTCTCTAAATCTAGACCTTAGAGATAAGAACTGAGTATGAAAAAAAGGGATTATTTTTAGTTTAGATTAATAGTCAAATAGTTGTGTCTAAATTCTCCTTGTTTCTCTTACTGTTTATTAACATGAGATAGTCAAGTTCTCAATTAATTGAAGATAAATCTAAAATAATGTGCTGAGAAACTGAAAAGTTTCAGTTTGTCCCCCGCAAATTTAGTCTCTCATTTTTTTTCTTATTATGTGAACACAGAGTTAGACACTATACTCTCTAGCCTGCCTTGTGGCAAGATATAGCCATTAGATTAATTTACAACTAAAATGATATGAAAGGAAGTGTTATAACTTCCATCGAAACAGCTTTATAGAAAAATTCCACATCCTGGATTTTCAGCCTCTCTTTTTCCCTGCCCACAGCTGATGCGTGGATATGGCAAGCAATCCAGCATTGCCAGGGAGCCAGGAAAAAAGCCAGAGGCTGCAGGGCCACAGCACAGTGAATTATTACATGAGAAATTCCTTCTGTTAGCAAAACTATTATACTTTGGAGTCTCTTTTTATAATAGTCTAGCACTGGTGTTGACTATTGCAGCAAAATTCTTTTCAAACAGGGTGCCAAGCTGGTACTTTTGGAATGATGGGAGTGTCTCATAAATAATGAGGATTACTGGTCAGGTATAAAATATAACTCATATTATCTAAAAGCATAAACATGTTGCTGGTACCAGTCCCTTTTATTTGAATAACTAAATATCAGAGAAACATGTCTATTTATTTATAAGAATCTTTACTCACGTTCCCAACTGAATGCAAAATGTTGAGTTTTTAATAAAACTAAAATGGACATAAAATTGCCAGGTATGATGATCATATCAGAATATATAAACCATTTTGGTTAGAATATTAAAATAAAATAAAATTCCAAAAATGAAATGTAATCAATGAAACATATTAAAACAAAATCAATAGAAAAATAAAATTTTATCTTACAGAGAGCCTGGAATTTGAGAAATCATATCCTCAAGTATAAATTACCTGAAACAAGCAAGGAGCATACAGTGAAAATAAAAATGTACCAAAAATGCTTATTTTTGAGTGTGTAGAAAATAGTATAAATTATAGAGGATGTCAATGAACAAGTAAGTCAACCCAATGATAAAGAACCAATTTATTTTGAAAACTAAATAATAGCAATTTAAAAATACTTAATGCAATATATTTGAAACCAATTACCTACCATAAGTTACATTTCAATTTTCTCACAGATATATGTGAAAGAGATAATATTAATTATATAAATAATGTTAAAAAAATCACAAAATCTAGATGATATGATGTTCACATTAATGAATATACTTACAATGAAGAGTAATAGATACTAGAACTTAATGTTTTATTTTATAAAATGTAAACCTTTGTTTAATTCTATGAAGATATTAACAATAATACTAGTCCACTTGTTTTTTACCTTTATAGTGGCTTTTATATTATCATATCATTTAATCCAAACAAGAGCAAACACTATATTTTGTTCATAATTCACCAAAAATGAGCTTGTTATATTTTTAAAATGTCAAAAACAATCTTGTGATTTCTGTTACTAGGGCAAAATTGTTTAGATTCACTTTTCTCTTTCTCATCTAAACATGAAATATGACTTCGGAAATAATTCCACAAACATAAAAGAACTCTGAAGTGGAAGTAAGCTGGTAGAGTGAGTAGCTAGGAATGTCAGGACTAGAATAACATGCAGCTAGTTCTCTGGCTTTTCTTTGTTATCTTTATATATCCTAAGATGAGTGCTGGAGAAAAATCCCAACCCAAAGTGTCCATAATCATAAAAAAACAAAACAACACAGCACATACTTGGAAAAACAGAACAAAATACACCCACATGCACACACCAATAAACAAAACACAAGAAAGCCTGGTCTTTTGACCTGAACCGGAACATAGAAAGGCCAATAGGAACCTAACTGGAGGACCCATATGTGTTGGCTGCAGTGTCAGGTCTGCCTGTCCTCCCTAACCTCGCATCCTTGGTAACGGGATCCATCAGCCAGCAGCAGTAGCAACATCTGAAAGGATCAACCACACCCTGCCCGGCAGTCATGTATGTGGCAGGCACACTCAACGTAAGTGCCACAGCCTTGAAGACTGGCCCCTCCACTCGCACAGGCCATGGACACAGGCCCAGTGTCTCCATCTTTTGTTCAGCGGCTGAGAGTCACATTCTGGGTCCTCAACTCCAGTGGGGAAAATACATATGGGCTAGGAACCTCTTAGCCCTCCATCCAGTGGGAGAAGACAGTGCAGGTAGGTACTTCCCTCCTCCGATACCATCACCAGGTATATAAAGGAAAGCCTGATGGAACTTAGTGAAATATGTTTCACCTTGGGGGTTCAGGGTTCCTCATCTAAGAGTCCCGGGTGCCCAGAAAAGTATTTCCCATCACTGTTGGCAGCACCAGCAGAAAACCAGCAACTAACCAGGATACAAGCAGAACCAGAACAGCATTGACCAGATAGCATTGTGAGGATTCAGAAAACAAATACGCCCATGAATCCTTGCTATATGTTCCTTGACCTGACCTTTCCCTTCCTTTTCCCCGCCCATCCTTCCCTCCTTCCCTCTTGACTCTGTTGTCGTGGACAAAGCCAAAGTGGGGAAGGATTGAGGGAGGGAGATGGGGGCGGGGGGCGGGGGAGAGTGGTGGTGGGAAGGCAGAGACAAATGTATTTGAACAAAAAAATAAATTAAAATTAAAAAAAATAGCCAATAGAATTACTGTCCCCCACGTCATATAGGACCTACGCAATAAACCAAAACAGGGTGGCTATTTTCTAAAACAGGATGTTTAAATAGAACTAAGAGTCTCTTAACATAAGATCTAAATGTTTGAATGCAGTAAAAATCATCATTCATTATGCCAAAGACCAGAAAATTTACAACTTGAATAAAAAGGCAATCAACTAATGCCAATACAAAGGTAAAGGAGATATTAAAATTATCTGCCAAACATTTCAGCATAATCATCATAAAAATGCCTCAACAATCAATTACAAATTATCTTGAAGCAAATGAAAAAATAGAAATGTCAGCAGATGAATAGAAAATTATAAAAAGAATCAAATAGAAATTATAGAACTAAAAAAAAATACAAAAGCAAAATTGAAAACTTGCTACATGAGTTTAAGAATAGAATGGAGATAACAGGAGACAGAACCATTAAATTTGAGAAGAAATGAATAGAATTTATTCACTCTAAACTACAAAATTTAAATTGATTAAAACATGCAAACAAACAGCCAAGCGTAGTTTTAGTGACCTGTGTGATAAAACAAAATATCAAACATTGTAGTATTGGAATCTCAGGGGAAGGAGAAAGAATGTGGTTCTGAAAAAATATTCAAATAAATACTAAAAAAGAAAAAATACAGAGAAGTAAATGAGAATAATACAATGCATCAAAACATGTGAGATATGCTTAAAGTAGTGTAGAGAGCAAAATTGGTAGCATTAAATGCTCCCATCAGAAAAACATAAATGCTCCCATCAGAAAAACTAAGGTTTCAAATCAATAATCAATATTCTGATTTTAAGAACTAGAAGAAAATTGCCAATATCCCTCCAAAAACACTTTGATGGTAGGCAGCCTGAAAAACATACAAAACTTTAAATACATTTCTAAGAATAAAACATTTCAGAGTGGATATGTTCTATTTTTTTTCCCTTAAATCTTAAAAACATATGCTTTGAAATGTTTAAGATAGTTATGACTTATCCTTTGCTTAGTTGATCAGTTCAGCTAGATGATAAGATGTTTTACAAGTTTAGATAGATTAAAGAGTACATCCTGTAGACTTTTGAGGTCTTGTCATGGAGTATCAAGGACATTTACTTGTATATATGTGACTGAGAATGAGGGGATTTTTTTTAGTTCAATGGCTACATGATCATTTGTATTACCAGTTTGGAATGACTATACATAGGATCATACATAGGATCCTATACAGAGGCATTCAAATTCTGATACTTGGAAAAAAATCAATACAAAAAAGTAAAAAGAAAATGAGAAAATTTGATATATTGCTGACAACTATTAGGTGTCCAGAAAATTATGCCTGAAAATTGCATAGTAAATAAACAGATTTGCTCATCATACTAGTACACAGAATAAAAAGAAATAAAATTCCAAAGCATAGATAACACAGAATCTTTATAAATCATTAAGTATCAATTTGGCATCTTCTTTATAGGGAGTGATTTTTAAAGCATCAATTTTTATTTCATAATGAATATCTTGGCTAAATTCAACATCATTTTATATTTAAATTTATATAAACCTTAATCTTAACTTTCATATTGATTTAAAACAAAAATATGAAGTAAAATGTAAATGTAAAGGATTAGCAACAGAAGTTTGATTGTTTTTGTTGTTGTTTCTTTTTTTTTAATGTGAATACCCAGGTAGCAGAGTTAATCCAAAAAATTATATGCTTCGATATCTGCTTGCCCCTTTCTTACATGGCAGTAGATCCTTTTTCTAAATAAGATACCATTCACAGGTCCCAATGATCAGGATACGGACATATTTGAGGGGGATCACCATTCAACCTACTACAGTACTTAATCTTAAATGTGTGGCACTAACACATTTTTGAGAGATATTCCATGTTTCCTCTGTCAATAACTTTTTAGTTGTATTATATTTTCAGTATTTTGTAAAATATTAAAGATAAAGCGCGTCATTAGTCAACTTCAGTTCTTAGCCTTCTGGGTTTCTTCATATAAGTTCACATGGCAAGTTTTCTTTAGAGCAAGAAACAAAGAAAGTGTTCAAGAAAAGACAGGCAGGATCAGGGAGACCATTCTAAGAGCTATTACCATAATTATCTGGGCAGATCAGAGATGACGTTAGCTTGTACCAGGGGATAGCAGTAGAGGTGGCAAGACTTTGTTGAGCTCTAGGAAAGGGTACAAAGAAATTGTCAAAAGAATTTCTTGAGAGATAAGATGTGGGAGTTAATAAAGACAGCATTGTAAGAGCAGTAATATAAAGTTTTCTTCCAAAACAATTGTATTCTTTGGGGAAGAACAACTTCTCTCTTCTCTACCACTTATTTCAACACCTATAAAGTTCTCAATAATCTGAATAAATGAGTGAATCAATGTGCAATTAGATCAATCTAACAAAATTAAACACATCTGAAAGTTATCAAAGGAAAGCAAACCTACATATTCTCCAATAACGCTACAAAGAAAAATTGATCAGGTAAATTTTAGTATTTAGTAACAAGGACTTTAATATAATACATAATGTCAGAACATTTTCAGAAACAGTTTAACTGATGAGATAGTGTGATAATAGGAACAGGTGATATTAACACAGAGCATGTGTACGAAGGCTGAAGTAAACAGCAATAACAAAAACAAAATTTTTGAAGAGTTTTTCAGGATGACTTATTCAAGCTACCTTACTTAAATAATTAAAACTCATAAATAGTATTTGTTATTTTGACAATGAGTGTGAAACTAATCCAACATTTTAAATTAGGAAATTTACAAATTTGTGAAGCAATACTATATGGAAAGTTTTGTTTTTTATACATGTTGTTTGGTAAATTGCCACTTCAATTTGAGTTATTAAAATTTCTGGTGAAACAAATGACAGTGTCCTGTTACAGGTAGAGTCATGATTAGACATTTTTTTGTATGTGTGAACTTGGCTAGGCTATAGTACCAGTTATTTTAATCAGCCATTAATCTAAGTATTGATGTAAATATACTTTGTAGATGTGATTAACATCTACAATCAATTGACTTTAAGTAAAGAAAATTACATTTCTGATGTGGTGGGCCTCATCTAATCTATTAGAGACCTAAAAGCAAAATCTGAGGTTTCCTGGAGAAGAAATCCTGCCTCAAAACTGCAGTAGTAACGTTCCCATGCTTTTAGCATGCCAGCCTGCCCTCCAGATTCTACACTCACCAGCTCTCCCACTCATGGAAGCCAATTCTTCATAATAAAATAAATTACACTATGTACATATAGCTACAGCTATAGATAAATCATATATCTGTATACCTACTGATATCTATACTGATGTATACGTACATAGTTCCTGTTCTGTTTATCTACAATTTAAAAATAATTGACATTAATCGGGGGTGATGGTGTGAAAATGCTAGGGATATTTGCCAGCTCCCTACAATGAGACATTAATCACAGGACAGTTAAATTCAAACTTATGGTAAAAAGGAGAAAAGCAAGGAAAATCATTAGCAAACTCTTGGTGAGAGAGTGTCATGCTCAATGCTCAAGCTCTAGAATCTGATAGCATTTGTCCAGATTCTGGTCCTATCAATTATAGGGGCACTTGGGGAAGCTACTGGCATCTCAGAATCTGAGTTTCTCATCTTCATAATGGCGTTACTAATGATTTTTAACTCATGAGTTACTGCAAGAATGTAATGAGGTCCTGTATGTAAAACATTAATACAATGTCTTGGACAAAGAGAACACATAATAAATTTAGTGGTAATTGTTATTTTCAGTTTTGATTGTGCCATTAAAGGCACAAAGGAAACAAAAAGATAAGAAGCTAGTTAAAAATACTGATACCTGAAAGGGGAAAAATCAATGCCAGCAATTTATATTAAACAATTCTAATTGATAAAGATACACTCATAGAAGAGGAAAAATCTACTGTTTTAAATACAAATATTCTTTCAATGAGGAAAACATCAAAGTTCTAATTGTCTTGGAAGTCAGTTAAAAATAAAATTAAACAAGCAAAAATGAATTTAAGAAATATTCTCTGAAGAACTCTGAAGATGATAAAAGAAAAAGAAGTCAAAGTATCAGAGAAACCCTTACTTCCGCTTATCTTGTATTACAAGTTCGTAGTTCTTTTTTGTTTGTTTTGTTTTGTGTTTTGAGGGGGAACAACAATTTTGAGACTAAAACAACACAAATCCATGGTTATTTCTCTAACAGAGATCACTCATTATTCCAACACAGTTTGCTCTTCCTTCTCAGCAGTCATGGGAATCATGCAGTAAGGGCAAGTAGATTATAGGCAGTCAAATACACAAGGTTGGGTATGGGGATGGTCGGGTCTTGCATGGAACAAAAATATGTTGCTTGGGTTAGGGAAGGAGAAGAAGCTACAAAGAAGCTAATTTTACATGATTGGCACAGCTCACAGATGAGGGTACCCCTGGGGAAAGGAGGTAAAGCACTGCTTCTGATCTTGCTATGGTTTCCCACTAAACATAACATGAAGCTATTTTTGACAAAACCATTGGAGTTAAAATATAGTGGAGTCATATCTAGAATTGCATATGCTAATGAGTTTCCCAGACCCCAGCCATCTTCAAGGATTTAGGGATTCAGTATTTGAGAACTGCAATTAAGTTTTGCTAAGGATTTTCCATAATGTAATCTGAATGTAAAATGAATGTCTTCTTTAATTTTTCTTTTAAATCTCAATTTTTCTGTTCTGCACATAAATTTCCTAGTATGACTGTCTAAATGTTTTTATATTTTCAGTTTTACAGTGAAATATACCAAACTGTGTTATCATTGTGAATCTTTTTCTATGCTGATTTTTGCTAATGAGATAGACATAGAGTGATTATATGAATCAACTTTAAATCATTCTTGAGTTGGAGTTTTTGTCTGATTTGTTTGTTTGTTTGTTTGTTACTGTTTTTAAAGGTTGCTCTTGCCAACTCCCAAAAGCCCTTCAGTTTTGGCAAGTTTTAACTAAAGAAAAATAGTAATGTCTAGCAGTTTGACACACAAAAAAGGGTACATCATAGTAGAGCTGCATGAGTTCATTAGAGGAAAAAGAAAACATTTTCCTGCCTGTTTAGAAAGTGTTAATATGATCTACCTCCATGTAGAGAAACCTTAAATAATGACTTAAAACATTGTAGATAATTTCAACCTGCCCAGGTTTCAGCACCTTTACCAGGTTGCTAGCATTTCCTACCCCACAGTCACTCTCCTCTTGGCACTTGGTCCCAAAACTCTACGACAGATGCTGCCACAACCTCCTTTTGTAAATAACTACTTTTCCCATCTATCCCTAAAGGTTTTGGTGTGAATTATGCCAAAGAAAACAAATAACCAATAAAAAACTCTTAGTTTCTTTAAGGAGGATATGAGTGTAGCATAGTGGCTATCACTTGAATTCCAGGAGCCTCAAATTGTCATTGTGGGGAGACAGAAGGCTTTACAGAAAACCACCATGCAAACAAAATATGAAAGGGTTATTTCACCAAATTAATCCCGGAGACAAACAACAATGTCTTAATCCCCTTCAGAATTGCAATATAAGCAGCAGAGATATTTTTCCTCATCACACCAAACACACATTTTATCCAAGGCCAGAAGCATCCCAATTCTTTTCTTTTCTTTTTTCTTTTCCACAGTTGTCAGAGAAGATGTTGGAAATTAATGGTTACTGATATAAACCAATTTATGCATATTTGTATTCTGAAACACAATGCGGGGATCTGTCCCACCATCCTGGGGACAGTCAATAGTCTATAGAATTTCCTTGATTATGTCTCTCTTAATGGGTTTGTGTTATTCAATTGTTGTTCTGATTATGCTGTGTAACAAATAATTCCAAAGTTCCTGTGACTTTTGAAAAGTAGCACTTACTTTTTTGTATACACGTCTGTGACTTAGGGCAGCAATTTTCAACTGGTGTGCCTAAAGAATTAAAAAAAAATACAATACTTGACTACTCAGTAAGGGGCTGTGATCTTTTTTCCCTTATACTTCCACACAAAAAAAATGATCCCACACAACACAACAATAGTCACCCTGCAGGGATGAATCAAAATTATGTTGTTCTTTTTGGTCAGATCAGTAAAAACATATTTTTTTTTGGTGTGCCGTGGAATTTCAGTGATTAATTTATATGTGCCAAGATATCAAAAAGGTTAAAAATCATGGAGTTAGAGTGGAGAGCTCTGTGTAAGGCAGCAGGTCTATATCAGAAGAGCCTGTGTGTTTTTCATTCCGGGAGGAGAAGCTAGCTACATGAGGCGAGTCTTACCATATGAAGGGCAGGAACGCAAGTCGACAAGAAAAACCTTGTGAAAACACTAAGGCCTCTTCTAAATTCCCACTTTCTAATGGAGTAGGAATGTACATTCTACCTGCAGTGTACCATGGTGAAAATGGAGAGTGATAAAGGAATTGTGAAAAATATAATGCAATCTATGTGAGGGGTTGTCTCCAAATTGTTGTGCCCAGCTACTACAATGTTGACAAACTGTTAAATTACTCAACAAGGAAATGTTTTCTCCCAGGTTTTGCATGCCATATACTCTAATGGTATAAATATATTTCCATTTTAGAGGAAATATTTAATGAAACGTTATATGACAACAGTAACTATTAACAAAAGCAGCATTCTACTTTAATGAAGAACTCTAAATTTTACAAGACATCTGAACACCTCTTTGAGTTCCTAGCCAATAGTGTTGAGTATGACATTTTTGTCTATGTTTATATAAAAATACACCCAGCAAACATTACAGACTAAAATGACTCTGCCAGTTTTAATACTTTTCTTTGATATTTTGCTAAAAGTAAAAATGGTTTATATTTAGAGTTTTTAGGAAAGTATGGTATTGTTTAATGTTCATGTCATAATGGCTCATCACTTCAAAGAAAGTGGCTCACCAGCTGTGGAATTCAAAGTATGTCAATAATACTCTATTATAAAACATTCAAACATATCATTGTAGGATAAACTTAATAGATTAAAGCACAGCCAATATTTTTTTTATACAGAGCAGAAATATTCAAGGTAGAGAAAGACTGAATCCAAAGCTTGAGGAATTCAACCTGAGAACATCAAACTGCACTGGACTAAATTAAAAACATTGGTTAATGAATGATAAAAGGTAAATATTTGGGGAGATACTAAATGAAAATGTTTACTATTATTACTTAAATCATGTAATCCTCTAGAATTCATACTCTATAAAGGTCCTCTTTTGATTTTCTGGACATAATTCCACTGTGTGTGTGTGAGGAGGGGTCGTTTCCTCTCACACTAACAAGTAGTCTCAGACACCAACAGAGTGTCAAAGAATTCAGCTCACTTCTGATGCCTACCTACCTGGAGACAGCATCAGAATTTCCACAGGTGAAGGGTTCAGTCCTCCAAGACTGTTCCCATGCCTGTGTCAGATGCCTGTAGCAAGCCTAGGTTGTTACCTATACTGCTTCTGACTGACAAGCTATAAATCAGCGGTTCCTATGACTCCCTCCATGTGTTCAGTTAATTTGATAGAGTAACTCAGAGAACTCAGGAAATTAGATTATCTATGTATTATAGAAGAACACAACTTAGAAACAGCCAAATGGGAGAGATCTACAGAGCAATGTATGAGGAAAGTGCCAGGAGCTTCCATGCCCTCTCTAGGCGAGCGGTTCTCCCCAAAACTCTGTGTGTTTACCAACCTGGAAGCTCTCTAAATTCTGCCATTTTGAGTTTTAATGGAGGCTTTATTACATAGGCAGGTTGATTAAATCGTTGGTTATTGGTGGTTGAACTTCATCCCTAGTCCGTCTCCCCTTCCAGAAGGTCAAGGGGTTAGACTGAAATTTTCAACCCTCTCATTACATAGTTGGTTTTCCTAGAAATGAGCACCACCTTAGGTAGCATCCAAAAGTCATCTCACTAACATAACTAAAGGCTGATTTCATCCCTTATAAAATTTCAAGGGTCTTAGGAGGTCTATGTAGGGAAAGGACGAAAACTGAATACGTATTTCTGATTACAAATCACATCACCCACCCTTTATCTATTTATGTTTGGGTTTTTATCATTAGCCCTTGGTGTTGAATTAATAGATAAATGCTTACCCTAGAAATATTTATCCTAATTTCCTGGAGTTGAGTTGTGGATTTGGAGTATTTAAAAATTGCAGAAACAATTCAAATAAAGACATAAATTTGAAAACTTACTCCTTAAAATTCTCCAAAAAGAAAGAGGATTTGTAGACATTTCAAATGAAGAACTTTTAGGGAAGAGAAGACATAAGCGTATGGTAGGCAGCATGAAGGGAACAAAAGAGTAGCAGCTTTGTGGCTGTGAGGATTTGAGGAGCGGAGGGAGGAAGCAGCGCCGCTGGTGCCCAGTGGATGGCAGCTGTGTGGGAGTGGCCAGCCAGGTGAGACGTGGCCCTAAAGGGTGACAAGTACTGCAAGAAATACACTGCTGAAAAAAAAAATGGAGGGCAGAGAAAAAGCTTTCTGACCTGTCTTATAACCAGACCCTTGCCTCCCCCGCCACCCACCATGATAGGTTAAATCTAACTGGAAGGCAGCCAGTAAGAATGCCCTGGTACTGCTTGGTACACAGGACACAAATCAGGGCACAGGAAAATGAAGGACAGATCTGGAAGGGGAAAACTCCAGTATGCACCTTCCTCTGAAAAAGTGACTACAGTAGGGAGATAATAATGACTAAGGTCAGTGGTGACAACGTAATGAGCATGTAGCCACACAAACCAAATTGACAATGGCCAGCATTCAAGAGCAAAGTGTAAAGCAATGAAAGTGAAAGTATTGATTCTCTATCAAGAAAACATGTGTGACGTCCTGGAGCACCACCAGGAGAAGAGAGGGAAACAAGTTGTGGTAATTCAGCTGGAAGAACTCATACATAAAGAATTAATCTGCCATCCCAGGGGCGAAACTTAGACCTTAGCACAGTTATCTTAAAATATATAAATGAAGTCTATCCTCACTTCTAAGAGATGCTGTAGTTGAATATACTAATATTTTTAGTAAGGCTCACAAATTTTTTTTTAATAAAAACAAATATTTTCTTAGTGCCTTTTATCTAATATCTCTTGCATCACTATAGATTAAGTATTTTTATATGAGCCTTTTCCCAAGCATTTGTGAAGAATTCATTTCTATTTCTTTCCTCTTGTTTAAGTATATAATATTATGGACTTTTATATAAGAAGTTATTTTACATACCGCAGATTTTATTGTCATATTTGTATCAGAGTATGTAGTTAATGACTCTTCTTTCACATTTAGGAATTTGAAACTGTAGCTTCCTTTTTCATCTTCAGGAACTTTGCAGCAATACAGGAAAAATAATATCGATGAACTTAAAATATTCTGAATTACTCTTTACCCTAAAATTGTATTTATTAACTCACATTCAATTTTGGATGTGAAGATATTTTTGTGAAATTGATGAAGATAAAGTTGCTGTGCCAATTTAATCTTCTCTTAAAGAATCAGAAACAATATTCTAAGCTGTAAAGAAGGAGTAGAAATATGTTTTTTCAAAAGCTAAGTTTAAGAAGTAGTAGCTTGTAATCCCTTAAACTTTTTATATTCTCTCACTGGGTCTGGAAAACTATGGCCTGCAGGACAAGTCCTGCCCACTGCTCAGTTTCCTAAAAAAGTTTCATTAAAATACAACACGTTACTCATTTATATGTTACACATGGCTTCTTTCAGAGAAAAACAGCAGAATGAAGTTGCAACAGAGACCTCATGGCCCACAAAACCTAAAATATTTACTATCTGGTACAGAAAAAGTTGTCCACTCCTACTATGTAGTGATGTCCTTTATTAATATTAAAAAAAAGTACATAATACATTTTGGCCTGGTATATTACTGGTGTAGCAATAATATATAATTCTAAAAAGTAACTACTTTTGCAATTCTTTCAATGACAGATGGAATTTATAATAGAAAAATTGGGAAAGTAAAATCCTTCTTATAAAACTATATTAGGCCAGAACATAATAGACACTCCATGAACTTTTATTCAAAAGCATACAATTAATTGCACATTGAAAAGTTGTTCAAAGGATATATGATGAGGTCTGCCTGGAGAAAATCCAGCCATTATTAATATAATGAGAACAGTTTGCACCACATCGATATAACCTGGTAGCCAAGGAGAGTGGACTGGAACGTGCATATGTGAACAATGACAACTTCACTGTACTAGTCAGTGGGGATGGTAAACCTGCTGAGGGAGCATGTGTACTGTGTGGCTGTCACATTCAAAATGACTGAACAGGTATATCGAATCTGCATCAAATTTTGCATTAAGCTTGAACATTCTTCCACTGAAACTATTTGTATGATTCAGAATTCTGCAGCTATTGGCAACAGGTGATTGGTAGCTTCATCATGACAACGCACCCACTTGTGCATCACCTCTTGTGCAGGGTATTTTGACAAAACACCAAATCGCCCAGGTGAGTCAGTCCCTCTGCAACCCAGAGTTGGTGCCCTCTGACTTCTGGCTTTTCCCAAATTTAAAATCACCTTTGAAGGGGAAATAATTTCAGACTTGATGAGATTCAGGAAAATACGATAGGGTAGCTGATGGCGATTGGGAGAACTGTGTGAGGTCCCAAGGTGGCTACTTTGAAAGGGACTGAGGCATCATTGTCCTGTGTACAATGTTTCTTGTATCTTGTATCTTCTTCAATAAATGTTGCAAAAATGTCTTCTATTTTTCATATTATACAGCTGGATACCTTCTGGACAGATCTGGTATGCATATTTACTATAAATAACATATTAAATTTAAGGTAGTTATAAATTCTGCCTACATTTAATAATGTTCCTTCATATTAGGCCCATATTTTTTAAGAATAATATGCATTTAGCATTCTACTTAATAAAGTATCTTATTCTATATTTTATTATTAATGGATTTAAATACCTCTGTGCAACAATATATCCAATATTTCAAGCAGAGTTTGAGAACCAAATCCATGTTGCAGCTTCTCTTTTCCAGCAAAAATGTTAGAAATGATTGAATTCACTAAACCAAATAAAATATATGAACAAAGTTTAGAAAATACAAAGAATTCACTATCTACCAGAAACTATAAAGAACCTGTGAAAACAGGCAAGCAGTCAGGATAAGGCTGGAGAAACCTACAAGCAAAATGTGTGCAGAAAGGGCTCCTTGAAAGGATGGGGGCAACACTCAGTGCAGCGATCCATCCAAGGAGGGGGTGGTCATACAGGCAGGAGCTACCAAGAGGTGGCTCTCTTGACCATCTAAATAACCAGGAGTGACAGTCCCAAGCAAAGAGCCTTCATCTACACATTTGTTCACCCACTTGGGTCCAGCAGCAACCCAAGTGATGGTTTTCTCTTCACTTTGAGGGGTGACACGACAGTTCCAGGTGGACCAGGAGGAACTGTGACTTTCCTGTCTATAAATGCCGGTTAGGGAAATCCTCCATTCTGCCAAACTTTTTTCCTTCACTTGTCTGATTCTATGTTTATATAAACAACAGTTCTAACTCTAAAGCAAGTCCTGACCAGCCCGATGTGTATATGAAAATTGCCTAAGCACATTTATCAAAGTGTAACAAGTTACCAAGCACAAACATTTTATACACATATGCACAGTGGATATGTACATGATAAATACACATATGTTATATATCACATATGTAAGGCATGTGTGTATACATGATTTTTATATGTACGTATATATTTAGGGGAACCTATAGTATCACAGAAAGACATGACAATAAATAAGCAGAAATAGCATAACGAAAGTAACAGAGATAACCAAGCAAATAAAAGAGGAATATAAGGTCAACATATTTAATACTCCTCAGGGAGATACATTAAAGTACAGGATACATTTTAAAAATTGCAAAGAGATCATGATATATAAATTTTTGATAATTTAAATTAATAAAAATATAAATGGTAATCATAGACAAGGCTAAAATAAAGATGGTGTTTGACATTATCTAAAAATTAGATAGTAGAGCCAGAAATAAAGGTTAATTGAAGTGAAATATAGCTTTGATGTTTTTTCCACCCTTAAGAGAAATTCCAAAAGGAATGGCTGGAGAGAAGAGATAAAAGCAATCGTCAAATAATTTATATAAAGTCTCCAAAAATAGGGGTAAAAAAAAGAGAACTCAGATACAAATTGCTCAAATTAAGGACTGACACGTTGAGCAGAATAAATTAATAACTACAAAAATGTTGCTGTTAAGACTAAACAGAGATAAAATAATAATAATTTACTAATTACTAAGAATCAGATTTCAACGATAAATGAAAATTTAAAAAAATTAAAAAAAATCAGTTTTATCTCAGATTTATCATCAGCAAAACAAACTACTAGTACTACAACTACTACTATTAATAATGATAACAATAATATGAAACAGTTCATTTTTTAAGTTTCTAAGGAAATGAACATTACTACTAAGGTTCCAGAGCCATTGCTATTTTAGTGTCTAAGGGCAAAATAAATTTACTTTTAAATAAAGTAAAAGGAATTAGACAATTTGACTCTTCAGATCCTCTATAAAAATCATTGAAAATTTATTTCCCCCAAGTGATCAAGCAATTTAAGAGCAAATGGGAGCAAGTTATTTGTGTATCAAAAAGAAGGATTAATACTAAGTCTACATAAATATTAGTCATACATTTATCAAAGAAAATATATAACAATATGGCATGAAATCCTAAATAATGTCAAATTAGAAAGATGTAGGAAAGGGATATCAGGAGAAAATGAAAATATGCATGGTTAGCTACCCAATACTTTAAATTTTATTCACTTTTCTGTTCAATGACACCTCTCTGCAATGTTTACCCCTTATTGTTCTATTCAAGACAGCACATTTTGATATCCTATATCCCATTGCCATACTTTTAAAAACTATTTCTGAAATAAATATTACAGCATGGGATTCAATATTTATTCATTGAATAGTCTACTATTTGTTTCAACCAAAAAAATATATCAGCATTATGAAATCAGAGATTTTGTTTTGTATATGACTATATAGTGGACACCGAGAATGATGTTAAATACACAGTAGCTACTCAATAAGTATTTCTTAAATAAGTGAATAAATGATTAGTTGAGTCAATAGTTTTAAACCATACAATAAACACTATCAAGTTATTAAAATAATGAGATAACTCTAATTTTACCAATAGGACAAATTTCAAAATAATATTAAATGGGAAATCAAAGGGTACTAGTTTAAAATGAGTGATTTCATTTATTACTTTCATTTTATGAGCTTAAATAAATGATTATAACAAAACCATACAAGAAAAGGGACTGCAAATTCATTTATATATAAACAGAGAAAGTGAATATCAGAATCATAAGTATAATATATTAAATAAAAATATAGACCTGACAATGCTGGGATTACTCACAAATGCATGAATAATTTAACATTTAAAAAACATATTATATGTAATGACATCTAATCTGCTAATAAAGGAAAGGAGAAAAGGCATAACAAAATTATTCCAATGGATCACAGAATATATTTAATATATTACATCCAATGGGGTTATAAAAAATACAAATTTTAATTAAATAATCTCAAGAGTAAACTAAAAGAAGGGCAAACTTTTTATGTGGAGAAAGAGTCTGAAAAAATGGATCATATATAATGGCTAAATATTAGAAATACTTTATTAAAGAACAGACCAGATACTGGCTCTCCCCTGACATTAAATTTGTGCAGAAGGTTGCAGCTAATGTAATTATAGATAAAGAAATGGAAGTAGTTTGAGAGTAAGAAATACAATTCATTATCTCTAGATGATATATTTGAAAACCTAGCATGCAGGTAAATCAACCAAGAACAATAAAAAATTTAAGTGAACTTATAATACTGGTTAACATTTTTATTGCATTTAAAAATTTTCCTAAGTAGTATTAGAGGTTCTTTACATGTATTACCTTATTTAATTCTAATTTTTAAATTTGAAATTATTGCTATTTTTATAATAAATTCTATCATGACCTCTATTTTATAAATAAGGAAAATTGAGACAAAAATATAATTAATTTCTCCATAGTCACTTGTATGGTTAATAAGTTGCAAAACAGGGATTCAGTATGGTGCTGAAGCTCATGATTGAATTGTCAAAGCTTTACTGCTTCTTCTGTTTCAGTCATGGCCAATTAAGAAACATATTAATAAAAAGTTCAATATCCATTGCAACTATAAACTATAAAGAACATAGGAATAAATCTAAGAAGAATTTATAAAACCCTGCAAAAGAAAATACTGAAATTTTACATAAAGACAGTAATAAAAATATGAATAAATGGAGATAGAAAGACAGAAAATGGCAATAATATAAAGATAGCTGAGTCTCCAAAATAATACATAATTATAATCTAGTTCCATCAAAATACCAATACAATTATTATAAAACATATTAAGGGAATTTTCAACTTTATCCAGCAAAGTTAACATGTAAGAATAGCCAAGATAAATTTGAAAAAGCAGAACAAGAAATAGAAATTACCCTATCAATGATCAAATTACACTGTAAGTGGTATTAAAATAGTAATTAAAAATCATTAATAAATTAATTAATGGAACAGAGTCTACAACAGATTCTTGTGTATTTTGGGAAGATACTGTGCATTCTCCCAGCTTGGAAGAAATCAATATTATCTATTATAATGCATGTCAAAACAAAAGGATCTACTCTTAGTAAACAAACAGTAAAAGATAATAACTACTAAAAATTACTAAACATCTTGTATACTTGTAGAGTCTCAGAGAGAATCCATTTTTGAATAAGAAAAAACAAAGTCATGGGAGAAAATATTAACAAAATATTTACTGTAACTAGAGCAGCATTATTAAAGTATACATATAAACAGACTAGAGGAAAAATTTGGAGCATGCATGTAAAGTCATTGATATTTATAATAAATTAATAATGTTTATAAATCAATAGCAAAAATGAGAATAGAGGATAAAATGATAGATAAATACATAAAAAGATCATCGATATCACA
This sequence comes from Pteronotus mesoamericanus, assembly GCF_021234165.1. Lineage (NCBI taxonomy): Eukaryota > Metazoa > Chordata > Mammalia > Chiroptera > Mormoopidae > Pteronotus > Pteronotus mesoamericanus. The sequence goes on along the minus strand of NW_026555085.1, from coordinate 52,178,621 downwards.
ATTTTTAGAAAAATCCACAGTGAAGACATAAAATATATTTTTTTCATTTATCACAATGCCAAAAATTAAGAAGTTTGATAACATTAATAATTACTGAAGGTGTCAAAAATCTGATATTGTTGTTTGGAAAGTCATTGGTAAAACCCAAGATAGAAGGACACTGTTACCTGTTAACATTTAACATTATTTAAGCACAGTTATGGAAATTGCACACATATCCAAGAATACATGTAAAAGGGCTATTGAATCTAGAATAATGAGACAGCAGATACAGTTAGATGTTAATCTTTAGGGAAAATATTGTGTGATTCATACTTTGACCAACTATAAAGTAGTTAAAATGACAGGTGGATCACATATACTGATATAAAGTAAAATCTCTAATGTATATTGACAAATTGTTGAACAATGACAAAAAAAAGCAAGTTTGAAGACAAGCTTAGAATGTATAAAGCCAAAAAAATGATGCTATGCTGTTATAAATGAGAAAAAAACTAGAATATCTGTAAATGTATAAAACTACTTGATTTTATCTAGTGAACTGAATTTCAAAGTGTGACAGGTAACTCCAAAAAAGGAAGAGTAACACAAACTGTTTAACTTTGGACAGATCACAGGAAGAAATAAGTGGGCTAGAAAAAGCTAAAAATTGAATGGTTCTTAAATTGCTGTTCTGAGAGTTCACAATACCAGACAGAACCAGACATAAGGTGCTACAAATATTTACTGTCAAGAACAATGAGGGACCTGAGATTTTACCCTTCTTACAAGATTGAATTTTAGCTTGCCATAGGTTCATGGATGCTGGCAGAAGATGCAAGATTCCTGAGTCAGAAACAAAGGATTTTATTACTCAAGAGCCAGAATGAGCTTCATATTCACACTGGCTCTTCTTGTCTCTGAAGTCACCATAGATAGGTGGGTGGAGGAGGACCAAATGGATGATGTTTACAATAAACTAATCAAACCACAGTCAGAACCATCTGGGGAAAGGTAGAAGATCCAACAACCAGTTAATCTAGGACAGTTTCAGTTGTATGGGAGAACTACACCACAGCATTTTCCTTCCAGAGCAAGGCATCTCAGGCAGTTAGGAAAGACAAAAGATAATTAATGCCTCTTTTAACATGATTCCTCCACACAGAGAATTGTTTTCTAACTCATGCCATCTTGTTAACATGGGTCAACACCAGGTATTTCCAAGAAATACAGGGGACAGAGCAGAAAACTTGCTTAGTCCATCACAGTAGTGCATGAACACAAAATATCATATTCCAGACTCTGCCCTCATATGAATAAACTCTTAAACTGCTTGAGGAGTGTCAGGAAAGTCTCCCAACTAAAAAGCCCAAGGGATTATGTATTAACTTGAAGGAGAAAAAACACAAGTCATCTTCTGCTGCAGAAGGGAGAGAAAATTCACTTGGGCTGAGGATTCTACACTAATAAAAGACAGTTCCTCTATTGCTCTGAGAGGATATGTAAACTTCCTCTCAACATGGCTTGGCTGCCAGGAGATGGACAAATTTTAAGAAAGTTCTGTCGCTGGGGCCCAGGCATGCAGGGCCTGCATCTAGGCCAGGAAAACTGAGAACTACCCTGTCCTGACACTACACTTAGAGTTAGTAAAAAATCACAGCAATGGGCAGCTGGGGGGAGGAGGGGCAAGACCGGAAAGAGACCATCAGGGTGAGGCAGGCATATAGGTTTCACAGAAGCACAGGGTGAAACATGAAGAACAGGTTAGGAGCATCCTGTCACTGAAGGAATGTGAAGTTTGTGGTGTGCTGGGATAATCATAAAATAACAAAAGTCAGAAACCAGCTCCACTATTGACTGAATGGAATCCCCCACACGAAGAGCCTGAGATTCTGCTTACTGTGGTTTCTAATGTTCTTTAGCATATAATGCCCATTATTCAATAAAAAGTTTCCCAATAAATCAAATAAAAAAGAAACAACCAATTGCTGGGAAAATACATAGTTGACAGAATCAGGCCTAGAGATCATCAAGTTATTAAAACTATCATATAAGGATTTTTTAGAAAATGATGACAAATATTTTATTTTTTAAATTATTTTTAATTTTTTTTTATTGTTCAAATACATTTGTCTCCATTTTCCTGCCGCCACTTTCCCCTATTCCACCCACTCCCCCCTCCCACCCTCAATCCTTCCCCATTCTGGCTTTATCTATGAGACCATGGGTCCTTTATACACGTTCCTTGATTTCACCCTTCCCCTTCCTTTCCCCATTATCCCCCTCCCTCTTTCCTTCTTGTTACTGTCGGTTTGTTTTTTCTATCAATGCTGCTGGTTATATTTTTCTACCTTGTTTTTTTTTTGTTGATTAGGTTCCACTTATAGATGAGATCATATGGTATTTGTCTTTCACTCCCTGGCTTATTTTGCTTAGCATAATGCTCTCCAGTTCTATCCATGCTGTCATGAAGTGTAGTAGCTCTATTTTAAAGGAGATGCTTGGAAAAAAGACTACATGACAGTACAGGAAGGGCATTTTGTTAGAGAGACAGAGAAAAGAAAAAAGAGACACACATATGGAAGTGGTTCCTCTAAAAAGAGATATCAAATATAAAGAATTCCACTGATGGTATTTTCAACTGACAGGATGCAGCAGAAATTAAAATTTTAGTTGAAGAAAAGTGGTCCAAACTTATATAGGAAGGAAAGAAGGAAGAAGGATTGAAGGAAAGGAAAGGAAAGAGGGAGGGGGGAAAGAAAGGATGAAAAGGATTTAAAGCCATTTAGAACATAGCATCCATAGGCTGTGTGACAACATTAAATAATCCTAACATGTGCAATTGAAGTCTCAGTAGAAGAGGAGTGATAGGAGAGGGTAGAAGATATATTTGAAGATATAATGGCATAAACACACACACACGTACTTAGTAAATACTGCTGATGGCAAAAAATTATTGAAGACAGTGTGAGAGAAAAAAGTAACTTATTTAGAGAACAAAAAATTTGAAATAGAGTAGCTTTTGGTTACAAAAAAAGAAAGTTTGAAAGAAAGACCAGAGGATAATGCAATGACACATAAAAATACTTTAAATAGAACGTATAACTCCAAACTTTATATCCAATGAAAATATATTTCAAAACTAAAGTCAAAGACATTTCAGATAAACAAAACTAGAGAACGTGTCTTCAGTGGATTGCCCTATAAGAAATAGTAAAGGAAGGAGTGTGATATCAAATGTAAATTGAGATCAATAAAATAAATAAATGCAACATAATAAATAAAAGTGCATAAGTATAAATATGATAACTATAAAACACATTTAAAAATTTCTTTAAAAGATAACTGACTGCCTACAACATAAATAATAATAATCTGTCTTGAGGATTATTGTATAGATATATGTAAAATAAGGTATGAAAACAATAGCACACTATATGGGAAGTGGGATATAAAAGGCTTCTTATATCATACATAAAGTGGTATGATAAGATATGAAGGCAAATTCTAATAAATTATAGAAATATACTGTAAGCTTTAAACACTAAATAAAAGGGAGTTCTAACAAATAAGCTGACAGTGAAGATAAACAAGACCATATATTTTACATTAATTTAGAAAATAAATAGAAATCCTCAAAAATGGCAGGGAATAGGAGAAAAAGTAACAAAGAACAGGTGGGTTAAATAGTACAAAGAAACTATCAATATGACAAATTCAAATCAAACCATGTAAATTGTATAAATAGCCCAATTACAAGTTACAGTGCCAGATTAGATAAATTAGAACTTTATGGGTAAAATATGAAGACACAGAAAATATAAAATAATTTGAAATGAATGAAGATAAAAATGCAGTATATAAAAGATTATAGGATCAGGTAAAGTAATGTTTATAGGGATAGAGTATTCAATATTTGTATTAGAAAACAGGCAAAGTCTCAAATCAATCATTTAAATCTCCCTCTTAAAAACTAGTATATGTAGAGCAAAATAAAACAAAATCAAGTAGAATTGCTAAAATAAAAAAAAACATAGGCACAGAAATAAATGAAATTGAAAACAATAAAATGAGGGAAAAAGAATATCAAAAGTTATTTATTTGAAAAGATCAATAAAGTCCCTAAAATTCCAGCTAAATTAACAAGAAAAAGAGAGAAGATAGAAATTACTAATACTGAGAATAAAAGTCATTACTGACTTCACAGCTATAAAACTAATGATAAAGGGATACTTCGAACAATTCTGTGCAAGTCAATTCACTAACAATGATAAAATTCAAAACATAAAGGAGGCAAAATCTACCAAAATTCATCATCATGAAATATAGAACCTGAATATTATTACACATATTAAAGGAGTTGAACTCATTGTTAAACTTTCTCAAAATAGAAATATCTGCCTGCATGGTTAAAGACTTAAGAATTCTACAAAACAGTGAAATAAGAAATAATAGCAATTCTAGATAATCTACAAACCCTGAAGAAACAAAATTCAAGAATAATTAATTAATGGAGACACATACAGTGTCTATGGATTCGAAACCCAATATCTTTAAGATGTTAATTTTTCCTAACAGATCTTTGGTTTTGATCAGTGCCACTGTGTGTTGATAAAAATAGAGGCTTATAGGAAATTTTATAGCACTCAGTGCTTATATTAGAAAAAATAACAGTATGAATGAATGCATGAATTAATTAATTCATTCCCCAGGAATAATTTCTATCAATATTGACAGGAAAATTCTAAAAGTTACCTGGAAAACCAAACAAACTAGACTAATTTTAAAAAGATCAAAAAGAACAATGTGATAGAGCTAACCACACTTGATTTTATATTAAGATGTAGTTACAGTGATTAAGATACTGTGGTTACAGGAAATTTATATACCTGCTGATTTGAATAAACAGTCTAGAGAAGAATTTAAAGATTGTATGGTCAATTTTTATGACAAAAGAGCAAAGGCAATCAAAGGAAGAGGATAGTCATTTTAACAAGTGGCATAGAAAAATTAAATATACATATACAAAAAAGTGAATGTTGACCTATACTTCACACCACATGGAGATTAAATTTACTATATATATAAATTATATCTTCTATAAACTTAACTAAAATTATTTAAGAACAGATGATGCCTTTTATTTCTTACAATAATACATTCTGTACACATAAATGTGTGCAAACACATGAAGTAGTTCAGAAATATACTCAAGAACACTTCCTGTTACGTACTAGCATAGTTCTTCAGTTTCGCACAAATTAACTCATTCAATTTTCAAAGAAACCAAATAGGTAGCTACTATATTTATCTCAATATTAAGGGACAGAGATGAAAAATAACTTTGACAAGGTAACATTTAATTGTACGTGGTCAATGGGGCATTCAAACCTGGGTGGTCTCACTCCAGCGTATGTGCCCTTTACTGTGAAGCCATGTTGCATCTTATGCTTTAATTCCTCTCTGAACTGGTATAAACATGAAATTACAAATCTATGGAATCAAAAATAAACTGATAAGTGGGTGTTGAAAAAGACATATTAGAGCGTTTCAAATGCTCTGCATGGGTTTTGAAAATAGGTTACCAAAGATAAGTCACTAAAATACATGGGTAGGATTCAGACACAGGCTCTATCAATTTTTATTGGTGAGGCATATTTTTTTGGAGGGGAAGAAATGTATTACATCAGAAATTTCTGACATTCGTTTCGCATATTTTCAAAAGCCTAAATTTTCTTTTGGAACCTTTTTATAAAAAATCAGCGGCTAGTATTTCTTCAAGAACATAGCAAGGCTTTATTTGCAAGAGTATACATTCACATATGAGGATTGCAATGAGTAATGAGGATTGTAATGAGGATTGTAATTTTCCTTTGAAAATTAGGGCTGACTGGCAAACATCAAAATGCAATCTCTGGACGAAATCACCGCAGTTTAGACCTATTCACCATTAAAACCATGTATCCATGAAATAGTAAATAGAATGTGTAGACACACTAGATAAGCCACTCAGAGGGATCAGAATATTGACTACAATAAATCAGTAAAGTATTCCCCATTATACGACATCAGAGTGAGGGTGAAATTTCTAAAGACTTTCTCTTTATGAAATCTGTTAATGCCCTCTCGCCAAATACCAACAGGGATTCATCTGCGTTGGTTTATTGAACCATGCAATATTGGTTACCTCAAACGATGGAGAAAAGGTGTTAGAAAAACTTCTAGGTTTGAAGGTTAATATTAGGTGATTTAGGAGTGGGGTCAAGGAAAAGATGCTTTGTTACGGATTCTATCTGGTCAGGAGGAAACAGTGATATATAATTATGCATCCAGAATGAAGGAAATAAAACTCAGTTAAAGAAATAATTGCTCAAGAAGCACCAGTCACACACACTAGCTCAAGGACTACTTGGTATATCTGTGGTTTGGACAATGTTCTTCTTGTTTCTGTTTGTGCTGAAACTTTATTACAGAGTGGTCTTGTTTTTATATCTATCAAGCGTGGCCCCATCTGATGTCAGTGTTCTGTGAAATAGTTTATGTCCCTCAGGAACACACCATAGTCTAGCTGCAAACACCAGAACTAAGTCACCAAAATGAAATCCTGGGGGCTGACAGCCCCAGACCTGCCATCAGCTATCAGGGGCTAAATTCTCTTTATCAGGATAAAAGAAAGAGTTAAAAAGAATGATGAATTTATATTAAAAGAGAACTCTATATATTTTACTCTAAAACATACTGAAGCTAATATATAACAATCTGATAAACAATAGGCATACAAAAAATGATTTCTAAGTCCTTACTCACTAAAGAATTGCAAACGTCAATAACAAGAGGTGACAAAGTAATGGTTTTATTTGGAGTCATTCTGTTTTTTTCTTCCCCCCTCCTCTTCTTTGTTAATTTCTTCTGATATTTCTTGCAGCTTATGCTCACAGAAGCTTCCTTACCCTGGGATCATTTTATTATTATTTTCTGTCAGAATTTCTCAAGTCCCATTTCTTTAATTGCTCAAAGTTCAGTATTAGTAAGAAGCCTCTACCATTAGTATTTCTACAGAGATTTGCAACCTCCTATTGCATTTTAATATCTACATAAATATTTTCCATTTTTTCTATGTATAGCTGTGTGTATCTCCACTATAAATGCATTCCAAATCATCTGGGTCAAGTAAAATTTGATAGTAGAAACCATCAAATTCTATTCCCAGTTATCACAAAGAATTACCCCCTGATTAGGCCCTCATATGAAATTATGCCCCATATGGGCGAAAACCTGAACACGTTAGTTTCTCTTTCCTGAACTACTCATCTCCCTAGAGTTTGGTATCTCTTAAATGTTGCCACTTATCCACTGAATATGAACATTGCTATCAGAGATATTTCTTTTAGTAATGTTTTTGTCTATTATTTTTAGTCTTTATTTTTCAAAGTTTAATATAACATATATATTTTTAAAAATTCCTAGGCTTCTTACCCCAATCTTTTTACCAAATAGGAGATTTCATAATAAATTTGGCCACAGTAAATACAAATACACACATACACAGAGTTTGTTTTGCATAATTACATTGTAAATAAGTTGTTTGGTCTTGTCATTTACATATTCCTTAACAAATTTATTGGGTTTCAATCATTATATATTATCATAACATATGTAGATAAGGAATCAAATCATACCAATAACCTGAATTATCACTAGAGGAAGAAGCTGTCACTTTATTCCTTTGAAAATTAGGGCTGACTGGCAAACATCAAAATGCAAACAAGTTCCCCTAAGCATAGTCTGTCACTAGGAAAGAAGACAATTTTAGCAATAGCTCTGTGTGTGTTTAGGGAGAGAGGGGGGAGAGAGAGAGAGAGGGAAAAAGAAGAGGAGAGAAGAAGAAAAGAGAGGGGAAGGGAAGGGAGGAGAAGGGAGGGGAGGGGAAGAGAGAAAAGAGAAGAGATCTGACTGAATAATGACCTTACATCACACATTCTAGAAGGTGATACTTAAAACACAAATCCTTACCCAATTTATAGTCTTCTATTTGTATTTTTCAATTTGTTGTTTCTGGAAAGATTTGAAAGGATTTAAATCTACTACTTTATAATGCCTTTACATAATGAGTAAAGATTTAGACTTTTCATCTTTCAAGTATCTCGTGCTACCTGCAGGATATGTGGAATATTATCTCTCATAATGTTTCTATGGCATCCTACTAAATCTTTGCTATTCTTCTGAACCCTGGTACTATTTATTCTTGTTTTTCCATTAACAGTTATATTCTCATTATATTAAATTATAAAATTTTAGGAATAATAAAGACAGGTAGATCATAAAATATACATAAAATAAGACCATACAGGTCATTGGTATGTTGCAGAAAAGCAATACAGGCTTTCAAGGTCAGCACCTTCCCTGGTGCCCACTGTAACAGAATTGGGACTAGAGTGTTAGTCCAATTCTGTGTGAGGATATTATTCTATGTTTTCCATCCCAAAATTAATTGCTGCTAAACAAGTATTACTCAAAATTTATATATCAATAACATATGCTTTTAAATGCTATTTTATTTGAGAAGTGACAATATACAACCACTGAAATAACCTGGAAATTTAAAATAATATCTTTGTGATAAATTCTGCTCTATTTATATTTTATATTAGTATAGTTATTTGACAGTTAACTAAAGAATGTTTCTCTTTTTATCAGCTTAATAGGGACTCGAAAGCAAAAGGAAATGAAATATTCTATTTACTAACCTTTGTACTGAAAACATGGGTGAATATTGTCACAACATCTACTTAATTTTATATAACTCCATTCATAGTGAACAGTGTAGTTATAAACTACTACTTATATATTTTATATTTATATGTAATATATAATTTTATAATAGCTATTCTAAGTAAATAGCTGGTATATAAACATTCAATACATTTAGCAAAATACTTTACAATGGGTAAATGGCATGAATACTTCCCCATAAACAGAAACTGTAAATTTCTTGTAGCATTTCAATAATTTTGTTTTATAAGCTAATTTTAATTTCATCACAATAATTTTGTTTTTGTCTATTTTTCTTAATTCCAATATAAAGTAAATGCTCACCATTCTATTATGTACAACAAATAATTTAGTTGTTGCATCAAATCAGTTCTCCCTGGTTTTGCAAGTAGGTGCTTATGATTTCTAGGTATTCAATCTGTGAAATAAATTGCCCATCTGTTGTCCTAATCTGTTATTTTGATTTAGGCATTATGATTGTTTAAAACTTTCATAAAAATACACAATAACTTATTATTTTGGTTTGATATTTTAAGATTCTCAATCAATCTGTTCCCAAGCCTAGTTCTTATATATTTTAATTTAAATTGCTTTTCTAATGATAATATACTATATAAGTCAGTTTACAATCAAGTAAATGCTATCTTAAGAAGCATAATCACATTTATAATACTGTTATTTCACTTCCCTGCATGACATGGTACAGAATTATTTGCCCCTTTGATACACTCACACTTTTCTGAATAGCTTTTATAATACCAATCATTTCTTTTTTTTATAAATCTTTTTCTTGATTTATTCTATATTCATGGACTTATGCTTCTATGTAGAATTTCTAACTCTTGGATTAAGTCATTAAAAGATGAATCTGTCATTTCTAAGGGTGAAAAAAAATGTGACATTTGAATTAAAAAGAAAAAAAAGAAGCAGGTCAAACATAGGCCAAAGAAAAGGCCTATACAAATATTATTCAGTTTTCTCTTAATACACTCCTCAGATAATAAAGTGAATGATTTCTCATTAAATCTAAGCCATTTGACATACTATTTTTGCATTTAAAAGTGGCAGTACTTTTGCTACTAGTTTTGCATTTGGAAGTTTTTGCCTCCTCTATATAAAGGTTATTTTTTTAAAAATCACCATTTAAACATATCCTGGAATTATTAACACATTTTATCCAAAATCACCATCATTTTTCCATGGTGTTTTGTCTCTCTGTGTATCACATAGCATTATCCCATAGCATTAACCTTACTTTCCACTTCTTGTCCCATTTCTCCTATCTTAGCTTTCCTTAGCTCCCCACAAAGAAATATGCTAATTTCATCACTTTTAAATTTAATACAATGTCCACATTCACTACAATTTGTGGTTTTAGAACAATTTTAAGAAGTCTCAGTACTTATTTTAGTAGTAGACTTCTTTCTCATCAATTGGATATATTAGGCAATGCCAACATAGATGATATACCCTGTCTAAAATTATCCTCGTTAGAAATTTTATCCAAGAGCAGAAGCAGATATATGATGAGTCATATAAAGTTTAAGCTTTTGGGTCACTAAGTAATATGATGTCTTTCTAAAGCCTCGGAGTGGCCCCCAAATTTTATATTACTAATATACTTTTTTTTCCTCTAAGGGTATCCAAGTTATATAGACTTCAGGTACCACACAATCTAGATGCTTTCCTGCCAAGAAAGTATAGTTGATGTTTACACCTCTATGTTGTTTTAATATGTAGCTCCCACCCTAATCTTCTAATGTCTTCCATTATGATAACCTCCTTTCACATTCTTGATCACAATTTCGGGCATGTGACCTGGAGATCCACTTTAGGTCCAACTATAAGTAAGAAGATTTTTATTTTGTGTGTGAGAATTGCACTATATGATTTGAATCCTATCTTGAGTCTCAAAACTGTATGAGCAGTGTAATGATATATTAAATAAGCACTAATAGTACCAAATAATAAAAATAACTTACCATTGTGGCAACACAAATATCTGAGTGAAGAATTTAATATCAGACAAGATAAATTAGGAAAAAACGATGAATAGAGAAGAAATACAACCAAAGAAAAATACAGTGAAAAGTGCCTTCTAAATTTGAAGGTTAAATCAGAAGAAATTAAATAATGAACACTGAAAAAAATTGTAAATATTAGTAATTTGAAGGTGGACAAGATTTTTAAGTTGATATTTCAATTTCAGAGCTAACAAATTTGTACTAGTAATTGAGGTCAGAGCTTACTGCAATCATTCATCTGAAAGAATCAAACTTTTTATCATTTTCTTCATGTAAAAGTACGTAACAATTAAATAAAATATGTAAAAAGAAAGAGAAAGGACTTATAAAGACCAATGCTCATTGTAAAAGATATGCAGTAAAAATCAGGTGTTATTCTAGGTTGTCAGTCTGAACCACTAGGACTCATTAAGATTTCCCTGAAGGGACAGAGCCTGCTACTTCCAGGTTTCCTCCCTCTAGGGAAGCCTGAAAGACAGGTGACAGAAAATCAGATCAAGCAATCAAAATGTCAGACCTGCTGATTCTGCTACTTTTATGCTGGGTACTATAGTAGTTAGTTACTTAATAGGCTTTTGAATGATGACTGGCCCAGCTATATGCTAAACATTCAAAGATCAAGGTAAGAATTAAGTAAGCTTTAGCATAAAGACTTACATTATAAGAATTTTCTAAAGATGTTGAGGTTTTTGTTTTGTTTTGTTTTCAATGCAATGCTTGTCTACATACCTGCGTGTATACTTTAAATGCTGTCCTTTATTTTATGCTTTTAAGGGACATGTCTTTCAGCCTTTGCAAATACTGAAGGAATTTAAATACTACAATACTGACACAAAATTTTGTTGCTATTTTAAACCAATTTCAAGTTTTATTTTATGAAATTCAGTTTTTGTCCATGAATCCCAAAGTGCACATACGATTGTGTGTTTTGTGTGTATATTTATGAGAAAATGAGTTGAGACTGAGAGAATAAAAGCAAGAAAGATATTTCAATGACTGCTTTTAGAAACTTACAGTATCTCACATTTCAATTTATGTGCTGTTCATCCTAGTATATGATGGATTCAATACTAGTTAAAATGAGTAGTGGGAACTCTTCTAAAATCTCACAAGATTAATGTTATTACTATATCCATATATAGACAAAGCAAATGAGGTACACAGGATTGAGGTACACAGGATTAAGGTACACAAGGTGTGCATATTTAAATTTTGATAAACCTCTTTTATTACTGTTGTCTTGTTAGTGTTAGTGTAATGACTGGTAATACAACACTAATAAAAAATGGGAAAGATTTAGAACTTTCAAATTCCAATTATTATCATTTTTTTGGTCAGAATTATTTGTTTTGTTACTTGATCTCACTCAATACATAATATGGCAAACTTCTATTTCTTGCAATATAACAGACTTGATATGCTGAAGGACTGTCTAAACGATTACATGCTGATGAAAGAGCTAAGAAAAATTATTTTAATTTCTCTGCACATATGAAAAAAAGAAAAAAAAATCAGAAAGTCTAACACGTAAGCACAGGCAGGCATGGCTTTCATTAGGGAGGCTTTGTAGAACCCATTGATATCTGGAATGGGGAATCTGGGATAAAGGCTAGACCTCTACTCTTCCCTTACCTCTCAAAGTAATGAGTTCTACAGGAGACTTTGCAAAGAATCTGAGACTCCAAGGGTGAATACCAACAGTATAATTCTATTAATACAAAATTTTCTGAAAAGGTCTATCAATTTAATTCCTTATACAGCTGAAGAGAATGCAAACTGCTACTAAACTACTTTGCTAAAACTTTGTAATTACTTATTACTTGAAAATTCACTTGTTTTTATCATTCAGTGATTTCCCTAAATGTAATAAAAACATTCACATATTATTCTTATTTAACTATTTGTTTATGCTCTATAGCAATTCTTAAACATATACACCAAGAGACACACAGAGAACTATTTATAGCTGTATTCTACTTAATAGCAAAAGCCTAGAAATATAAATATATATCAGTCATAAAATGAGGTATTGAATTGTGGTGTGTATATGTAAGGGAATGGTTAAGCAACAGCAATGGATGAAATTTAGCTAAATTCATCAGCATGAGTAGATTTCAAATTCATTATATTGTGTGAATGGATCAAGACACAAAACACCACATCATTATTAAATAAAAGCACACTATTAATTCATATAAAAAATGAATTGAAACAAATGTTATTTTTAGCAAAGGACTGATAAACATATAATATAGGATAGTGCTAACTTTTGGAGGAAAAAGGAATGGTCTATTTTGAGGGGCTTCAAAGGTACTTGCAAATATTCTATTGATTATTGAGGACATTTATTTAACTATTTTACTTAAGTTGTAGATATTTTAAAATTTTGTAATGTAAGATGTCACAGTGCAAATAAAAGCATCAGTAAAATAATATATGGGAAATGAAAAAATATATAGTTAGAAAAGTAGGATGAAGGGGTATGCCCATGGTTTTGAGGAGAAAGAGTCCCACAAAATATTTTGTGTATTTTTGGCAAGAATATTAATGAAAGAACAAACAACTGAATAAATGAAATAGTAAAATGGGATAAATAAGACATTAAGATAAAAAAGATATGGTTGTTGGTAAGGAAAGTGGTTTTGAATACATTCAAAATGACGGTGCCTTTTGTTTAAACATGGCAGGTTGAATATGGTTTGTTATCCACTCTTCCTTGAAATCCTATTATATTTACATTTGGCATAAATTTTCAAAGACCAAGGCAGATGGAAAGGAGAAACACAACATATTGCATGCTCCTTTCTCCCCCTCTCCCCTTACCTCTCTCTCTCACCATAGAGATAGAAATATATCCCTCTATTTACTTATAAATGTATCCAGAAAAAAGACATTAAAATTAAATATAAAATATTAAGACCTAAGAAACATTGTAATAAATTATTGCAAAAGCACCCCCAAAAAAGAGAAAAGGAGAGAATATTTGAGATCAGTCCAAGTCAAACAGTCATCCTTCTGAGTGGCAGTGTTACAAAGATAAAGAACATCTTATCTTATAAAGGAAATTAGTCAAGAAATGTTATTATAATAAGAATAAGTGCTCAGATTGAAAGAGCTTACTGATTGCCTGGAAAAAAGAAAGTATAAAATGCTCCCAATATGATATGCCATTACGAAATTGTAAAACTCACAGAGGAAAAAAAAATACCTTCTTAACCTTCAGAAAGGATATTAAAAGGTCATAAATAAAAGCTCAAGAATTACAAAGGATTTTTAATATATAAGGATTGAAAGGTAAAAAATAGCTGGCAAATTCTTTGAAAATTTGGAGAAAAATTAATTTCTTATCTAAAATTTTATGTTCAGTTAAATTAATATTCAGGCAGAAAGTAAACTAAAGGTGCTTTCAGGTACTAATGTTTTGAAACTTGATCTCCTATAGAATCCTCCTCATGAAAATAGAGGATAATGTGGCCCCAGAAAGGAGGAAGTAAATTAATGAAACAGAGGATTCTAGTAGCATTTTAGATGTCTCATTATGAACTTTTTAAAGTCTCATCCTTTTCTTTAACTATACTCTGTGTTCAAATGATCAAATACTCTAAGCAACATGATTGAGAATCCTTTGGATAGTGGAGACTAAAATGTTCCTCAGTCAGTAACCCAATAATGGGATATCTAAGTACCTTTCTATTACTGAAACACATCACTTATATCTCAACTGGGTCTTTGAATAATTTATTTAACAGAAAGCCATTTCAATAGCTACCTTTTAGTGAAATGACATTACTGATATTTTAAAGCACATAATGTTATGCTTTAAATAAGAATACTTGATAATTTTAATAACTTAGGCCAAAATTCTAACTTGACTGAAATAAAGTAAAATAAAATAAATACATTTATTTTCCCCAAACTATATAATTTGGAAGAAACAATACACTCAAAAAAGAAAAAATAGAAGAAAAACTCATGGACATGGACAACAGTATGATGAATGCCAAGGGGAGCAAGGTAGGGACAGGTGGAGGGAGGCATGGGGGGGTTAAATGGGGACGAACAGGGGCTTGACCTGGGGTTTTGAACACACAATGCAGTATACATATGATGTATTATAGGAGTGTACACCTAAAACCTCTATAATTTTGTTAACCAGTGTAACCCCAATAAATTCAATAAAAAAGAAATAAAAAAGAAACAATAAGCTCAAATTGTTCTTTTACTATTTTCTAATATTCCTATTTTAAAAATTCCATTTCTTTACTCAAGGGTTATTGTGTGAAATGTTCTTATCTCCATTTATCATCTGCAAAATTTGCATATGTATATTAAGCCTCTCCTCTTCATGAAGGTCTTTCCCATTCCCCAGATGAATTTAGTTTCTCCTCACCCAACAATCTAAGCACATTTAAAATGTTTATCAAAAGAATACTGTTTACAAGCTTGAATACTGGACTAGTAAATAAGACTATTGAGAACCTCACTTTGTGTTTTTGTATATCTGGAATTTGGAAAATCAATATACTTTATTTTTCACATTTTGTTGAAAGCATTTTGGGTGAATGAAATTAGTTAGAATAGTATTTTAAACCCTAATTACAGATGGCTCAATCACCACTACCTACAAACATGCATAAACTTTCAGTATATATCCCTAAAAGACAAGGCTTCTTTCATAACACTATCAGAATACCATTTGCACACCTAAAAATTACCATAATTCCTAAATTATCATGAAAATTCAAATTAATAATCTAATGCCATCAAATGAGTGGTGTACTTGAGCCTGTGTTGAATTTTCAGTACTTTTGTCAGCCCAGTGTTAAATATAGCCATTTAAAAACTTAAATTATATAACCATATAATTATATTAAAATGAAGATAAGACATATTAAAAAAACTCATCAGTTCCTAATAACTTTTTTATATTTTTCTAATACCTGTGATATTAATATTATTTAAATCTATTATATGTATATGGTGAAAATATTACATACCATTGTGCAACAATGCATCTCTTCTAAACTGTTTTTAGTGACTCCATATTGATAGCTTCAAATCTGCCATGCGTTTAAATGAAAAAAAGGCATGCATTCTTGTTCTTGTGGTTATTGAAACTTTAGAAAGAACAAACACATCAACAGTAATGAGAAAATGTACTGCCCATATTGTGATCTGTAAAATAAGTTTATTAATTGGAATCACAATTCCTTGGATAAATAGCTGATTCCAAATCTGGAGAATATGTACAGAATAGGCCTGGAACGTCTTATTATATAAGATAACATGGAAGTTATAAAGACTAGTGGGCTTGTATTAAACAGAACAAAAATTTTTTACACTTACCTTCAGTCAAAGATGGGACAATGTGAACATCAAAAATAATAAATGCAATGGATTGAAACACATCAAACATACTAATATAATTATAATAAAATATATATTTATCACTTTACATTTCTGGAAATCAATTATAATCTAAAACATTGGTAAATATAATAATTCAAGGATTTATTCTGCATTTCCTTTGTGAATTATACTTCATGATTCCTAGAATAATGTAAAGAATTCCAGATAATGAATGAGAAAGGTATGATAGAATTAGAATATGATCATTTTTCTACCCCTAAAAATTAATGGATATTGAAAATCATGATCAATGAGAGCTAAATCATTTAGATCAAAGGTTGACAATGAATTTTATATGGATAGAGCCAACAGACAACATCTAGACACAAATGATCAAAATCTATTACAGCTGTTCCAATTTTGTCCTTCCCCCTCCTCCACCCCACCCTCTTCCGCCATCCTCCCCAAGTCAATCCCCCCACTGTTGTCCATGTCCATGAGTCATTCATACATGGTCTTTGACTAGTCCCTTCCCTTTCTTTCTACTATTATCCTCCTTCCCCCTCCCCTCTGGACACTCAGTCTGTTCCATGTTTCCATGTCTCTGGTTCTATTTTGCTCATTAGCTTATTTTATTCATTAGATTCCTCTTATAAGTGAGATCATATGGTATTTGTCTTTCGTCTACTGGCATATATCATTTAGCATAATATTCCCCAGTTCCATACATGCTGTTGCAAAAGGTAGTAGGAGTTTTTTCTTTCTTTCTGCTGTGTAGTATTCCATTGTGAAAATGTACCACAGTTTTTTGATCCCACTCATTTACTGATGGGCACTTAGGCTGTTCCCAGCCTTTAGGTTATTGCAGATAGCACTGCTATGAACATTGGGGCATAAATTCTTTTGAATTAGTGTTTCACTGTTCTTAGGGTATATGCCCAGACATGTCTCTTGATAAGGTGCTCTAAGAAGTACAGAGCACCTTTCTGTTATTCTTATAAAAACAGTTCAATATTATAGATGTGGGAATGAATAAACAAAATTCTAAAAATTATTAGTTGAGTATTTTCTTTCTAATTGTTAATTATCCAAAATGAAATAAAATCAATCACATTTTTACACTTAAAGGGGAATAATAGGCAGTTATAATTCTAAAACAATATTTTAAAAAGTCAATTTCTTTAGAAAGACAAATATTTTCCTTAAGTAACTCTCATAGTAGTAGCAAAAATTTTAAAGCTCATGGTATCTAGTTTCTACATTTTGAAAATTATCTCAATAATTAAATAACACTTTCAAAACTCTTTGGCAGTGAGTCTTGTTAAAATGAAACATCAGCAAAATAAAAAGGGAACCAATTGTATGGGAAAATATATTTGCCAATGATACCTCAGACAAGGGTTTGACCTCCAAAATATATAAAGAACTCACACAACTCAACTCCAGGAAGACAAACAATCCAATCAAAAAGTGGGCAAAGGACTTGAACAGATGCTTCTCCAAGGAGGACATACACAGGGCCCAGAGACATATGATACTCAGCATCACTAGCCATCAGAGAGATGCAAATTTAAAACCACAATGAGATACCACATCACACCAGTCAGAATGGCCATCATAAACAAATCAACAAACAAGTGCTGGCGAGGTTGTGCAGAAAAGAAAATGCTAGTACACTCTTGATGGAAATGCAGACTAATGTAGCCACTGTGGAAAACAGTTTGGAATTTCCTCAAAAAGCTAAAAATGGAACTGTTTTTTGATGCAGAAATTCCACTGCTGGGATTATACCCTAAGAATCATGAAACACCAATTCAAAAGAAGCTATGCACCTCAATGTTCATAGTAGCACAGTTTTCAATAGCCAAGTGCTGGAAGCAACCGAAGTGCCCATCAGTAAATGAATGGATCAAAAAACTATGGTATATTTACACAGTGGAATACTACACAGCATAAAGAAGGAAGGAGCTACTACCCTTCACAACAGCCTGGATGGAACTGGAGAGCATTATGCTAAGTGAAATAAGCCAGGGGGTGAAAGACAAATACTATCTGATATCACCTGTAAGTGGAACCTATCGAACAAATCAAATGAGCAAGGAAATTATAACCAGCAACATTGAAAGAAATAACAAACCAAGAGTAACAAGAGGGAAAGAGGGAGGGGGATAATGGGGAAAAGAATGGGAAAGGTCAAATCAAGGAACATGTGTAAAGGACTCATGGACAAAGCCAAATTGGGGAAGGATTGAGGGTGGGAGGGAGGAGTGGGTGGCGCAAGGGAAAGTGGTGGTGGGAAAATGGAGACAAATGTATTTGAACAATTAAAAAATATATTTTATTGATTATGCTGTTAAAAATAAATACAATAATTAATTTATTAAATAATTATATTTGACACATTTTGCAGAGAAAATAAATAATTGTAGTATCTTACTTGCTGTTATATTACTAACTTATACATATTCAAACATGAAATATATATTTTAAAGAAGTTAAACATACTCAATCTATTAATAAACCAAGGCTTAAGAAATAAATACTTGTAAGTAAAACCTCATTATTTTCAGAATCAGAAAAAAATAAGGGCATTAGATCAATAATATACATAAGGTTTTAATATATAAATGTTTACCTAATAGTATATCTTATTATTTAATAATAATATACTTATTATATCTGCCTAAGACATGATAAAGATATTTTTGTCTTTTTCTATATTTCTTTTTTCCCCGTGCACCCTTGTGGATTTACACATGTGCACCTGCTATATTTATCTATTTATCTTGTTATCTATCTATATATTTTCCTTTGAATAAACATAAAATAACTTGCTTTTTAATTTTATTGAATTCCAAAGTTTATATTTTTCAAATTTTACTTTTTTATATATGAACTCATTGACAAATTTCATTTTCATATTTTCCTATGCTTGTATTATTAGTATATATATAAAATAATCCTTTGGCCAAAATAGGCATTTATATAGTTATTGATGATGAAAACTATGTAAAACTAAGTGGTAACTAATTTACTGCATTTCTTACATGTGTTAGAAATGCAGATCAAAACCACCATGAGGTACCACCTCACACCGGTCAGAATGGCCATCATAAACAGATCCACAAACAACAGGTGCTGGCGAGGCTGTGGAGAAAAGGGAACCCTAGTCCACTGTTGGTGGGAATGCAGACTGGTGCAGCCACTGTGGAAAGCAGTGTGGAATTTCCTCAAAAAGCTGAAAATGGAACTGCCTTTTCGATCCAAGTGATTCCCCTGCTGGGAATATACCCTAAGAACACCAAAACGCCAATACAAAAGAACCTATGCACCCCAATGTTCATAGCAGCACAATTTACAATAGCCAAGTGTTGGAAGCAACCTAAATGTCCATCAGTAGATGATTGGATCAAAAAGTAATGGTACACATACACAATGGAATACTACGCAGCAGAAAGAAAAAAAGAACTACTAAACTTTGTGACAGCAACGATGGAACTGGAGAGCATTATGCTAAGCAAAATAAGCCAGGGGGCGAAAGACAAATACCATATGATCTCACCTATAAGTGGAACCTAACCAACAATACAAAGATGCAAGGAAAATAAGGCCAGTAACACTGAAAGGAAAAGAAACCAACAGAGACAAGAGGGAAGGAGGGTGGGGGGCGGGGAAAAGGAAGGGGAGGAGAAAGTCAAGGAACATATATAGCAAGGACTCATGGACAAAACCAAAGGGGAAGAGCTGAGGGAGGGAAGAAGGGAGGGGGCAAGGGAAAGTGGGGGGGGGGGGGGGCAGAGACAAATGTATTTGAAAAAATAAATTAAAATAAAATTAAAGAAAAGAAAATAGTTGGCTGGCAGAATTAATTTGCTGCCTACTTGAGACAGGTTTGTCTTTCTTTCTTTCTTTCTTTCTTTCTTTCTTTCTTTCTTTCTTTCTTTCTTTCTTTCTTTCTTTCTTTCTTTCTTTCTTTCTTTCTTCCTATCTGTAAAGAGGTGGAAGGATAGACTACATGGATGAAAACAATTAGTGATGACATTATAAGTCAATACAAAGATACCCTCAGCATCACTGGCATGGTAAATTATTAAATAAAAATATATACAGCACCTTGCATAGCAAAGCTAATGGTGCAGATCTTTAAAACGAAGGAGTAGCCTTAGGTGGTGGTATTTACACAGTCTGCACCTAGAGAGGTCAGTTTTTCCTTTAGAATACATTGATTAGCTAGAAATGCTTTGATTGAAGGAAAGGCGCCTTTAACCTTCATAATGAATAGGCCTCACGTTGTTTCTGTAATGTTCTCAGTCCTCGGTTTATCTTTGTTTCTAGCAGAGTGACTCTAAATCAAGATTAAAAAGCAACTCAACATGAGGTACAATAAAAAGGAGGTCATTTAATCACCCTGTTAGCCTCAAATGATTATTGATTCTTAGAGGTGATGTCTAATTCTGCCAGAAAATCCATTTCAGTAATGATTACTCCCTCAGTTTTATCTATGATACTGGAGGTTATTAAAAGTGGGAATCTCAAGAGATGTATACAACTTTAAGCAGTTAATATCATATTGAATATTTTTTTTATTAGAACAGTTTCTAGCTCTACACTTTAACCTACAGCAGAATCAGAGTAGTCATTTAGGAATATGTGCTTCACCATAAGTCTAATTACTATATACAATCTTTTGGGAATCAGAAGCACATTGCAATACCTCATAGATAAATATCAAACATTGCAGAGCATATTGAACTTCTCATTGTTTCTTATTACCGCATATACACAGAACTCAAGAATCATGCCTAGAAATCTGATATTACTATATTGCTTTTCGTTCACTTAAATTATTCCAGTCATGCCTGAAATGCTATTAGAATCACAGATTGGTTAATATAGTGAATAGAAATTTCCAAACACATTTCAAAGAAATAAATACAGATACTATAGGTGTCTGTCTCTAAGACAGATACCTAATGCAAGGATGACCCTTTTAGGTAGGTTTTGTTAAAGGTGATGTGCCACCAAATCGGAGATTTGCTTCTTTGAGCATGACTCTGTATTTGTTTAGTAAATTCAGGAAGAATGACAGAGGAAGGCATCTATGGAGCATAATCTAAAAAAGTGTTGTCTTGAGTCTTAATTTATTATTTAAAGTTCTGCTCAACTGTAACCCAGAATAGATGTAAAGTGTGACAGGACCCTCATGCAATGGGAATGGAGACAGGGATAAGTGAGAGTAGAATTGTTAATATTTGTTAGCTAGTGTGCATTGAATATAAGGTCCATAAAATAGTCCAGGATGACTACCCGTATCTATGGAATAGGCAACTAGCTGATATCTTTGTAAGGTGAAATATAAGAGAAGGGGTAATTGGGAGGATAAATTATGAGCTTAGGTTTGAAGCAATGAATATGAGTTTAAAGTTTTAATGAGACCATTGAAAATATGATTCTAGTGTTCATAAAAAGCATGCAGCATGGAATTTGACATTTGTAAGTCTAAATTTATATGTCATCCTGACAGTGAATGGCCTACTGAAGACAAAAATTAATAAAAGAGGCAGACCAAAGTGTAGTATGGAGTTGTTTTAGCTCTTTTGAATTATGCTCTGAAATTATATCAAATTATGTTTATCTCAGAGCTTAACTACATTAGGTATACTGCATATGGGGCCCTTTAGCTGAAATTATGGAAAAGCAGATACACAGTATAAAATAAAACAAGAAAAACCAAATGCAGGTGTTTTTCTGTAATTTGTGCTAGAAAACATTCATATGAAACTATTTGCAAGATGCTGTCAACTGTTGCAGTTATGTGTTTATTCAGTTAATGTGCATAATCCTATTTCATGGAAGTAACATTTTAGCCAGGAGTGACAGATAACAACAAAAATAAAATAGGTCAAATATGTAAATAATGCAATGAATAAAGTAGGGAGGAAGGGATATATAAGTGCATGCAAGTGTAATAATTTTATAGTGATCAGTGACAGTCTCAGAGAGGAACATTTTATTTTCATGTTAATAACAAAAATAAAATTTTGGTCTACATAGTTCAGATTTTCCAAATTATAAATGAATGGAATCTTGCTGAGTATAGGCATATCTATATTCAAGCTTCACATTTATTTTTCATTTCTCTAATGTAATTATAGAAAAGATATTCTAACAGAGTAAATTCTGTTAATTCATATGTATGAATATTATTTTATTTTAGACAAAGTTATGTTTATTTTTAACACATATTGAAAATATCAATGAAAATGGCAAAACTCTATCAATACTGACAAAGAAAAGAGAAGACACAAATTACAAACATTAAAGATTATGTAGCGGATATCACTACATGCCCGCCGTCCTCAAAAAGATAAGATAAATACTATGAAGAGCTACAGACATTAATTTGAAAACATAAATAGACCAAGTTTTCAAAAATATTACTATAAATCACATAGTATAAAATACAGAATTGAATATCCTTATAGTTATAAAATCCATTCATAAATATAAAACTCTCGAGGCATAACTGAAAATATCAGATTATTTTACTGGCAAATTCTACCAAATTTTAAGATGAAAATTAACATCAATTCTAAATAGTCTCTTTGTAAGATACACAAAAATTAACTTAAATTGGATCACAGAATTAGTACATATCTTTGGGATTTAGGGCTAGGCAAAGCATATGTAGAATGTATAAAAAGCATAATCTATAAAATTAAAAATATAAATTGGACGTTATCAAAATAAAAACTTTTATTCTGTGAAAATTCCATTAAAAGGATGAAAAGATTAAAAAAACTTACAATCTGGGAGAAAATGTTTTCAAAACAATATGACAAAAAAGTTATGTTTAGAATATATATAGGACTCTCAAAACACAATTGTAAAAAGAAAAAAAAACCCTACCAAATTAAAAAATGGAAAAAAGACATGAACAAACATTTCCCAAAGACAATATATAATAAATAAACACATGAAAATATGTTCAACATCTTTAGTCACTAGGGACAAGCAAAATTTAACTACAATTATTTATCACTACATACCCATCTGAATGGCTTAATAAAATAAAGAAAAATGTTGGAAACACCAAATACAGGTTACTTTGTAGAACTATAGGGTGGCTCATACATTGATGGTGTAAATGGAAAATTATAAAGGCACTTTGGAAAGCAGTGTGGGAGTTTCTTACAAAACTAAACATATAACCCCTATCAGATCTAGCAATTGTACTCTGGGTCACTTTTCCCAGAAAAATGAAAAAGTATGTTGACACAATATCCTGTAGGTAAATGTCTACACAATTTTATTTAAAATAGCATAAATGTGAAACACAGGGGTTTCACAACACAGGGGTTCTTCATGAAGGAAATAGTTAAACTAATGATGGTACATCCATAGCATGGAATACTACTTAGCAATAAAAAGAATCAAACTATTGATACACATGGGAACCTAGAAGAACCTTTAAATAATTATTTTAAATAAAAAAAGATAATCACAAAATGTTAAACAACACATTATCCTTTTTGTATAGTTGTCTTCAAATGACAAAGTAATATATTTGGAGAATAATAAGTGGTTCCGGGGTTAAGATGGGCAGGAAGTATGAGGGAGGTGGATGTAGTTATAAAAGGGTAACTTGAGGGATTTTTATTGATTTATGCATATCTAATGGATTAATTCCTGAAAGCAATTTATTTGGCATAGACTGACAATTGAAAATTAATGTTACAAAATGTATAATAATTTTGCTTTATAAAATTGTGTGAGAGAGTAAACTTTTCTATATCCTCTACCTAATTAGTGTACAGAATGAGTTATAGAAATGTCATGTGTATAGGAATACTTTCTAAGTTGTGTTTAGGCATGGATAGCTATAAGAAAACCAACTTAGAATCTTCAACTTACCTACTGTGTCTTCTAAAATTTAGCGCACCATGGCGGGACCTCATGAAGAGAATACATCCAAGCCCCAGGGTGAATTTGAAACAGACTTGTAACTTCCTGAAAATTGAAACCAGTCCCTAAATTACACTTCAATCCAGTTGAATAGGCTGAAAACTTACTGGCTCAGGGTGCTTAGCTACACCTCTGAAAGATGAGTGGTTGATCATTAATCTATGCTGACCTGGGAGTGAATACTAGGCAACTATGCTTAAAAATTAAAATAAAGAAAATGAATTGAGCATCAGAGGCTGTACACAACAGGAGAAACAGCTTTCACTGAATCAGTCTAGCGAATTCACTGAATAAACGAATGAACAAAAAGACAGGCAATAACAGGCTCTGAGGAGTGAGGAATAAGAATCAGAGTTACTACAATATAGTATATAAAGTGTTCAGTTTTAAACAGAATATTATGTGACATACTAACAAATAGGAAAATGTGAACTATACATAGCAAAGAATCAGGCAATAAAAAAATGACTTTGAGAAGTCCAGGTGTTTGACTTAGCAGACAGATTTTTACATGGCCATGGAATCGAAGGATACATTTTTAAATAATTAAAGGGAAATCTCATCAAATAGAAAATATTAACAAAGAGATATAAATTACTTTTTAAACACACAAATGGAAAGTCTAGTTTTGAAAAACATAACAACTGGAATTAAAATTTCACGTAGGATGTCACAGGAGAAGTGTGTGGCAAAGGAAATGATCAATTACTTTGAAGATAGATCAATAAAGTTCAGATAGCCCGAATGAAAGGGAACAAATACAGGTGAACAGGGCCTAAAAGAAAAATTGACACCATTAAGTGCATGAATGTTAGTACCAAAAAGAAAGAATTGGGAAGAAATAATATTTTAGAAAATAATAGCTGAAAACTTCCCAATATTTCCCCCATATATTAATCTATATATCCAGGAAGCTCAAAAAACTTCAAGCAGGATTTTAAAAATATCCATATACAGATACATTATAATTAAATTGTTGAAAGCCAAAGAAAAATATATTACCTTAGAAGAAGCAAAAAAGAAACAACTAAGCAACCAAAAAGGAGCCACAACAAGATTAAAAACTCTCTCTCGTAACTTCTCATAGGATTGCAGGTGGGGCGGGGGAAAGTGGTGTCAGGAATATAGAGACAGCTGTACTTGAACAACAACAACAAAAAAACACACGCACACACAAAAAGAGGACAAAACATCAGAATCCAAAGAAAAAATAAATAAATGGAACCTAGAAGCCTAGAATAGAGCCTGGAATGAAGCATTCAAAGAGAAAAACTGCCATCTAAGAATCCTCTACCCTCATAAACTTCTCTTCAAAAATGAAGAGAAAGTCCATCACTATTTGAAAAAAATCTGAGAATTTTTGTAAGCAGGCCTGTCTTACAAAACAATAGCAAATGAAATTCTTCAGGATGAAAGGAAGTGACCCCTAATAGTAATTCAAATGTACATGTATAAAAAAAGAATGCAGAAAGAGGTAATTATGTTGGTAATTATAAAAGATGGTATAACAATATAATGCTTTTCCTTTCTCCTCTTGTGGGAATGTAAAATTATACAGTCACTTTGTAAAATAGTTTGGCAGTTTCTCAAAATAATAAAAATAAAATTACCATATTACCCCAGCACTTCCAATTCTATGTAACTTTCCCAGAGAACTGAAAACAAACGTATATAAATACTTGTACATATATATTCAATGAAGCATTATTTATAAAAGCCAAAGAGTAGACAAAACCCAATTGTTTTTAAAAGATGAATGGGCAAACAAAATACTGGGTATCCATACAACAGAATATTTTTGTAAAATACAAAAGACCAAAGTACTGATACATAGTACAGCACTGGTGAACCTCATAGGGGTGTGTAACCTTTTGGTGTCTCTGGGCCACACTGGAAGAAGAGCTGTCTTGGGCCATACATTAAATACACAAACACTAATGAAAACTGATAAGCAAAAAAAGTTTTTTAGTAAATTTACAATTTTGTGTCAGGCCACATTTACAACCATCCTGGACCACTTGAGGCCCATGGGCCATGGATTGGACATCCTTGCAAATAAAAAATGCCAGACACAAAAGAATGTATGTTGTGTAATTTAATTTATATGAAATATTTAGAATAGGTTCTTTTTTTTGTTTGATAGCAATGTTTTAAATTTAGACAATGCTGACAATTTCATCACTCTGTAAACATATTAAAAGCATTGAATTTTGAAAACCAAACATTGAAAATGATATGAATATTGTATATCAATGTAGCTGTTTTTAAAAAGTTAAAATTAAAAATCCAGTTTAAAAACATACAGAAGAAATGATCCAAGGAAAAAACATTTATGAAAGATTAATTAAGATAGGGACTTAGACCTTCAGATTTAGCAATCTAATATTTATCTTTGTAGTAAAATTTCATGGTGACATGAGACTACATTGTCTTTTTTTGCTTGTTTTGTTTTTGCATTTATCATGCTTGTTTCCAGAAGTATACCTTTTGAGTTTGGAGACTTAGATTCTTAAACACTAAGAAAATCTTCATTATTAATTTAATGAGATACTATCTCTTTAGTCTGTGGTCTTTCTCACTTGAAAGTTGGATATCCTATGTTCTTGCTCCAAACATCAAATATTTGATCTCATTTACACTATGTCTGTGCTTTTGTGTTAGTGAGTTTTATTTGTATTTCTGTTAGGTTTCAAGAGATTTATCTTGTTTTCTTTCCTAACTAAGGGATACTAATCTTATTTTTGAATGATCTCACTTTTTTTTTAGTATACCAATCAGAAGTTTCTAAACATTAATCTGTTTTGAGTTTTCTTTTTCTATTTTTTTCTGAAACCATCTTATTATGTTTTACTTTTTGAGTTCTCTTTTTCCTTTTTGATATTTTTCCATGAATGTATCATAAACTATGGCTGTGCATTCATATTTCAGAGAAAGACTCCAAAAATCTTGACTGTGAATACTGTATCCATAGGTTCATCTTCTCTAATGGTATATCTTTAAATTGATTTCCTGGGTAAATGACTATTATCCTGGAAATTCTAAATTTTCAAATTATGGTGGTCATTTCTTTGAGGTTATTCAATCTACCTGATGTTGGTAGGGCGAGTTATATGGCTGTATGTTTCCTGTTTTGAAGATGGTAAGGCCTTTGTTGATTTCATATTCACATCCCTAGACACTTACCTGCTTTCTGTCACTAATTCTATAATTTAAAATAATAATCCTATATTATTTCCTTTTATATTTTTGATCTTCTCTCTTTCAATTATCATATTTTGATATTCATTTATGTTACAGCATATATAAATTGTTTGCTCGTTTTAATTGCTGTATTGATAAAGAATTCAGTCCATTTTATTCATCCATTATTCAAGCAGGTTGCAATTTGTTTATTCCTTCACCTGTTGATGGCATATGTGTTTTATTCATTCTGGGTATTACAAATGAAGCTGCTATAAATATCATGTACAAGTCTTTATGTGGGCATATGCTGTCTTTTCTCTTGGGCAAACAGCTCAGAGAAAAATGGCTGAATCACATGTCAGATGTATGTTTTCCTAAGTGGTTGTCTCATTTTACTTTTTCACTAGCGGAATATGAGAGTTCCAGATCCTTAATATCCTTGTCAATACTTTGTATAGTCAGTCTTTTTGATTCTTCTGTTCCAACAGGTATAAGCTATACCTCATTGAGGTTTAATTTGTATTTTTATAGTGATGTTTAGCATCTTTTCATGTAAATATATATTCTCTGTATGTCTCCAATGGTGAACTGCCTATCCAATGTTTTTTTTTTTTAATTAATTTATTTACTTTTTAAATACATTTTTGCCTTCCCCTCTCTTCTAGCTTTTTTTTTCTTCCTCCGTTACTACTTTAAATTGGGTTGATTATTTTCCTATTCTTGAGTTTTAACAATTCTTTATATATTCTGGATTCAAGTAATTTATAAAATTTATAATTTGCAAGTATATTTCTCCTTGTACCAAGCTTCTCTCTGTACTCAGTTTTAAACTGTTGATCCATTTAACCAGTAATACTTTTTCATTTTGATGAATCCCAATTTATCAATTTGTTTTTTATGAATTGTGTTTTTAGTATTTTTTTCCTATGAGATCTGATGCTCTGACCTTTCTAAAATTTTATTTGTTTTCTGTTTTTATGCCAAAAATTATGAGGGGCTTGGGATCTTACCCTACTTGTGTGCTAAAAAGTCAGTCAGCCACAGCCTTATACAGGCTGGCACGTGACAAGTGGCCCCTGGGTCAGATGCAAAGGACTTTATTACTCATGGCTCAGGAGGCAGGAAGAGCTTCATTTGCTTTTTGCCATCAAAGCTCTAAATATAATGTGGAGGTGAGCTCCATGAGACACTAGGCACAGAGTAATTTTGTACAGTTGAGAAACTTCAAGCTTGGGAAAGCTAATGTTCTTAAGGATTCTCTGCTTATGTTTCTCCTTGTTACTCTAGAGCCTGGAACTCTCTCAAGGAAATAAGCTTGGGTAATCATTGGGTTCAACTGACTTGTTTCCTGTGTCTCAAAAATCCCTGTCTTTTATTGTCTGACATTCAATGTCTTGGAAACTGTTATTTAATATATTTTTTTATGTTTCTATTTTTTTTCTGATTTTCTATCTTGGCCAAAACTATACTCTTTCAAAGATTGTGGTTATATATGCAAAGTGAGATAAGACAGCAAGTGTGTGTGCATATGTGTATTTTATGGTAGCCATGTACCCCGAATTGCCTAGGAACAGGGGGGTTACTGAGATGTAGAAATTTTAGTGCAAAGATGAGGATTGTCACAAACAGGGAGAGTGAGACATTCTAAATTGGATATATATATATATATGTGTGAGTGTGAGTGTGTGCATATCAGCTACTTTCGGTGAGTCTTATTAGGATGAATATTGTATATATACATGACTTTTGTGCAATGAACTTTCTAAGAAACTTGATATGATTTGCTGTGCCTTTATTTAATACAACCAAATTTAATAAACATATAATAAGTGAGAGTGACAAGACTTGTGCTTTCATGTCTGTCTTCTCCTCACAGCATGGGTATTTTAAATGAGCTGTGGTAAATTGCAATAAAAGCTTCTTTGACCTGTCTGATTCATACAGACTCCTTCTAAATGATGGTTAAACAAGCTCTGCCATGTCATAAGTTCAGTCAGATCAGTTTCCTGTAACCATGCTGATCAAAGGACCCAAGTCTTTAGTCTAAATTTAATCATTTACTTGAGAATTTTAATTTTTTGTTAGAAAGTATAATAATCATGATAAAAACTATAAAAACCTATTTGATTTTTTAAAAAATTATTAGAGAGAAGTAAAATCTTATGTGAATAACAGATGTGTTAGATCTAAAGTGATCATTGCATGATATCTCATAATTTATAGAGAATTATGAAACACCATTCCCTATTTTTAAGATAGATTTCACGGTCACAATGAATCAGAATATTATTGTTTGTTCATGGCAGATCTCATTGCAGTTTACATTTATAGTATATTTCATAAAAATTGCTATTGACCATATAGAGACAGAAAAAAGAATCTCAGTTAATAAATTGAATGCTTAAGACCTATTAATGCTAACCAATACCATGATATATGATTAAATTGAATAATGGTCAAGTATCTGAGTCAAAGCTGAAAAATTATTTCCCATTGTCAGTTAATTCACTGTCAGCCTTACTTCATGTTAAGCCCTGTTTAGTTCAGATTTAAGTTGTTGATCCATCGCAATATTGAGACATTTTATATTTTATTAACAATTCTCACACACCTTGATATTTAATCTCCCCTGTTTTTGGTAAAATTCAATTTCTTAAACATTAATAAGTACTTATATACACTATAATTCTCAAAATACTATTTATCGTGATATACTATTTCTTTACATTCTCTTTCTTTTTAATGATAAGTATTTCACAATTCTTGCTTCCCTCTTTAGCAGGAAGATAATACTCTGATAAATATTTTAGTATTATTTGCAAAGGTTCTGTAATATTAAGATTATTAGAATTTTTTATCTGCTCAACCCACAAAATCCATTAATGTTATTGAATATTTTTTAATGAAGAAAATAATACTGACCACTAAACATGCTTGAAATGTTTCTGTCCCATTCAGGGGACTCATAATTAAAAAAAAAAAAGTTTTCTGAGACAGCGAAGGAGAAAAGAAGGGTAGAACGAGAAGACATGGCATTGAATATGAGAGACTAATATCCCCTCCAATGCAACAAAGAACACAAGTTTAATAACACCAATATTAGTTTTCTATACTGTAGTTAATGACTTGTTAAGAGAAAGAGGAAATGAAAGCTAGAATGATGTACATATCTCTAACTCAGTGTAGTTTATCTTGTCTGTCTAGGGAACTCACTATTGCACCTGTATCTACTTGTTTGGCACACAGGCATTACAGTCTGTATTTACAAGACTGTCTGCCAGCCTAAAGACCCTTTGTTTCAAGGGGGTAAGGTATTGTGATTATAGGCACATAAAATCAAAAGAAACTGTTCTCTAATTCTCCTCGCTCCCATCTGTTTGGTTGCTACTTCTCAGGTGCAATTTAGGCAGGCAGATGTGCAATCTGGGAATTCTTCCAAGTTCACCTTATTTACTTCCTTTTTAAGGAAAGGAAGAATTCAATATTGTCTTCAGAAAACAACTCTGTTTTCTACTAGTCTTCTCTCCAGTCTGTGGTTATATTTTATTCTCTGATCGTAATGCGGAAGAAGTGTGGGCCCTGAGACCTTAACATTGGTCCTCTGTTTCTTTTGCCTCTTTTGTCACATCAGGCAGTGGTGTTCTCTGGCAGCAGCTTCCAATACTTTGTCCAGTGAAACTTCTTCAGTTACAATTGTGGCTCTCTGGCTGATGTTTAAAGGCTAAAGGGAACTTACATAAAATTCCCTATACTACTTCCCTTCTGCTAACCCAACTGTGAAGGCAGCCCAACCCTTTGCAAAATTGACAGAATAGTAAGATTTAGGGATCTTATAGTAACGAGACACAACTGGACATCCAGAATACCTAGGAAATAGAATGATCAATCATTAAAATCCTTACTATCGAAAACAGATAAGGAAAACAGTGGAGACAGATGAAGTCTTCAGTTACTGGTGACCTGTGGTATTACTCAAAATAGGTTAGGTTATGCTATGGTTACTAAATTAATCCTGAGATCCTGGCTACTCGAGAGACAAATGCTTTAGCCAAAAAGAGATGCATGTGTCCTAAAAAAAATTGGTCAGAACGGTCATATGACCTTGTTTAACAGCAAGTTGGAAACAGAAGTATAATTTTCATGGGAAAAGAGACAAACCAAATATGCACAGATGTTAACAGTCTTCACCACACTGACTACATTACCATTTGTCTATAAATTGGTTGATTCTTTCAGTTCTCTACTATTTCTCAGTAGGCACAGGGGCCCTGTGAAGAAAAAAAAATGCCTGGTTTCCCTAATTCTTTATATGTACCACACTCAGATATATTTTTCCTAACATGCTAGGATATTCAGTGAGCCCCATCTCTATTATACCTTCACTTAAAAAAAACATTTAGGTGTTTAGAAAATGTGGGCGAATATTGCTACTTCAGTTATGAAATATTTAGTTCTATTTTCAGAGGACATTGCCATCACTGACTTAGTGATGCCTGACTTACTGAAAATAATGGCAGGACCATGTTTGGAGAGATCTACTGGATGCAGAAAAATGTGGTGGCAGATGGTGACATAGTGTGTGGGAGATAGAGAGGTGTGAGCTGGAATACACAAATAGCAATAAAAAGATTAACTACAGGTGACAGCTGCTGGTGAGGGAGTTGACAGATTTTTCTTCTGGTGTCCAAGACTTTTACCACAAATGCTTGAGAATTAGAAAATGTGAAACCAGTTTGGGCACTTTTGATCTGTTCTGGCATCACCCATAGGTCTCACATTACAATCATCTATATAATGAGCCAAAAATTGATCCTTTGAAATAATTGACAATACCAAAGAACTACCGACAGCCAAGTGTTCTCGTTCCTTTGCTCTGATCTTACTCAATAATTGTTAAAGAAAAACTGCACGTGTCAACAAAAAGGAAGCAAATGTCAAAAGTTTTATGGTGCACTTAAGTGTTGATAAACCTCATTATAATAATCGATTATTATAGACATAATGAAGGAACTTGTAATGAATCATAATTTACATCCATTAATAGCAACAAAACAATTCGTTGACTTACTGTTCATAAATTAACGTAGAATAGTGCCTAGCACATAGAAGGCATGTCTTTGTTAACTATAAAACTTTAAAAAAGTTTCATTAGTGAAGTCAGTATTCTCTTTCTTAGATAAAAAGTGACTATATGTTTTTACCGTGTCAAATTCAAAATAATTTTTCATATATATTTGCTGTTTATAGTTAAATTCTAAAGTTTTTGGAGAAGAACTTGGGAGAAAAGATTACATAAGTAAAAAAAAGACTTTAAATCAATATATGCAAAAAATTCTGCCACCTATCCCCATCTCCTCTTTTTGCCCTATTGTAATGTGTCATCTCTAGTAGAGAATACATTAAGCAGAAAACTTTTAAAAAATCTTTAAAGAAAGAAAATGAAGAGATGTGGTTTAAATAACTGATTATGGGATATTTATTGACAGAGAAGGGAAATATTTATCTGCTGAAAGATGGACATTCCTGCCCACTTTCACCACTCAGTAAAAACCTTGACAAATTGGGAAGTTTACTTAGCAAATGAAAATATAAAAAAATGAATAAAATGAGGGGGGTTGTATATGAGGTAATTGTGTTTTGTGGCTTGAGATTCCCTAAATATTCTTAGTGTTGCTTTTTATTCTTATAGTAAGTACTCTCTTAAATGGTAATGACATTTTTATTTGAGTTCCTCAGTAACTTTGTGAGAAAATACTTGCACCTAAGGGCATTGGGAAAAGAGAATAAACACCCATCTCTATATTTCAATGTTAATTAAAATAAATTAGGGTGACTCATACAAAGTTGCGTAAACCGAAGTTCTGGAGATCAACAGATTCAATTATCCTTAGTGACCATATCACCTGCTGGAAGCAATCTAAATGCTACAGGGTGGGGTTCGATTAGAGAGAAGTAAAAACATATTTAATCCTTCAGTATAATTAATGTTCATATTTATAGTTTTTCAGCGGATAATTCACTAGACTATGTTTTGTAGAGTGAACTCTACGCTGGACAGGAGATGGCCATCAATACAATAGCTGTCTATATTTCAGTAATATTTTTCTTAGAAATATTATGACCCAAACTATTATCATGGCACATCAAAGTCATTGCTATCTCTTTCAGGGTTTTCTACTTTCTATAGATAACTCCTTAGATTATTGTGCTTTACATGTAGTTAATCTGGCAGTGTATCATTGAGTACCCTATAGCAATAAAAATAAATCTTTTCCTTAATAACTGAGAGATTAAATATTCACTTCTTGGATAAGACAGGCTTACACCTGAGTTTTTAAAGATTAATCATATTTTATAACCACAGTGAGATACCACTTCACACCGGTCAGAATGTCCATCATAAACATATCACCAAACAACAAGTGCTGGTGAGGTCATGGAGGTACAGTGTTGGTGGGAATGCAGGCTGGTGCAGCTACTGTGGAAAACAGTGGAATTTCCTCAAAAAACTAAAGATGGAACTGCCTTTTGACCCAGCGATTCCACTGATGGGATTATACCGTAAGAATCCCAAAACATCAATTCAAAGGAACCTGTGCACCCCAGTGTTCATAGCAGCACAATTTACAATAGCTGAGTGCGGGAATCAACCAAAGTGCCCATCAGGAAATGAACGAATCAAAAAACTGGTACATTTACATATTGTATTTACTACGCAACAGACAGAAAGAAGGAGATCCTACCCTTCATGACAGTATTGATGGAGCTGGAGAACATTATGCTAAGTGAAATAAGCCAGGGGGTGAAAGACGAATACCACATGATCTCACCTATAAGTGGAACCTAATCAACAAAACAAACAAGTGAGCAAAATATAACCAGAGACATTGAAGTAATGAATAAACTGACAGTAACCAGAGGGGAGGGGAGAGGGAGATAGTGGGGAAAAGAAAGGGAAGGGTCATCAAGGAACATGTATTAAGGACCTATGGATAAACCAAAGGGGGTAGGATTGAGGGTGGGAGATGGGGGTCAGTGGGGCAGGGGAGAGTAGTAGTGGGAAAATGGAGACAACTACTTGGGTAACAATAAAAAATAAAAAACAAATGTATTTAAAAAGTAAATAAATTAATAAAAAAAAATTAAAAAAATTAAAAAAAAAAATTAAAAAAGATTGATCATATTTTAGAAAGCTAGTTTTCAAATAAATATAGAAAAGCAGTAGGTATCATGCATACAACTTTGCTAACCTCTCGAAGTTAGGTTACCCTGTTTCACAGTCTCATTTCCTATGATATGCTTTACAATTACAGTTACCGCTACTGTAAAGAAATAATCATTGAAGGTATCTGTATAGCATCTATTATTCTCACTGGATTGTAGGCTTCATTGGGCAATTCTATCTCATTTATCACTCTATCCTATCACCTAGCACAGTGTTTAATTTATCAAGTCTCATGTTCCACATATGGATAAGGTACAATAATATACACTTTACTGGGATATAGCACTGCATTATAGTTAAGTGCGTTGATTCTGGAATCAAACAAGCCTAGTTTGTACCTTAGCTATGGCAATTTAATAATTATGTGAACCTGGAAAATTCCTGAAGAATATCTACCAAAATTTTATTTTAGTTATTATATTCTTTCATCCAGAATTTTAATTTGTACTTTTTTTTTGGAGATTTTTACGCAGATTCTAGTTCTTGTAGAGATCCTAGACTGTCTGTTCCAATATATTGGTTATTTCTGACTCTTGTCCACTGATTTTCTTTTGTCTTGAGGATGGATCATGTTGCCATATTCCTATATGGAGGGGGGGGAGAGAGAGAGAGAGAGAGAGTGAGAGAGAGAGAGAGAGAGAGATTTTTGGTATGTAGCCTGGAAACAAGATTATATTCATACATTGTATAGGTTCTGGGACCTGTTATATTTCTTTGAGGGGTATTAAGATTTTCCTTGCTTATTTGTTTTAGCAGACAGTTACCTTGGCTGACCTAAAACTCCAAACTCTATCTCTCATGTAGAGTGCAGCCACTGAACTCAATGTTCAGTTTGTTATAATTACTGGGCTGCTGGAGTCTGCCCCAAACATTCATAGAACAGGGATCAACAAGATAGTTGGGAAAAATTTACATGTAGAATTTGGGGCCACATATCTTTCATTTTTTCACTTGAATATTTTCAGTCTGCACATCCCAGCTACTGTGGTGCCCATGATATATGTTTCCTAATTCCCGAAACCATTAAAATTGCAAATTCTACCCAAGTTCTAGCTGCTTGTCATGAATGTTGGCTTGAGGCATCCTTTAGAAAAAACTGATTAAAACAAGAACCTCAGAATTATTTTTTTGCCCAAATGTTGGTTCTTCTCCAGGTTCTCTTGGTGTTTGGGCATACTTTAGTGCTTCAGACAGTATACAGGGATGAGTAAAATCAGGTTAAATTACCAGTCATCATTACCTAAAAGATAAGTCATAAGTAAGAATATGAAATAATAACAATAGTAAGAAATATAATACAAATAAATAGTACAATAAATTCTGTTTCATGTACTCACAACTGTAAACCTACTTTTTCTTATCCCTGTATGCATATAAAACTATATATGCATGAATATATATGTATATATATATTTATGAGTTTATAATTGTTTAAAACTATAATCTGTAGGTAACCCCTCCATTACCAAAAGCCAAAACATCCTTCCTAAGCTATCTAATAATTATTTTCCACATTTGTTGTTTTTAAACAGCTGAATAGTAATCATAACATTTAAATAGATTGTGGCAATTATTTATTGAGATGATATATATCAATAACTCAGAACAATGATGGGCATATTTAGGACTCAATATGTCATAGAATCAATTATAATAATTATAATAACATGACAGGATTAAATGAGGAAATATACAGGACTTTAAAACAGTGTAAATATTTTATTATCAGGATAAATTAATTTGATGATTATTTGGACAATGAAGAAATTAAATTTAGGATTAAATCACTAATCTAGTACTTAAATTAGTTTCTTCTGGGAATTAAGCCCATTCAGATATATTTTGATTAGTGTGTTGTATTGTATCCTTAAAATATTTTCATTAATCAAAGATTCTGCATACATTAATTATCATAATATATTTTAAGCTAAACCCATTGACGTGTTTAGGTAAAAACCATCATCTCTGTTTCTTTACAGGAGCAAAATTGAAGTCTAGATTTTAAGTGAAAGTTTATTAAAACTATGTAGAAAATATTTAGGCCAGTTAACTGAAGAACTTGAATAAGCATTATAAACTTTCTATTCCATATGTCACTTTCTCTTTATTCTCTTTATAGCAATTTCAGATTCTAGGAAGCACTATCATTTTATTTTTCTGCACTAAAGAAATGATGTTGATAGTTTTGTATGTTACATTTGCAGAGCATTTTCTATTTACAGTATAACTTAGTTTTTTTGATGCTTTTGAAAAGAAGTCTTTCCACAGTGTTTTTCTTCATTGGACAAATGGGGATTATCACCCCAGTGTCTCTGCATTTTCTTGTCATTGGAAAAAAAATGAACACGCATAACAAAACTAGCAACTGTATTTAATGGAATGCTTAAATATCAAATAATTATCAGCTCTATAGTCATCTTGGCGCCAATTACTGAATTTACCTTGAGAAAAATATAGAACAGTTTTAGACAGAAATGATTTGACAAGAAATTAGCAATGTTGATTTTTCCACACCTGTCTAGAATTAAAAAGAGAAGTACTGTTATTTTGAATTCATTTTGCATATTTTATTTTTCACTACTTTTAAAACATTCCATTTCTTTTTTTAAT
Organism: Pteronotus mesoamericanus; assembly: GCF_021234165.1. Classification (NCBI taxonomy): domain Eukaryota; kingdom Metazoa; phylum Chordata; class Mammalia; order Chiroptera; family Mormoopidae; genus Pteronotus; species Pteronotus mesoamericanus. The sequence continues at coordinate 52,141,514 of NW_026555085.1, read as the reverse complement.
TTTATTTTAATTTATTTTTTCAAATACATTTGTCTCTGCCTACCCCCCCACCACTTTCCCTTGCCCCCTCCCTCCTTAATGTAGCCTTGTTAAATAATACTTAGAAATATTTTAATATTTACAAATGAGTAAAATATATGTAAGTATGTATATATATATATGTATGTATTATATAATTTTACATACACACAAACTCACATACACAGACACATTATACTTATGCCTTTGTTAGTTCAAGCCCTTCTACATGCCTCAATTGTAATGACAGACATAAAATCTGTATTTAAGATTTCCAGTTTGACTCACTGTAAGAATGTGATGTGAGATGGCATGTGGAATCAGGTGAGGGTTATGATATTTAGCCGTGCTTGGGTAGAGGAGGAGGAGAAAAATAGTAGATATTTAATATATTAGTTTTCTGTCTTAAAATTCAAGTTCCACTTTTGCTTGAAAGCTTTACTTGCCAGCCTTATCACTCAGTAATCACTTCAATGATGAATTTCCTTAATGCCCATGGCTTGGGCAACAGTTTCTTAGCAGATGCTACCTATTATGCCCAGATACATATTGATAGCAACTGTATTCCTCAGGTGAGACTGACATATAAGATATGGTTGAGGATCGTTACACCTTTAAATATACCAGCCATTTATCCATGAGTCTGATGTGTATTAAGTACTTAACCAGTTTTTTTGCAGTATTGATCAAAGAGAACTATAGAATTGTATGAATTTGAAATTTAGGGCAATCCTAGAAGTCACCTAGACCCGAAGCTTGCAAACAGTTTTTATAAAGGTTCGGATAGTAACTCTTTTAATCGTGGCAGGCCAGATGGTCCTGCCATAACTATTCAATTTGGCCATTGCTGCATGAAGGCAGCCACAGCCAATATATAAACAAATGAATGCAGCTCTTTTCCAATAAAACTTTATTTACAAAAATAAGCAATGAGATATAGCTTGTCAGTTCCTAATTTAACAGATTTGTTTGTTCCTTAGGGACACAAAATCATAAAATTTTTCTTTCCAAGGTGAAAGCAATCAAAAATAGCAGAATGAGAGCTAGAATATATTTAGTGGAACTCTAGCTCTTTGTAAAATTCCCAAAAGACAAAAAAGCTAGTAGATAAACAGTGCAATATTTTAGTATATAAATAACATACAATTCAAATTAATATAATGAGATTTTTTCCCCTTCAGAAATGGCTTCTTGTAACTGTGTAGGACTAGTAATATCCAGTTTAGCTTCTCATTTATCATACCAACTGAATCAGAAATTTAGTGTAACTTTATCCAGCCACTCATATCATATTCTTCATTCTTTTATCCATAATCATTTAAAAATAACAGATACACTGTGCATTTTATTTAATAAATCAAAACCTTTTTAAAAGTAAAACAAATTCCAGATCTAAGCTGAGCACAGAAAGGGACACATGGGAAGACTTTCTCTGTCCTTGTAGAATGGGAGAAGTCACAGGTACCTAATTCCATTGAGCTTCTTAATAAGTGAAATCCATAAAAATAAGATTGTTTGAATTGACAGGAAATAACTTTGAAAATAGCCTATTCATATTGAAATAGACTCCTGACTAAGATTCAGGTGCCAACATCAAAACTCTTACTCTGTAAGGATTTAAGTATCCTCCTACTGCAAAAGAACTCGCTGTCTAGCTCTGCAGAGCTGTATTAACAGAAAGTGAGCATCAGGGGACTAGGTAAAAAAGGTGAAGGGATGAAGGAGTACAGATTGGTGTCTACAAAATAGTCATAGGGATGTAAAATACAGCTGTAATAACTATGTATAGTGCCATGTGGCTAATGGAAATATTGGGGGAACACTATAGAATGCGTGCTTGTTGAACCATTATGCTGTATACCTAAAACTAATACAAAATAATATTGAATATAAACTGCGATTGAAAAATATAATTTAAAAAATATTGGAAAAGGCATCCAGTGTAATTGGAAATAGGATCAAGATGCAATAGTACCATGGAAGACAAGTGAAGAAAGTGTATGAAGAAAAAGAATCAAACGCCATCATGAGTCAAATAAATAAAGATTGCGTATTGACCACTGAAAGCAGCAACATACAGGCCATTCGTCACCTGGAAAGAAGCAGTCAAGGTGGTTATAACTAAGACTGAAGGGAGACAAATTCAGGACTGCAAATATGAATGATTCCTTAAAGAGTTTTGTGTAAATAAAAAAAAATAAATGGGTAGTTATTGATGGAGAAAATGGGGTAAAGAAACATATTTTTTAACATGAGAAAAATGGCGTTATGTTTATATAATTATGTGAATGAGACAGTGTAATGCACCTAATGGCGTCCCCCCAATTCATATTTACCCAGAACCTGTAATGTGATATTATATGGAAATAGGGTCTTTGCGCCTGTAATCAAGATGGGCTATAATCCTCACAGGAAGGGGGAAATTTGGACACAGACATACAGATGGAGACAGAAATTGCAGTGATGCATCTACAAGTCAAGAAACACCAAGGATGACAAGACACCACCAGAAGATAGAAAAGTCCTGTAATAGTTCCTCCTCTAGAAACTTCAGAGAGAACCTGGCTCTGCTATACCTTGTTTCCATACTTCTAGCCTCCAGAGCTGTCATAGAATAAATTTCTGTTGTTTTAGGAAGCCACCCAGTTTGTGGAACTTTGTTATAGCATCTTTAAGAAGTTAACATAGAGAGTAAAGATAGCTGATGAGTAGAAAAATTAGTTATGGAGAGGAACCAGAATAGTTCATTTATACTATCAAGCAATAAGACAGCCTATGTGAGTGCCAATTCTGGTACATGGTATAAAAGTAGTAAAAAGAGACATTCATTTTTTAAAAAGTGTTATCAGAAGGACCTTAAAGCCCACATTGTAAACCATAAGATGTATTTTAAAACTACTGATCTAGAGTAGCCTCCATGTTTTAAGATAAAAATTTAAACAATGGCATCTGGCTTCTAGTTATTACCTAAGTATAGCATGCCTTATTGTAACTACCTGTCTTTGCTCACTTTTATTTATTTTGAATGTCCTTTATCTTATACATGCATCTATAAAATCATAATTATACTTCTAAACCTAGATAAGACAATAACTCCTATCCCCTAGTATAAATACATACAAATAATATTTTCTGTTTCATCATGTTTCATTGTTTAGAGAACATTTCTCACCATCTTCTTTTGACTAATTTTTAAATTCCTTGATAGGAACCATATCTTAAATATTCTAAATCTCCCAGAATTTCCAACAAAGTCCTTTTAATTAGAGCAAAATAAGAAGTTATCTAGACCAAAATCCCTTTTTTGATTGGTCAGGAAATCTATCCCTATGCTATTAAATTAACTAAGATATTTTAATTTGGCCTAACACATATGATATTTTTACTATGTAATGTTGCTTTCAGTCTTTTCTAAATTATTATTTGATGACCATAGAATGTATATGTGGTATTTATAATAAACAATTTTAAATCACTTGGGTAGAACGATATAGTCCACAATTAAGTTAGAAACGAAAACATTCCAACTTTACACAATTGAATCAACCATTTCTCCTAGTATTCTTTTCTATTTGACTTCCTAAATTTCCATCATTTATCTCTGCCCTGTTATCACTTGCATCTCATGGCAAGGGAAAAGTGAACAAGTTTGGGATGAATTTAAAATCTGTCATTTTCTTATTTTCTGGCACCTCTGGCCAGAAGTTAAGTATGTGAACATCAATGACTGCCATGAGATCAGGGGTTATTCGAGACTTTCATTCTTCCAGATTTTGCTGATGCCCATTAACAGGGATAACTGAGATTTGAATGAATCGTGAAATGCTGTCATCCCATCAGCATATCTAAAATGGTTCAGGTGGATGAGAGAGTTAATACTCCAAGAACTTATCTGTGTGAAACTTCAGAATTGACTACTTTATAATTAGTTATAATGCCCTTTTTAGATCCTTCACAGAGTGAGTTGGGCACAATTGATAGGATATATCATATGTTCAACTCAAGCCAGTCATTCAATTGACTAAAAATAATAGTTTATTGAAAAGTGTCAACTCAGAATTGTCAAATAAATATGATCAGAGGGTCATGTATTTTTCTATGCTTGAAAGTAACAAAATATTTGAATTCTCCCTGCATTTTAATCTAATACAAATATTTTTATTTTTTCTTCAAATTGCAAAGAACTTGTACAAATATTCAGTTAATCCAACTATAAACGAGATGCAAAAACAAACAAAACACTTAAAACACTAACTTAAAACAAATTTGCTTAAATCTCAGTTAATTTTCAGTACTTTATTTTGTATTTGGAAAATAAAAGTTGAATGTATCGTATTAAATATAAACTGTTGATCATAAAATGATATGATTTTTATGGTATTATATTTCTAATCAAATTAAAATTATCATACAAAATTGGTTTCAAAATGCTTTTAGAGACATTTTCTTTTTTGATTTGTACCATAATGCCACCACTGTAATCAGAATATTTATTTATTTATTTATTTATTTATTTATTTATTTATTTATTTATTTATATTCTGCTCACCTTATGGATGAGAAATCATTGGCCCATTTAGCAACAAGAAGGCAAAGCACAAAGTTGAATTGTATAACTTAAAATATTATGCTCTTGCTACTACCCTTGGCTGACTTGGTCAGTGATAAACTGAATGTTCTTAAACTTGGGTGTTAATTCTGGTTCTGTCAAAAGTTAGAAGGATGACTAAGAAAATTTTAATAAAATGTTATAGGTAAGGACACAGTTCTATTATGTATAGAATTGACTTGCATCATTTCCCACTCCCAAGTTGAATGTTCTATACATCTTTACATTTCTAAGTGTGTGTGAGTGCTTATGTGTATGAATATATATCCAACTCTCAGAGATATCATTGAATTCAAGGTTAAATAAAACAGTTCTTTATGACTTCTCAAACTTTTAATGTATTAATAGCTGTTTGGAAATTCAAGCAAAAGTTTAACTTTGCATCATTTATATAATTTTATGTAAATGTGCATTCTTTTATAAAGAAAGATTTTAGTATGTAGTGGAAAAAGTAATTTGCAGAATAGATTTTGGAAAGACAATATATGTTCTATTTCTAAATATCTAATAATGAATTTATAAATCAGCTTTTGGAATTGGCATTACTTTTATTGCTTCCCCTGGGTTTGGAAAAAAAAAATCAAAGCACTGGAGATTATTGCTAATTCTTACTCACTTTACATTTCACCCCAAAATGAAAAATCTCTAAAGATTTCTAAGAAGCTGATTAATTTAGGAGTCATTTGGATGTCATTGCTGCCTCTGAATGTCAAGTGTCTTTACAAAAAAATATAGTAAATATTATTAATTTTATTCATTTGATTACATTTTAAATAAAAGATCAGGAAATACATCATTCTATATACTAACCTCTTCATCTGCTTGTTTGATCTTAGAATGTTTGTTTAACCTCTTAGAGCTCAGTTAGATCAGTAAAATGGCATTGTAGTAGTCATATTACAGGGTATTTTATATGTATTTATATATATCATGATTTACATAAAGAACACGAGATTGTAAATTCTTTGGTTGCTGGAATCATTGTTGTATCCTATGTAGCTGTACTTTAGTTCCTCCCACATTAAAATTAAGAACTGACATATATGAGTGACCTCTTTGTTTTAAACTGAGGTCATGATAATCATGATATCATTATAATAATGAGAAGAGTAGGGGACATGAAGAGTGTAGCTACTTTCTAATAGAAGAATTGAAAAGTCAGAAGGGCAAGAAAACAACCCAGAATTTAGTGACAGCAAGGAGTCTCTACCACGTCAGTGGCTGCAAGCACAAGGAAAACAAAAGTTAGTAGAGGTAAAGAGCAGGAATCACTGGTTGCATTTTTACACACGAAGGGCAATCCTGCCTGGAGACTGACGCAACTATGGAAGAGCGGTGGCCACTTTCACAGACACCCCTAACGCAGGATGAGTGAAAAACCCTGCTCTTTGCTTCCAATCTTTAATCTCCTGCCAGAACCTCTCATTGGTTAACAGGATCTCAAATTCATATTGCAAAGAACATGTAATTTGCATAGAAAGCATGAGGAATAAATTGTGAGCAACCAGCCCAAGAGAACACATTGATAAGACTGTCTGATAGGTATATGAAAATTCCATTTAGGAAAAATGAGTAACTGATCTAGACCACAGACTTAGATTTAGAAGCATAATGTAGAGGTTGACAGTTTGAGGATGAGTCCTCGTATCAATATTATTTAGAGAATAAATAGTTTGTTGAAAGGCAGGTCAATAGATAAGAGAAAAAGAAGGAGAAGGAAAAATAAGAAGAGATAGATAAAAAGATTCTATATAGAGTTTTTTTAAAGTTATCTGACAGAAAATAAACAAGGAAGATATTATCCCTCTGATTGCAAAAGTAAAAAGATTATGAAGAGAAGAGAGGCCATACAAATAAGACCCTATTTCTACCTCTTTAATTATATACACACATACACACATTTGAATATATATTATACACATGTTCATATATGTATTTGCATATGTGTTATCGATCTATATTTATTTATATATCTAGTTGTATATAATTATATACATGATGAATATATTGTACAATTATCTCCATGTGTCTATTTCATGGAGATTTTCAAGCTTTTTTCCCTAATACCTCTATAAAGATTATATAAAATATTTTTTAATTTTGATTTTTTTAAATTTATTTTTTTAAAAAGTTTTCAAACACATTTGTCTCCATTTACCTGCCACCACTTTCCCCCTGCCCCACCCGCCTCCATCTCCCCTCCTCAATCCTCCCCCACCTTGGCTTCATCCATGTTTTTCAGGTGAAAAACAGTAAGAAAGAGCCTCCAAAAGCTTATTCTGATCAAATGGCTGTTTGGTTGCAAGAACACCTACAGAAAAAGAGAAAAGAGACAGTGTTATTTTTTGATGGTCTTTTAGTGGGGAAATAGTTGGTCTTCCATGCAAATACTACTTTGTGTGTTAGCCGTGATTCTGTTTAAGAAATTCATTTTCATATTCAATGCAATGTGTGTTTATTTTTACATCATTCTGCTTTATTTAGTCTTCCAAGGATATAGAAAATATTTATAATTTTCTTCTCAAAAAATACTTCTATTTCTAGGCCCAAGATCAACATTTCCACTGCCACTTTCCAGCTCAGATCTCATCATGTTTTTCCTCAGTGATTTCAGTAACTTTCTTACTAGTTTCCTGTTGCCATTCATCCTCCAATTCATCCTAATCTAAGTTTCGCACCAAGCTACTTTATCCATCCAAATGTAAGTCAAGTTGTTTCTAAAGTCAGACTCTCCTAATGTCCTTTCTCTCATAAAAAATGTTGAGACATTTAACAGGGCCTGCAGGTCTCTTCATGATCTGTTCTGCCTCCCACGTCTGTTCCCTCTTTGCGTCCACTCTCCCACTCACAACATGCCCCAGCCACAGTGGCTCCCTTATGGTCCCTAACCGTGCCAACAAGCCCTCACCCCAAGGCCTTTGCTTTTTCCATTCTCTCATTCCAAAATACTCTCTCTCTTAATACCTAAGACGTGCTGTTTTGAATATGTAAAATGCCAAGCCTCTAAGAGAAAAGGGAAAATGCAGTAAAAGGAAATTTGACCATGATTCACCAAACCTTCAAATAACCCAATTGCTTTGACCTACTTTATCATACTTTGGATATGTGGTAAATAATAAAAGAATTACTGGGCCTTAAGAAATTTATTTGAAAATTAATACGTTTTAGGCTTTACCTTTTGGTCAGTGGGGACCAAATCCAATATTTTGTCTTCCCCCTATAATTTCATCTTCATCATTTTCCAGTGGGAACTGACACTTAGACTGATGAGCCTGAAGCATTTGCAAATCCTGATTTGTCACAGATTCAATTACCATATTTTGGTATAAAGCATACTTCTTGTCAAAATTTTTGAGGGAAAAATAAGGATGCATAGTACTAATGCCATATCTATACAAATATTTTTAATTCTTTTATTTATGCTTATATGTTAATAGCGTAACTGTAGAAAGCAGTAACGATATTTATTACCAAAATAGTACCCTGGAATACAATAATTGTTTTTGTTTATAAATATAAATAAATAAAAAATTGAATTGAAAAACTAAAATTTTTCAGTTTTTTCCCTGAGAGTTGGGGCCAAAAACATGGGTGTACATTACACATGGCAAAATGAGGCATCTTCAGACTCATGAACTTGCTTAGGTGGGCAAAATAACTAATGCATTTGAGAATGATTTTAAAATAATAGAAATTGACATGAAATGACTGGGGAATTAATTCTTAGTATTCATAGACTTTTATTAATCATATTAGCCAAAATTTTAAAACATTACTAGTAATCAAGAATTTTCTACATATAGACATCTGGCTTGGAATTTATTTTGAATATTAAAGAATACATTTGAAGAGAAAGAGTAAAAGTTTATTCTTTTGTGATAGTAATAAATTCCTCTGTTGAGTCTTTCTATGTCTATGAAGTTCAATAAGTATTTTCTTTATCTTTAATTAGAACATTGCAGCAACTATGAATTTATCGTGTGATATAATAATACATAGAAAAATAAGTATTATTACTTATTATTTACTAATCAAAATTTTACTTCTTTATTATTTTATACTTCAACAGTTATTCTAATTCATAAGATAGATAATTTTAAGTTAGGGATTGATTATTGATTAGAACTAGTATTTCATTAAAATTTCCTAATAAACTTAGTTATACAAAACATTATTCCATTCTTATTTCATGGATACATACAATGAAGATATTTGAAAATGTTCTATTTATAGGATGATATGTCTAAATTGCAGCACAGCTTAAAAATATCAAATTTGTAATTAGATATCCTGCTCAGCCAGACTGTATTAATCCTAAATCTTTTAACATACTGTGTGCTTCTAGAATGTAAACTATTTATGGCACAAACTAATTTTTAGGATAAAGCATATAGATATATTTTGAAATAAAAACAAAATAATGCAAAAATACATTATTTCTCTGAGAACACTTAAACACTGAACAAAATGAAATGTTTTAACCTCTGATTCTACTCTTTATTTTGTCAAACTGTTGTTCATTTTTCAGAGCTCAAAATAAGCACACAGTCATAAAATGCTGGTCTGGACCTTTAAGTTGAGAATGGTTGAGCCACTTGGGATGTTTCAATTAAACTGAGAAACAAAACATGCCATGTTTAAAAGACAAAAATTCATGGTCAGATTTTGACCAAGAAAGAGATTGATTGTCTAATAGAAAATGCCTGTGTCTGAGAATTTTAAACTAGATTTGGCTCATTCTCGATTATATAATAACCATTCAAATTATTTCTTCCCTGTATTGTTTTTTTTCTAAAATAGTAAAGTAGATAAGATCTATTAAAATATACAGAAGAAAAGAGTAGAATTGCTCTGAAAACTGCAGTTTCTGTGTTTGAAATAGTGATTCCTCAGGTAAAATTTCAGAGAAAAAGCCTACATGAAGAAGCAATGTGATATCAAGAAAAATTCTGTTTACTAATAAGATGTAATTCATTAAGGTAGGGTCATGCCATGGCCCTAAAAATGGAAGGAACTTAAAGGTTATCTAACGATATGAGATTACATGGAAATCTGGGTGATTGTAGGAAATTTTAAAGTTTATCCCAGAGGGTACTGTAGAACTGGATCTAAATGCCCATCATCTGATTCAGAGTACTTGGTACTATTGCCTTGGCACTATTATCTGCTTTCTCTCTATTAGTGGCTTTATTTTTCTCACTTGAATAAAAAATCCATGGTGTCCTATTACTGTCCTTGCAGATACTCTGAATTTTGATATGCAATGCTTATGTCCATGTTTATTTTAATATAGTTTTTCTTCCATATATCTTATTTATTAATGTATTCACTCATTCAACACCTATTTAAAGAGTATGTGCATTGTATCAGACACTATTGTAGGTGTCTGAGGAATGTAAGTAAACAGACTAGTACAGGAATATTGCCCATATGTTAGAAGAAATAAATGCGGTAAAAAAAAGAAATTAGGTAAAGTAAAGACATGAAGAATTGAGGGTCAGAGGAAAAGGGATAGAAACCAAAGGGGAAGAGCTGAGGGAGGGAAGGTGGGAGGGGGCAAGGGAAAGAGGTGGGGGGGAGGCAGAGACAAATGTATTTAAAAAGTAAATAAAAAAAATGTATATTTGGGAAAAAAATAAAAAAATAAAAAAATAAAATTCATGAACAGGAAAAGGGATAGAAACCAAAGGGGAAGAGCTGAGGGAGGGAAGGTGGGAGGGGGCAAGGGAAAGAGGTGGGGGGGAGGCAGAGACAAATGTATTTGAAAAGTAAATAAAAAAAATGTATATTTGGAAAAAAAAATAAAAAAAATAAAAAAATAAAATTCATGAACAGTTAAAAAAAAACAAAAACCAAATATTATAACTTAAAAAAAATAAATAAATCTACCATATTATGAAAAAAAGAGAATAAAGTACTCAGAAATAAACAAACAGATCTATTAAACTGATTTCAACACAGGTATCAAGTAAATTTAATGGAGAACTGATAGAATATGTACCAAACAGTGCTAAGCACTGGACATTTATGTCCAAAAAGAGAGTGATAATCTCAATCCATATCTTATACCCTTATACCACATACAAAATTTTCATTCAAATTGGATACATCTAATGCACTACCTAAAACTATAAAACTTATAGGGGAAAATGTGCAAAATATTGCAACATTGTGTTAGGCAAATATTTCATAGAGAGGATACATGAACTGTGGATCATAGAAAAAATTTGAAAAAATTAACTTACTCAAAATTTAAAACTTCAGTTTTTTATACACCTTCTAAAGAAAATAAAAAAGATAAAGCACAGATTGGTTGAAAATTTGAAACACACACACGGTTGAAAAAAAGATGGAATCCAAAATATGGGCTATTGAAATCCAATAATTAAACTGAAAAAATAGCCAAAAGATTTAAGCCTATATTTCACCATTGATGATCTATGATGGCACATAAACCCATGAAATGATGCTTAACTTATTATTATTATTATTTTAGATAGTCTGATAAGGTTAAACCCTAGAATGTGCTAATCAAAACAAGAGAAAAAAACTGACAGTATTAAGATCTTCAAAACTGTGGATCAATCAGAATTCTCATACATCTCTGTGCATATGCAAAATTTATGATCAATTTGCAAAGCTGTTTGACAATATTTATAAAAATAAACTTATCATATGATTATGAAATATCATATATTTTCCATGGGGAAATGAAAACATCTGTTCATACAAAAACTTATATGTGAATATTTATAGTTAATTTATTCATAATTATCAGTATGCTTTAATAAACCAAATGTCCATAACTGGAGGAAAGGGTACACATCTTGGAGACATCCATACATTGGAATACTCTCAGAGTTAAAATGGAGTGTAAGGGACCTCAAAGCTAGATGGTCTTTGATTCCACTTACATAGCATTCTAAAAAATAAAAATAAAACTATATAAAGAACAACATTAGTGAATGCCACTGGCTGGAGTTCAGGGTGGGGGACTAACTACAAAGGAAATTTTTCAGGTCATTGAAACTGTTTTATATCTTGATTGTGGTGTCAAGTGTATGACTACATACATTTGATGAAATTCATAGTACTGCACACTTAAACAGGTTAATTTTTACAAAATATTAATTACATTTCAATGAATTTAACTTAAAATACTGTGATGAAGTATAACTGATACTTCATTATGGGCTAGTCGCTGATGAAGAGGATACTTACTTACAGCTATAGCTAATGACAACATTGATAATTTTTTACCATATTTGTAATGATCGATTGAGTGCCAGACGCTATGTTGTTTTACAGATATTATCTTTAGTGTTTTGACAAAACTGGAAAATATATGTCATACAATCTTTTTTATTTCTCCACTGGGAGCCTTAAATGACAGGTCCATTTGTTTCTAAAAGACATTCCACTTCCTTTGGAAGTGAGAAAAGAGGAAGAAAGGGATTTCGTAAAGATGTAGTGAGAATTAAGAACTTGTTTTATTGATTTAGGAGCATGAGAAAAGTGATTGAAAGGAGCTTAGATTCACAGAAGGAAATAGAGTGGCTGATAACTATGGTGAAAGTTAAATTTGATGACAGGAACGAAGTACTAGAGATCAAATACATGTGACATTATGTTCTTAAGAAGGTCATTAACACGTGTATTGAGATGTTTGAGGTTGATGGTGAAAGGGGAAGTCAATTCATGTTCCACTAATTTTATTAAAATTAATAAAATTAATTTACTTAGTTTTGTGTATGAATTTATTTCTGCTTGATTCTCTGTTACTGCATATAATATAAGGGTCTTTAAACACATATACAGGCAGGGTTATTTCTCAAAAGGAAAATATTCTGGAACTGAAACACTAATGCACATTTCTGACTACTGGAAAGGAAGAAAAGAAGGAAGGAAGGAAGAGAGGGAGGGAGGGAGGGGAAGAGGGAAGGAGAGAAGGCAGAGGAGAAAAAAATATTAAGCCACCTGTTAGCCTGCAAATTGGAAGAAATACCAGTTGTACAAAAGTCTAATAAATAAAAAGTAAGAATGAAAGTGGGTATGCTTGTCTTGATCTAAGGGGAATTAGGTGCATAAATCTCTGCATTTACCTCTGTAGCCTGAACCTAGGAAGTAGAAATAATTGAGAAAGTGCCCACAGAATCCTATTATTAGAGAGTGAAATTACATAGAAAAATCTAATCCTGAAATCCAAATGCAGGTGAAGTTTCCTAGAAGACAAGCTCATAGACTACAGAGAGCTGATAAATGAAATCGTGTGTGAGATTGTCAGTCTCCTGGAGACTCTTGTGTGTGCTCATTTCATTGGAATAGCAACAAGAGTGTTCGTTTCCTGGTGGTGTGAAGTGCCTAAAGACTTTACTTATCATCTAGGAGGAGTGTGGGAAAAAACCCCCCAAAACAAACCCTATGATATCGATTAAAAATATGTTCATTTCCCAGGAATAAAGATTGAAGGACAGCTGCTTATAATTTGCTTAAAATTCACTCTCTCACATGGGAAGGGAAGGCTTCAGACATTTCAGTATGTTAAAGAAAAAAAAATCAAGCATCTCTGATCATGTTGAAAAAAACAAAACTTGTACAAAATTGTTTTATTTTTTTCTTTTCAGGGCATTGGCTTTTGGGAATACAAGTAATGTATAAAAGTAACAGTGCCCTTTTAATGTAAAATGAGGAAGAGTGTCAGGACACTGCATTATAATATTAATGCACCTCTATACTTAAAAAATGTTGATATTGTAAAGTTCCAAATCCTTTACATACATAATATTAATGAATTATCTATGATGATGCCTTCTATTCCTATGTCTATTTTGCAGAGGAGGAAATGAAGGTGGAGGAGAGTGAATCCATCTATTTTTGAACCATAAAGAATGTTCTTACAGCCCCGGCCATATGGTTTAGTTGATTGGAGAGTTCTTCCATACATTGAGTTTGCCTGTTTGATTCCTGGTCCAGGGACGTACTTAGCTTGAGGGTTCGACCCCTGGTTAAGGTATGTACATGAGGCAACCAACTGATCTCTCTCTCTCTCTCTCTCTCTTCAATGGAAACAGGTACTACTTGGATGAGGATTTAAAAAAAAAAAGAATGCTCCTATAACCTGCCTAATGGAGTCCTGATAAACTATGGGAAACATTACCTTTGGCGTGACTTCATCTTTATCTCTGCTTTGTCACAAGTGCCCTTCAGATGATTTTTGGAGTGAGCGACCTGGAACTACTTAGTTGGGCAAAGATCCATGCTCAGATTTTTTTCTGAAATTAATTTTTCTCCTTTATCAAAATGCATTTATTGGTGTTCACTCCCTGAGGACCTTGCTAAGTAATTCTTTTTCACAGGCTAATGGAACACTGTACTACCTTTCCAGCTAATACAGTTGTGTTTCGTAAGAGCCATTTTGGAGAACTTAATTTATGGAAAAAAATTGATATTGATGAAGAGACTTTCAGGCATCAAGTAGACCTCTTACCTAATATCTGAAGCCACTTAGAAAGTCATTCTATGTTTTTCTGCCTATTATGTACAGGGTAGGGGTAGAAGTAGGTTTACAGTTGGGAGTATAAGAAACAGACTTTATTCTTATATTATTATTCATTAATTATTGTATTATTTTCTATATGAGAAACTGTAAATCTACATTTGCCCCACCCTGTACTAAACCATAACATCCAAGTCATCGGGGTAAAGGCTGGACTCTTAAACATGTAGGACCCCTAGAGCTGGTTTAAATCGCCTTGTCAAATTAGACGTGCATGGTCATCAGGGGATATCAATTTCAACAGAACTGTTCATTTTCAAAGAAGTATCAAGATGTTTGTTGGTATTTAGCAATTGGAAGACTACTAAAACCTGAAACTGACATGGATCTTTCTTCACAGAGCAAATGCTTAAATGATACCGCAGAGACATGCATTTCTGATAAAATCAACTATGTGCAATTTTAAGTGGCCCTACTGTGAGAAATTATAAAAAAGAACATAAGTTTTGGGCTACAAAATATTTAGAAATTTGATAAATTTTTTGGAGCAACTCATATTCAGAACTATGCATGTACTACCACTAACAAAGGAAAACATCCTCACATTCTAACATGAGAATTACATAATCAGTTGTAGACTTCTTAAAACCTCTGGCTATATACTCTAAATTGATTATATGATATATTTTTGAACCAAGCAATTGATAGTCATAAAGTTTATGTACCAAAATCCCAGGAGCTTATTATTCTTTTTTCAATATGTCTATAAAATAGTGCATAAATTGTGCAAATATTGCCTTATTTTGTCATCAAATATTTATTAAGTGCTCACCAAATATTGCTGGCCAAAAAGTTCATTTTTTTCCTTAAGATGACTGTAGTGATGCTTAGTTGTTTTTAAGTTCATTTGAAATAATTTTGTTAGACTGTATTGTGACAGTTGTCATATCACCATACATTAAAAAAAATCAAAATTAGTGAATTTTTGTTTAGTCATTCTAATATTGAAGATGGAAGAAAATACGCAACATTTTTGGCATATTATGCTTTATTATTTCAATAAAGATAAGAGTGCAACTGAAACACAAAAACAGGTTTTTGCAGTGTATGTAGATTTTTTCAGTGCTGTGACTGAAAAACATGTTAAAAATGGTTTGCGAAGTTTCATGATGGATGTTTCTTGCTGAACACTGCTCCATGGTCTGGTAGAACAGCTGAAGTTGATAGTGATCAAATCGAGACATTAATTGAGAACAATCAATATTATACCAGGAGACAGAGAGCCGACATATTCAAAATATCCAAATCAATAAAGTAAATGGCGAAAATTTAAAAAAAATAAATCTTTTTAAAATTTAATCTGTATTGTATTTTTTTTACATTACTATTTAGTCCCTTTATACTCCCTCCCCCCAGCAATCACCACACTGCTGTACATGTCCATGAGTCCTTTTTCCTTTTTACACAATTCCTCCACCAGCTATCCTCCCCACCACTAGCTGTCATCTGCTCTCCATCTATGAGTCTGTCTCTGTTTCACTTGTTAGTTGAGTTTGTTCATCAGATTCCATGTATGAGTGAAATTATATGGTATTTGTCTTTCTCTGATTGTCTTATTTCACTTAGCAAAATATCCTCCAGGTCCATCCATATTGTCACAAAGGGTAAAACCTTTTTCTTTTTTTATCACCAAGCAGTATTCCATTGTGTAAATGTTCCATAGTTGCATGTGCTTGCTTCCTCTGTTGCATATGTATTGACTATAAAGGTGTGGCTTTATTTCTGGGGTCTTTATCCAGTCCCATTGATCTATGTGTCTCTTTTTATGCCACTGCCATGCTGTGCCATGCTGTTTTGATTACTATGGACTTGTAGTATAGTTTCATATTACATAGCATGTTCTTGTCCAATTTCGTTCTTTCTCAGGATCGCTGGTGCTCTGCAGGGCTGTTTGTGTTCCATATACATTTTTGAAATATTTGTTCTAGTTCTTTGTAATGCATCACTGGAATCTTGATAGGAATTATGTTGAATCTATAGATTGCTTTGGGTAGTCTGAATATTTTAATTATGTGAATTCTTCCTATCCATGAATACAGTACGAGTATCCACTTGTTTATATCTTTTTTTAAAATTTCTTTCTTCAGTGTCTTATAATTTACCAAGTACAGGTCTTTTAAATCCTTGGTTAAGTTTATTGCTAGGTATTTCATTCTTTTTGAAACAGTTGTGAATGGGATTTTTTCTTAGTTTCCCCTTCTGTTAGTTCATTATTGACATACAAAAATGCAACTGATTTATGGATATTTATTTTGTGTCCTGCTAGTTTACTGAATTCATTTATCAGTTCTAGTAGTTTCTTGGTAGAATCTTTAGCATTCTCTATGTACAGTATCATGTTATCTGCAAATAAAAACAATTTTAGCTCTTTCTTTCCATTTTGGATGCCTTTTATTTCTTCTTCTTGTCTGATTGCTGTGGCTAGGACTTCCTGTACTATGTTGAATAAGAGTGGTGAAAGCAGACATTCCTGTCTTGTTCCTGATCTTAAGGGGAACACTTGTAGTTTTTGTCTCTTGAGCATGATGCTGGCAGTGAGTTTCCCATATATGGCCTTTATTATGTTTAGGTATGTTACTTCTATTCCCACTTTGCTGACACTTTTGATCATAAATGGGTTCTGGATTTTATCAAATGCTTTTTCTGCATCTATTGATATGATCATGTGGTTTTCATCCTTCATTTTGTTTAAGTGGTGAATCCCATTTATTGATTTGCAAATGTTGTACCAACCTTGCATTTCTGGGTTAAATCCCATTTGGTCATGGTGTACAATCTTTAGGATGCATTTCTGTGTTCAGTTTGTTAATATGTTGTTTAGGATTTTGGCATCTATGTATATCAGGGATACTGTCCTATAACTTTCTTTCTTTGTAGGGCCATTATCTGGTTTGGTATTAGGATAATGCTGGCCTTGTAAAATGAATTTGGGAGCCTTCCCTCTCCTTGAATTTTATGAAATAGTTTGAGAAGGAGAGGTGCTATTTCTTCTCAGGTGTTTGGTAAAATTCACCTGTAAAGCTGTCCCGTCCAGGGCTCTTGTTTGTTAGGAGTTTTTGATCACTTCTTCAATTTCACTAGTTATAATCTATCTATTCAGATTCTCTAATTCTTCCTTATTTACTTTTGGAAGATTGTATGTTTCTAAGAATTTATCCATTTGGCCCAGGTTGCCCAGTTTGTTGGCATATAGTTGTTCATAATATTTCCTTATGATCCTCTGTATTTCTTTGGTGTCGGTTGTTATTTCTCCTATTTCTTTTCTGGTATTATTTATTTGGGTCCTCTGTCTTTTTTTTCTTACTGAGTCTGGTTAAAGGTTTGTCAATCTTGTTTATCTTTCCTAAGAATAAGCTCTTGGATTCATCAAAGTTTTATATCTTTTTTAGATTCTATTTCATTTATTTCTGCTGTGATCCTTATTCTCTTACTTCTACTCACTTTGGGTTTTGTTATTCCTTTTCAAATTCTTTTAAGTGTGAACTTACATTGCTTATTCAAGCTTTTTCTTGTTATTGTTGTTTTTTTGTTTTTTTGAGAAAGACCTATAATGCTCTGAATTTGCCTCTTAGGATTGCTTTCCCAGTGTCCCACAGATTTTAGATTGTTGCATCCTCATTTTCATTTGTTTCAAGGTATCTTTTGATTTCTTCCTCAATCTTATTGTTGACCCATTCATTGTTTAATAATATGCTATTTATCTTCTATATCTTTGTGTGTTTTTCAGTGTTCTTGTGATTGATTTCTAGTTTCATAGTATTGGGGTCAGGAGAGAGGCTTGATATCTTCAGAGAATTTCACCCCACAGCAGCAGAATATACCTACTTTTCAAGTGCACATGGGATGTTTTCTAGGATAAACCTCATGTTAGGACACAAAAAAAGTCTAAATAAATTTTAGAAAATGTTTCTTTTATGAAGAATGCTAAATGAACTTTTGGCCAACCTAGTAAGTGTTCACATATCACATTTCCAAAGTTAAAATTTTTATTAAAAGAACTTGAAGATTTTCCTCAATGGTACATCTAAAAGTAGATATTTCCCAGTATTTATTTTGACCTTAGAAAGTTTGAGTTTACACATTTCCAAATTCACATTATATTCATTGATAAAATATTTGAGTTCTAAACTAATTGTTATCTGTATAAATTGATGCATTTTCATATATTAAAATTTTCCTGTAACATAGAATGTTATTTTAGGGATAATACGAGGTGAATGAGGCTTGCCTTTTGACGCTTATGTCCTGTTAATACCCATTTTCTTTTGTATTTATTTCCTGAACAGCAACCTGATTTGATTTTAATGGTCACAATCATTAGGTCTCTCCTGTTGCTTCCTCTTCAACCTTACATTTTTCTGTTCTCTTCTCTCTGTCTGCCTCTCTCTGTTTCTGTCTCTGTCTCTCTCTACACACATGCACAACGATGAATATGTGTACATCTTTATGTGTATGTTTATGTGTAAACTTGTGGAGCTTTACACACACACACACACACACACACACACATTATCTACAAAGGGCCATGACCACTCATTACCACTCTCCCATATTACCCATATTTCTACTATTCATTAACTCTTCTTGATGAGATATTGGATACATTGAAGATGAACTTCAATTTCTTTTCCCAGGGAATTATAACAATCCCAAATGGCAAGGAGCTGATCTGATAAATTATTAGATAACAAAGTTAGAAAGCTTGAGGTGTTTCCTATAAGAAAGTAACAAAGAGCAGGTTTTACCCCTGGCTGGTGTGGCTCAGTAGATCAAGCGCTGGCCTGCAAACCAAAGAGTCACTAGTTTGATTCCCAGTCAGGGCACATGCCTGGGTCACGGGCCAAGTCTCCGGTAAGGGGTGTGTGAGAGGCAACAGCACATTGATGTTTCTCACACTTTCTCCCTCCCTTCCCCTCTGTCTAAAAATAAATAAATAAAATCTTTAAAAAATTAGCAAGATTTTAAATCATGTGACTAACAGGGTTACTAACTTTGGAAAGTTTCTTATCTTCCTTAAATTTGTTTTGTCATCTGTTAAAATTAACTAATAATCAAAAGATTGATTTGAGATTCAAATGCCTAAATTATGTATACAACATGGGATCACAGTACCTGAAATATAGAGCATGCTCAATGAATATTTGTTGATTTAAATCTCAGTTGAGGGAGAAAATGTACAGAGTTAGTGACTGGTATTGGGCCTGAGAAACAAGAAGCAAACCAAGAGGAAGGAAAAGGGAGTACTGGTTTTTAATAGGAAAAGTTCTGATATCTATTCATTAATGGTAATAAAAAAAGGCAGAGGCACAAAGAAATAACAAGAGTTATAAGAATATAATCAGGGTAGAGCTGAAACCTGTGGAGTGCTATATATTGAAGTATAAAGTGTTTTATGGGAAGAAGATAGATAAAGGAGGGAGGAGAACAATGAGATTCTAGGTTAACAGCTATTGGTAAATGAGATAAAGAATCAGTGAATTGAAAATTGGTAAGGAGGTATGTATTAATGATAGAAGAAATAGAAATATAAAGAATAAATAGTTCTATAATTTTGGGGAAGTTGCACAAAGGAGTAAGCATTGGTCACAAAACTTAATTTTAGAGTCCAAGTGTGGCTTCCATACATTCCCTCTGATACCTTATCAGATCCCTATTAAGAAGCATCCTGATATGATTTACAGGAAAAAAAGAAGTTCCTTAAAGAAGAATTAATATCATGATACTTAAAATCCCTGAGATGGATCCTATGCTCAGTGCTGTGACAAAAATTGACTATTTATGTAGATATAGTCAATCCCTGCTGCAATCACATGCTGAGTCATTGTCCTCCCAGAGATCAGGCTCATATGGTTCTTTCTGTCCTCGGAAGTGCTGGGACTAGGAGAGACCAGAGTGGCCACGAGCTGCCACCTGCCTCACTGCATGTCGAACCACTGTTCCTAGTCAGCCCACTGGGCCGCCTCACTGTCTCTGGCCCCCAGGTCCCCTTTTCTCCCACTTGCTTCCATGACATCCTCCTCCTCACTGGCACCCATGTGACTATCTTTCCTCTCCATCTTCTGTATCCCTCTAGATACTTCTAGTCATTGGGGTCCAAACTTAATGTTATGCTATAATGATCCATTGCTTCCTGATACTCACTGACAGCTACAAGGAAATGGCTGAGAGAAATTAATAGTTGAGGTTGGACTACAAATTTGGGGCCTGAACAGAAGCATAGGCCATGCACATTTTGAGTAACAATGATCGTTATCTGAAAATTCATCTTTATAACTCTTTAAAGAACCCATTAGTGTAGTTAACTACACTGGAATTTCTTTTTTGGACACACAAAATATTTTATGATTTAAGGGATGTATATGAACTAAACTTTAAGCTGGAATAAAATACTTTGCTATGTATGTCACAGTTGGTTCATTTCTGTCCATAAGCAATTTAGAGCTCTCGTGTGTTGTTCAATGGCTGAGGATCTTTCAAAATAGGCTTAAAGGAATCTGTGATACATAATTGTTGACTTTTAAAAGTTCAGAAAAAGTTGTTATGGTTTATTTGGAGAAATCATATAGTTTACTGAAGTCTCCTGAGCTTGTTGACATCTCTGACACTTTGTGAATGAGGCCTTTTTTATTCTCCTTCATTTGGTTAGCTCTTTACGTAATTGATTTTCTGTGCTAATACACTAACGGTCTGAAGAAGGCAGTACCTCAGGTGTGACAGATCAAATAAGGGGCTCATAGTCATTGCTTTTATCTTCCATGTCTAATGTGTTGGTTACAGCTGTGCAGTTTAACAGTAAAATCAATACATCATTTGCTGCAGGTACCTGAAAGAATTTGGAAGCCCTTCACTATTTTAACCATTAGATTTCCTCTGGAACTTTATTTATTTATTAGTTACCTATTGACCTATTTGTATATTTTCTGATGCTGAATGCTACAGGGTGAGGGATTTTTCTTCTCCCTCTTACCTTCTCTTCAAGCATTGTCTTTTCCACTAGCTAGTTAAGTTACTTTCTCTGGGTTTCAAAACATCTGCCAATCTAAATGAATCCTGTAGAGTGTAAAACAAATGTTTAAAAAATATTTTCCATTTTGTCTAAATCATCTTTGAGCTTAAACATTTAGCATATGTTCTTCTGAAAATGGAACCACTTTGTATTGTGCATGGAAGGCATACGTGTCGGGGCACTTGGGTAATTTCTCATGTAAATGGATGCTTTTATTACCAGTTTTCCATTTTACATTGGTAATGACATGATTTCAGTCTGAAACAGAAAAATATGCACTTGATTAAACATTTTTTTTCTATTCAATATTCTTTTGCATATATTTATGTTCTCTTTTCTATTATCCTCCAACTGTTTCGTGCACGTTTGTTTTACTTCAATAACTTGGGTGTAAACTTCCAAAGTGGAGAATGTGACCTATACTGCTCTCTCACCCTGTTCAGAGAGAAAAGGCCTATGAAATGAAGGGACGCTAATGCAGCTTTCAAAATCCACACAGAATTTATCAAGCTGATTGACTCAATGTACATTCTTACAAAAATCTGTTGAACTTTTTTATCTTTTAAATTGGATTTTCTCTAACAGTTGAGTTTTCTGCATATGTTCATGCCCATATATAACTTGTAAAAGTAGCTGTTTAATGCAAAAATTTTATTCTCAAACTGGACTTATTTTTGAAATGAGTTAAAAGATAACTTTAATTAACAACCTTATTTTAAAGAAGGTGTATCTTTAGGTGAAGTAGATATAATACAGTAATGCTTAAGAGAAAACATTATCAACATTTATCCCATATATTATATTATTTAAAAAAAACTAATATTAAATTTTACCATCTTAAATGTTAACCTACAGGAAGATTAAGGATTTAGAAGCTTTCTCACCCACATTTTTTTATGAAAACAAACATTTGTGAATTTGTTTTAAATGTAATTGTTGGAATGTGCCATAATATAGGATGTAGGTTAATCTCTTCTTGGTCTACTTTGGCAGATATACATAGTCCATGTTTGTTCATAACAATGACCCTAAAACAAAGTAAGACCTTGATTAATAATAACTCAGCATATATTACTTTAGTATAAGTGCTTTTTAATTTAACTCATTATAATTTCAAAAGTGTAATAATCCAAAAATATATAATTTATCTCAGTTGACCAGAAAACCCATCCTTATAAAATACCCTAATTTTAAACCTTTCTTTTTAGATTTTTTTAAAAGTAACTTTTACAAGTTTTATAAATTGTATAAAAAATTATTGAAATGATTGAACTGATGATTTTTTTCTTGGGTAGATTCAATGTTATTTCTTTTGAATCTCTATAGAATATTATGAGACTGGGAGAGGCAAGAATATATATTTACATAGTTACACATAAATATGTTTATATATTAGCATACTTGTGTTAGCAATTACTCAGTGTTATTATTTTCTCTTCATGGGAGATGTCTGCATTAGTCATCAAAAGGATTTTTTAATGTGGGGCAGATTTCTTTTCCTGAACATTCTGAGCTAATCATCTAGACAGGTTTGGTTTTCTTTGTAATTGTACAAACCTGTGCTTTTATTGCTCTGACATAAGCAAAGCAATGGAATGAGGTGGAATCATACAAAGACTTCATCTCTACAATAAAACTGATTTCTCATTAAAATTATAGAAAAGCTTTTTATTGATTACTTATTAGTGAACAGTTGATTTAGTTCAGTTAATTGACTAAACGAATTGATTCCTTCTATTATTTCCGTAACTGCTTGCGTGTGATATGGTGGTTTTTGACCAGAGACTGAAACTAGGTTTCATAGGAACATGGTTGACGTTGATTGTTGAACTAGCAGAACTGTGATTCAGAGTATTTAATATGACCTAATCTTAAAGTAGAAAACAGACTCATAGTCCTTCATGTTTTAGCCAAGTATATCCATCTAGAGTCAATATGAGCTTATAAGAGGATGTCATATTACCATGCTGAGACTGAAGGACTCAACTTATTTCTGGGCAGAAATAGATTTTCCCTTAAGGGGAAAGATTTCTGTACATTGTTTAAATGTAATTATGTTGGTATGAATCAAACAGCCTCAGACTGTCTGCATTTGCATTCCAATGGCATAATATTTTCATTGCTGTACTCAAGCTGCTTTAATCTGCTTTATTGTTTAAATTGAGGAAGTAGCCAATTTTATGGTATATTGATGCTTTGGCAATCTTGCCTGAGATTGAGTCATCAATCTTATGAAAAATATGGTCTGGAAAAGTATAGACTTGAAGTTGTAAGTCAAGAAAGTAGGCAATAATCTCATGAAAAATAGAAGTGAAAAGTATATAAAACCCTAATCCTTTATGCATAAAAAGGACTAACAGAACATCTATATTCTGTCTCCCTCTTCTGGGAAAGATTTACCTAAATAAGATATATATGTAATATGTGTCATCTTTTAGAATCATCTCACTAGCATTTACACAGCAACTACAATGCAATTCATGTTCTTCAAGCATATGAGAAGATACAAAGATAAGTCTTTAGTCACTGTACACAAGGAATTTATAATCTATTGGTAGGGAGCCTTGTGGACAAATATTGAGAATTTAAGCAATGAAAAGATCAGACAAGGGACTGAATGGAACCCTCGATTGAAAAATGGGCTGCTCAATGCTACGAGTTCTCTAGAGTTCCCAAGAGGTAGTGTTACTGAACAAAAGTGGGGTTCAGCTGCCAATCACCACCCACAGGTAAATCCTGAAGATAAGGGACGGTAGAGAAGGAAAGAGGCCTTTATTAAAATGTTGCACAATTTGGGAAGATGGAGAACTCCCTGTCTCCAGGTCAACTTCTTCTGTAAAACCTAGATAAAAACCCAGCCATCTGCAGAACCAGAAAGAGTACCCAGAATTCCTGCTCCATTATCTATTCTTTGAGGCTGAGGCTGTTAAGTGGATGGATGTCTGGCTTCAGGCTTCTCCCCAGGGTCCATGTGTGGGACTAGCACCACCAGTGCTACACAGCTTCCAGGACCAGCTGGTCCCACAAGCGCTCCAGCCCGCATGTCTGCCTGTCTGTGCCAGTGTAACCCTGAAGGAAGAGGATGAGTCTCTGTCTTCCCTCTGTTTAAATTCCCTGGCCCAAACTTCCATACAATCCAGAAGAGTCAAGTTCCCCTAGTCAATCCTATCTTTTTTCCAGTCTAGACTGATAGGACAGCACTTCCCCTAGCAGCCATGTTGACCTTTAAAGTACACATGCCACTGTGTCCTCTGGTTTCCCCTTCAATGAGAAATTCGAAGAGGTAGGAGGGCTTTTCCCTTCGTCCATCACTTTTGTTAGCCTCCTGAAGACTCAGCACAATGGCTTCCTTCTGTCTGTCTCTGAGAGCTGAGGAATCTGTTCCCAAGGCCCCTTAACTTGGTTACCCAGGCAATGTCATAATGTGGCACTGCCGCAGGCAGCCTCCTCCTATGGCCCCTCCCTTCTGCCCCATGATCTGGCCAGATCTACCTATATCAATAGCTACTCAAGTTCTTTCAGCAATACATTTCATCTAGTACACTCTTTTAATACTGCCCCAAGTGGTTACACTGCCATGATTATTTTTCCAGATGTGCCCATGTTGACAATAATTCTATTTATAAACTTAATTCTGGTCAAATTATATTTTGCACCTATTAGTATTTTTCTAGAATTTAAAAATTAAAGTAATAATTTAGAAATAAAGTTCCCCTGCTTTTAATGATTTCCTATAATTGTCAGCAGTAGAGAGTAAATGTTGGAGGGGTGCATTTCCATCCATATGTTAATGTGGCATCTATGTTTCTGACATTTATTTTTATTTAATTCTAGCACAGTGTAGTGCTACAGATCTATGTAGAAGGCACATTGGGCATACTGTACACTGGCATGTCCTTAAAATCTTGATGATTTAGAGAGGACACAGACCTGGAAATTAACTTCAAATATAACTGCTTTCAAGTAATTTTTGTATGTAGCAGAAAAATTGGGTGCTCTTAAAAGGAATATATATATTCCTATTCCATCATCAGTCCAGACAATTCCAGATTCTGTTTATATCTTCCCAGGCAAGAGCACATCAGCTCTGGCTTAAGGTATAACAGGATATCCTCCCCTCCACCTATAATTGTTACATAGACAACAGAGCAAACTTACCCCAGATGACATAACATCTATCCCAAATCTTGGATGGCAGGACATGTGGTTGATTTTTTCATTTATAATTAAAAGCATACATTGATTGCACACTAGGTGCCAAGGTAGCTGGGGAATAAAAATGTGCCTTGAACTCAAGAAACCTGCCTTAAAAGAAGTATGCATGGAAATCAGAGAAGCCAATCAGACCAGAGTATCTCTCTGGGAGGTCTTTTGTAATCTCAATCCAATTCTAAGCACAAAATGGTATATGGGATAGTGCTTCAAGGATATCCTATCCCTGCTTTCACTTCCTTGGATATGTGAAAGGATCTTATTTCTTTGAAACTACTTTAGGTTACTTCAGCAAGTTTCCTAAAAGAGGCCTGAAAATACAAGTTGTAGCAAAGCTGCTCCAGTTCCATGGCAATAAATTATACATAAATACATACATATCAATCTGGTATTACCATTCATTCCTCACTCCCTTTTTTCCTCAACAAAATAAAAATATTAAAAAAATGTTTTGGGGACTATTTAAAAGTGCATCCCTTGAAGATATGTGCCACAAAGGTATATTGACCAAGACACAATACTTAAAAAGGCAATTGATAGAATAGATATGACCTTCACATACTAACTTAAGAAATGAATTCAGTTCTCCACAATCTCCAGACATTTTACACTAGTCAGCAAATCGCATGGTTTTCAGGCTGTCAAATGGTTAGCCCTTTCTTTCAAGCATGCGTATACTTTGCTGTGGTGCAGAAAGGAGGACAGGCCTCTTATTTCCCATCTAATTTTTACCCATCTATAGCCAATTGGGTGGTTTCCATCTATTCCCAGTGTGCTGTGTTGAGATGCCGTATTAAGCAGTATTATGTCAATGGTAAAACAAAATGGTGATTTTCATTCTTTATTTTTCCAAAAAAAGGTGGAGAAGCAAAAGTCTAGTAATATAGAAGCATAGGGAAAGTAGTAAATTTGTCCATTCTCTAATTTAATTGTGACTTTTCCCCATGATAAACGCAGTTGCATCTTTCAGACCATATTTGACATATGCTGTCTGGGCACAGTCAGTAAGGAAAAAGTAAAAGGGTAAGTGTGTGGGAAGGATTAGGTAAAATTGGGGGCTTGTCTTTTGTTCACTGTTTCTATCTTCTATGGAAGTGATTTTCAGCTGCTGTGCAGAGGCGCACTAGTGTTTTAATAAGTTTAAAAACATTTAGTACCTGACTGTTTAGTCAGGGGTACTGATCTCTTTCTCTTATATTGTCAAATAAAAACAAATGAACACAGCCAACACATAATAGTCATCTGGTGTGAATGAATTAAAATTATACCTATGTTTTTTGTCAGATCAGCAAAACATATATTTGTTGGTGCGCTGCAGAATTTTAGTAATTAGTTTATATGTGCCATGAGATGAAAAAGGTTGAAATCACTGCTCTATGGGAGTACTCAGGTTCTGTGAGCCCTGCACTGTTTTAGAAGTTTTACTGTACCATTATTTGTAACATCTCAAAGGAATGAAAAGAATCATTATAGGAGGGCCACTTGCTTCACAGATTAGTTTGCAGCAACGGTTAAGCTGTGAGCTAAATTTATACTGCTGCAGACCAATCAAGTTAGGGGAACCAGCACTAAAACTGTGAATGGATGCAGACCTCCTCTGAATGTTATCAAGGCAGTATGGTCATGCCATAAATGGCCCTTTTGTCTAGTTTTTGTATATATTTCTGCTTACATTGGGTGTAACTCTAAGTTGCCTTTTCCATAATGTTGAAATCAGTTGATCTACAACTCATGCAATGCTATTTCAGCAAGATCAACTGTAGAAGCAATGGGTCTACTTTAATTTATAAAATGCAGCATTAATGCAGTCCTTTGTAATGTGAAAAGTCAAAGAAAATGAAAACCAACACGGTTTGGTTCTCTTTTTTTTAAATATATGCAGGCTGTCAAATCAGATAAAATGTTTGAATACCTGTAATTATAAAAGGAGAAGACTGATTAGGGAGTGAGTTAGAAGTTCTTTAAGAAATTAAGAAAATAAAACTGAATACGGTTCATGTGGAAATTATTTTCAACATGAGTACTGGTCCACGTCCTTATATTTTTATGCACTCTATACTATTTTGTTGCTTTATCCATTTTCCTTGTGACAGTTTAAGCTTGGACCCCATAGTTGGACTTGATGAAAACCTATAGTATGTCAAATTCTAGGCACACATCAAATGGCAAATTTTAAAGGGTGATTAATGTTGAATTTTGCAGTTAGGTGCTTGGCAACTAAGGGAAACACTTTATATGCTAGTTGTGCTCCCAGTAACTTTTCTCCTGATTCAATCTGAATCTTATTGACCTCTGGAATCTCAACAAAAACAAGATATGGTCATTCCATAATATTTGCCAGTCGCTTATGCCAATAAAATTGTGTAAGCTAATGTTAAAATAAACAACATATAGGATTTCTGAGATAGGGTGTGTCAAGTATTATTTAAATTAACAGTTTGGGAATGATTAATGGTAGAAATGACATGGCCATATTTAACATGAGAACCTCCAAGTTGCCCTGTGACTGCTTAGGGACCACAGCTTTTCCTCCATCTTTCCCTGAAGTGGATAGAAATGTTCTGTCCTAGTAATTCAAAGCATTCTCAGGAGAAACGTTCCACCATAAATTAATAATAGCCCAATCAAGGGTCACATTAAGCTCTTTGGACACGGTATGCATATCTAACATAAAGTTAATTATTTTAGGGTACTAAAATTGTCTGGATTCCCTAAAATTAATATCACTTCTCTACAACCCTCTCCAGAAAGCAAGATATACTGTATAAATCAGGATATGCGGATTATTATGTTGATGTCATCAAATTGTTTCAGTTGAATTGCAGTGCTATATTTGCTCTTCAAAACAGCTTTTTAGGCACTACGCCACACAACAACTGGAATTAGTTATAATACTTCAATACAAAGGAAGTATCATTTTAGCTATGTATCCAGCCCTAAAGCAAGAACTCCTTTCTTATTCTTTATAATGTAGTGCTGTATAGATAGAATTCATGTTATTACCTCTAGTGATTTCCAGGGTACAACGAACATTATATTAAATTAGTAGTGGACATATGAACGGTTTTTCTACACAGCACAGCAAAGCTGTGAATTTACAATGTCACTAGTAAACTCCAAATCTCTATAGGTTATTGAAGATTGCAAATTGCCACGTTCTGACACTCATGGGATTATTTGAAACATTGTCATGATCGTTAAGGAGATTCTCCAGAGTTTGTTAGCCAGAATATTTTGTATAAGATTCAATGTATGCTTGTGTGTATGTTTGTGTAGCCAGGTCTTTCATCTGTTGTCAATAAAAAAAATTTTATTTTATTTTAAACCAATTATTCCCACTTTTTGTCCAGTTGATGATATACATGACTTACATTTATCTAACTGGTTAAAAAAAATTAGAAGCGATGTAGAGTTATCATCACTGTTTCTGTCTTTGTCTTCATCATCATCAAAAGGGAAGGAAGGTAAGATTTCCAATTCTAGTCATAAAGGAGTAGCAGTTTCAAGACATCTCCCTACTATAAACTTCTAGAAATTAAGCAACAAAATACAAGATGACTGTTTTTAGATATTGAGTAAGGCGACACAGGACTGTGATCCTTGAAAAAGGAGAAACAAATGAGGCATGGTACACATTTGCTCCAATTTTCCTCCTGGATAAATTTCCTTATCACAGCATAAGAAAAGAGACTTTCCAGAGCACTAACAGAGCCCCATGATAGATACACTGTTAACTTTTGACAATAACAATCAATAACAGTCAATGCAGATATTGTATAAAAATTGACAAGTCTAGCCACAGACAAATTTTGGGAGAAATGATAATCACCTGAATTAACAGATCTGGAAAGCATTTAAATTTTCACCAAAAAGTGTGTTATCTTAAAGCATGGAGCTTTCGATAGATACCTCAGACAGGTTATGCCTCAGTTGTTGAGCTAAAGTGGTTAAAAAGTATAATTAAAAGTATCTAATAAAAACTAAAACACAAATACCTTGAAATTATCAAAATATTCTGCATGTAACTTTTTATTATCATGAAGCTCAAAGTCCAACCTTCTTTAAAATAATACAAAAATTCAACACAACATTATAATAAAATCATTAAGTTCAGCACCCGAATACAATTAGTAGAAGTGGGGAAAACATCTAAAGCAGTGACCAGGAGGAAACTTAGTTTGAATCCAGAAATAATAAGGATGGAACGTTATGCTGGTGAAACTCTCAGGAATAAGTTTAATATGTTAATGTTTTACTAGAAAAAATCAGCATAATAAAAAGAGAAAAATAATGAGATAAAAATATAATATCTAAAATGGAAAAATAGTCTTAATTGTAGATTAAACAATGCAGAATGAAATACTAATGTACTTGAATTATCAGCAATGTAAACTATTAAAAAACAGAGAAAAAATGACAAAAGGAGTAGATTCTCTTTGATTTCTGGTAATATAAGAAGCAGTTCAATCTACAGTAATTGGAATGTTAGATAAAAGGATGGCAGTAAAACATTTAAAGAAATAAATAATATAAATCTTGCAAAATCTGAAGTAAACTATTAACTCACATATCCAAGAAACTCAACATAGTTTAATAAGGATTAACAGAAGGTAAACAACACTAATACATAATATAATCAAACTACTGATTATAATCAAATGTATTAATCAAAATATAATCAAACTACTGGCTTATCAAATATTATGTAAACCAGAAAACAAGGAAATGGCATCCCTATCTACAGTGCTAAGTAAAAAAAAGGAAAAAGAAAAAAATGAAGCTCTCAACTTAGTAAAATAAAGACACTTACAGAAAAAAAAGCTTATTTATCCCCAGTAGTCTTACATGTTAAAGGAAATCTTTAAAACAAAAGGAAATGTCATAACTTGAACATTTTTAATCAATATAAAGGAAGACAAGCACCAGAAATAATAAATATTTAAGTAAATATAAAACCTGTGTTACTTTTTATTTTTCTTAAAAGTCTCTGACTCTTACAGGTTGTACAACATATGTAAAAGCAAATTATATAATTATATGGTAGTAAAACAAAGGACAAGGGGGAAGAAATGAAAGCATACTGTTGTAAAAATGTACATATGTGCCCATCAGTAAATGAGTGGATCAAAAAACTATGGTACATTTACACAATGGAATACTATGCAGCAGAAAGAAAGAAAGAGCTACTACCCTTTGTGACAGCCTGGATGGAACTGGAGAGCATCATGCTAAGTGAAATAAGCCAGGGGGTGAAAGACAAACACCAGAGGGAGGGGAGCAGAGGAAAGTGGTGGCAGGAAGGTAGAGACAAATGTATTTGAACAATAAAAAAATAAAATAAAAAAATAAAAATGTATACATGATGGGAAACATGATAATTGATTGTGGTAAGTTAAAGTGCATAGTGAATACTGAAGAATTACCATGAAAAAAGAGGGATAGCAAATAAGCCAATAATAAAAATAAAATTCAATGTCAAATATTAAAATTCAAAAGAAATTTGTAAAAGCAAAAATCTGTTAATTTCATTTGTAGCAATAAGGAATATAAGTTGAGGAAGACCCCTATCCTGCTGGTTCCTCCTGGCCATCATGGGTAAAAATGGCCTGTCAGAAAAAGGGGGTGGTGATTCCCTCTAATGGAAAATGTTCCAGCCCTTCTCCTAAATGGCTTTTATTGAGAATGATATGTGCAGGGCTATACAGCATATGTGTACGCTTATCAATCCACATCAGAGGGCTACAGGTAAGAATAAAAGGAATACATAGATCATCCTTGGGTTAGGGTCTGTTAGACATTCTGATGCCAGATGGTCATTAAGCCAAGGTTCAGGGGCTCAGGAATCTTTTCCCCTGCTTTGAGACTAAACACTTGGATTTTCCTTATTAGGGCAGTGCAAAGCAGAGCCAGCTTCAGTAAACATAACGCACTCTTTAGGCCGGATCTCCCACTGGAACCCTTGGTGCTACTATTGGGTCTTGTCTGTCTGGTCAAGACTTACAGGCCCCTTTCAAAGCCTGGTTTGCGTGGGGCTACAATTCCCAATACCGCACAAAGTAGTCCCCAACAGAGAAAGAGACTACTTCACAATGATAGGTATTTTAGCATTACACTATCATTAATCAATAAAACAAGTAAATAGGAAATAAGTAGACAAATAAAAGATATAATATCACCAACTGAAATGGACTTAATTAGTATTTAAGAATACCCCTGCCACTAACTAAAAAAATACGCATTCTTTTCATATGCACATTCACCAGGATAGACCATATGCTGGTCTATAATGTACTTCTTTATAAATGTAAAAATATGTCATATCAAATATGCATCACCACTACAATGAAATAAAAAATCAATAAGAATATACTGAAATAGCAAAGTATTTATATTTGAAAATTAAATAACATAAGTATGAACAACACGAGTCAAAAAAATCTTAAAATAAATTGAAAAATATTCAAAAAATGAAGAAAAATGAAAATTTGTTGGGTGCAACAAAACAGTCTGTAAAATGAACATAGTAGCTTCAAATATTTATATTAGAAAAGAAAAATCTCAATGATCTAACAGTGTTAGAGAGTAGTAATGCAACAGCAAACCAAACTCAAGGAGAACCAGGAAAATAATAATTGTAAGAAAAGAAATCTGTTAAATTGAAAAATAAAAAAACATAAAATAATTAGACCAAAATTAGGTTTTTGAAAATATCAATAAAATCCCTATTGGACTGACAAAAGTTAATAAATTTTAAAACCTAAATATAAAATAAATGAGATTAATAAATTAAAAATTAACTGATAAAAAAGAAAAGTCTATTTGCCAATATTAGTAATGAAATAGGGTAACTCACTACAGATCTCTCAAACATAAATGTAAGTGTTTTTTCTTCTTTTTGTGGACAATTTAATGCCAATAGATTTGATGTATCTGAATGTTGGTGAAATAGACAAATTCCTAGTAAGGCATAACTTTTCAAAACAAACTGGGGAAAGAGGGAGGGAGGGAGGCGGGGGTGGGCAGGGCATGGGATGGTGGTGGTGGGAAAACGGAGACAACTGTATTTGAACAATAAAAAAAGAAAAAGAAAACAAAACCTGTCCCAGAAACCTAAAAACCCAGAAACACCATGCAACACCAAAAGCAGATGAAATAATTAATTAAAAGATTTCCCTCCATGATAAAAGGGGACACACACTCTTGAATTCACATGGAAATGTAAAAGGGAAAAAATCCCCATAAAGTTGGTGAACTTGCAGCTCTTGATTTCAAGCTCTTTATGGAACTAAATTGAGAAAGATAGTGTAACATTACCACAATGACCTATTAGTACAATAGATCAATGGAGCAGAAGAAAGAGTCTATATGCATATCTACACATTCCCAGTCAATTAATTTTTGACAAATTACTGAGAAATTAAATGGAAACATAAATTAAGTTATAATCAAATGAGAAAAATATAAACTTTTCACTACCTCAAATCATAATAACAGTTAATTTAAAATGGACCTCAGACTTTATCCAAAAGCTAAAAAATTACAACCTCTACCAAAACATAGGAAAACATATTTGCAAATTTTTGTCAGAGAATAATTGTTAGATAAAATATGCAAGCTATTTTTAAAAATGAATAAAAGACACTTCATCAACATTAGTATCTTCTACTTTTATACTACACCATAAAAATGTAAAGACAAGATACAGACTGGGAGAATATATTTACCATGCATGTATCTGACAACAAACTTATATTCAAAATGTATATATATACCTAATATTAAGAAGTCTAGCAATACAACAAAAATGAACAAAACATTTGAAACAAAACTTCATGAAAATAGCTATGCATGGTCAATAAGCACACGATGATTTAATTAATAAATTATAAAGGAAATAAAAATCTAAACCATAGTTAGATACTACACTGACATTAAAATAACTAAAATTAATAACAATTGGTGATATCAAATGAATATGGAACAAGGTGGAATTCTTATACATTGCTTCTGGGAATGTAAACATAAAAGTTACTTTGGAAAACAATTTAGCATATTCCTAATTATTTAGATGTATGAATATATATATATGTGTGTGTGTGTATATAAAATTTCAGTGTTAACACATCATACCCTGATTATATTTTGCCCAGCAATTCTACTCTTAGACATTTATCCAGAGAAATTAAAGTATATATCTAAATAGAAAATTGAATAGGAATGCCATGGCAGCTTTATTTTGATAACCCCAAATGGAACCAACCCAAATGCCCATCAACAGGTGAGAATATAAGTACATTGAAATATATCTGTAAAATGTAATATGTGCTATTTAGTAATACCAAAAAAAGTAAAAAGCCCCACACTAATAGATATAATGTGAATGAATCTCAAAAACATTCTGAGTGAAAACAGCCAAACATACAGGAGTGCACATCATATGATCCTATTTTTATAAAACTTTAGAAAAGATAAATTTAACATATGTGACCAAGTAAATCATCTGTTGCCTAACTTACATCTTGCAAGAAGATTGATTGTCTACGAGAACCTTTATGGGAAGAGCTACTTTTCTATGTCTGGATTGTGGAGACCTTTGTAAAAACTCATTTAGCTCTCCCTATGGTTAAAATGAATGTAAGGACTAGGAAGATGGCTCATCAACTTAACACCTTAATAGCAAGTTTTTCAGTTAAGAGGTTTTCCAGGACAAGGGATCCTGGCCAAATACAGGAAAGCTTCAAGACAAGGAAAGAAAGCAGAGAGAAATGAAACCTCCATGGATGGGAGAGGGCATGCAGAGAGCTGAACTTAGGAAGCAAAATTGCCTTTGCTTAGTAGTTTAGAAGTCTTTGGGTAAGAGTAAGGGAGCCCCAATGAGTTTTCATGGGAGTGAAAGTATATCACCTTTTTTCTGCTTCGTTATGTGATATGTATTCAGATATAGATTAGTGTGTTGCACAAAAAAAGTACTTGAATAATATTTATTAAATGAATAAATTAATTGACTAAGTTGGGTGGTTATCAAATGAATGTATAAGGAAATGAAAATAAAATTAATTTAACATTAAAACTTTTAGCATAGTGTTGGGGCATTTATTGCACTCAGTGTGTTATGGCTTTAATAACTATTATTTCATAATTTTGGCTAAACTCAGTCCTTGTAAGAACTGAATTCTAGAATCATAAATGAACATTATGGAATATTTTTCAAAGAAAGGGATTATGTAAGGTTAATTAAAGCAGGACAATTATAAGGAATTTATTTTAACTATGTTTAAAATTGCTTAGTTTGCATTATATTTAAGTGCTTTAGGGGAAGTTTGGAGTTAAAACTCCAGTTAAAATAAGAACCGTTCAGTATTAATTACAATGATGAAAGAAGAGAAAAGTTAGAGAACTATGTACTTGAGATTTATTCAAGCCACTCAACTATATTATAACTGAAAGAAAGTTATTGAAGAGCTTGATTAAAAAGAGAGGGTAGACCTTCCATAGGTTTATCATTCTTCAACATAATAAGCTTTGCCTCTATTCTAGGTCCTGGCTTCAGTGGGATCTTGTGTCCTGTTGTGCCTTTCTCAAAATGTGTAAGTTTCATTTTGGTGTCCTGGATCTGCAAGAACAGAAAACATTGTACAAATAAGGCATCCCGTGTTTTCACTGGGACCCTTCAGTGTGCCGTGTGAATGTCTAGCACACTGTATTCCCTCTGCCTGTGGAGTCAGGCAGGAGCCCCAGGCAGCCCCTGCATTCACTGGTGGCATTATAGAGAGAGCCTAGGACTGGGACGGTTTCAGGAGAATGGATTAGGGAGCAGACTGCTTCTGCTGTAATGTGCGGTGCTTCCGTCCAAGAGTTACACAATATCGGACCTCAAAAATGGTGCTGATGTGCTTGTTGGGGTGATTTAAGTTGTTTGCATTGACAAAACCCTGTTCAAAGGAATTTTTCTATCTTTTTTCTTCTGAGAGACAACAGATAGAATGTAAAATAATAAGAAAATGGTAAATCACAATATCTGAAAGAATAACAGTAGTGAAATATGAGCAGTCCTATTATAAACCCCATGCTTTCAATGTAATTCCACTAAGATAGAGTTTAGAGGTAAAACTAGTGTACTTACAATCCAAATAATTAAATTAAAACAAAAATAAGGCATTTGGAAGGCCAAACTAGGTAAAATTTGGGAGTAATTAGAAAATCCTGTTTAAACTGGGGATAGCTATATGGGTTACTCTGTAGCTCCAAAGCACAGAATACTCACTGAGCAAGAATGGCTATGCTCTTGAAAATAAACCAATGTACATTTACAACAAAAGGCTAATGAACTGGGCATATCTAAAGATTATTTAATGAGGAAACATGACATTTCTAAATGAATCCAGTGCTTTTAAATACTCTCACTTATTAGATATGTAATAAATATCTGTGATTTAAATGGAACTTATAATTTGTTAGATTTTTATATTAGCAGTGCATTCAATTTCTGTAATAATTAAGTAAATTATAAGGTGTGGAAGGCATTTTTGAGACATAATTCCTGCAAGGAGGAAGTTACTACTAGTGTAATCTCACAGCCTTGAGAATTAACAGTGTACTTCCTAAAATAAGCCAATTAAGAGCTTTAAACTTCGAATACAAATAGCACTTTGAAAAATAATATATTGTAAAATAGCCCTGGCTGGTGTGGCTCAGTGGATTGAGCGCTGGCTTGTGAACCAACAGGTCGCTGTTTCAATTCCCAGTCAGGGCACATGCCTGGGTTGCGGGCCAGGTGCCTGGTGGAGGACACACATTGATGTTTCTCTCCCTCTCTTGCTCCCTCCCTTCCCCTCTCTCTAAAAAATAAACAAAACATTTTTAAAAAAGAAAAATAATATATTGTAAAACAGAGTAAAAGAGAATGTGCCTTCTTAGGGAAAGGAAGTCTAACACTTATAGTTTCTTCTTAAAGTCTTCTAAAAAGTAGACCTTAAGGAATATTTAGATTATGAATTATATATATATATATATATATATATATATATATATATATGGTTGTTTTTATGTCTTGAAAAATGTAATGCTTAATCTCTGAAAATTCTGAGTGACAATATTTTTAGATAAAATTTTGCCTTTAGCTGTCATCAGTACCTAAGATAGGTCAAGTTATAATTAATGCTTTTTTTATTTGTATATTATCAATAACTGGGTAAAGTAAATCTTTTGTATGGTTGGATAGTTTCCAGATTTTGTCTTTCTGAATTGAATAGAATTATTGTGAATCATAATTCAAAATATGAGAAAAGAATGTTTTTGAATCTTGGCTTTAGAATTGTTTTGCTGCTGATAAAATATGGTATTTAACTAAAGAATGTGCATATCTAGTTTAGTTTGGCTACAGGAATAGTTAGCATGGGGATATATTTAATTAGTAGGGTAATCCTGTGGTCTCTTATGAAACTGGATATAATAATCATCAAACATATATATTGAATTTAAAAGATCTTTGAAAAAAAGTTTGTTTCTCTTAGTACATTTCCCTTTCTAGGAGATAACTTCTGAGACCTTCCAGAGAAAATATTGTCTAATATTAAGCTTTGCGGACCTAGGTGTATATGAAAATGTGCTAGGCAGACTTACATTGCAAGTTCATTTAAAAATTATAGAAAATGCACAAATTGTATGGAATTACCTCTCTATGAGTAGCCCCTATTTTTAGAAAATGAATACGATTATAAACAAAGCAAGCTATATTAAAGTGTTTTTTCTAAGGAAAGAGAAATATGACATGTTCTCAAAGTTCGAAGTGTTGATTTTAAATATTGTTAATAAAAGGAGTCAAAGCATTTGGAATTTAATAGTTTCCCTTTTGTTTATTAACAGTTTTAGTTGAAAATCATTTCAGGATGAAGGATATCACGACTCAAGTCGTAATTTAAATTATTTAAATTAGCAATTCCATGTCGACGTTTGTCTATTAGCTAAATTCCACACCTAAAATGAATCCCTGTCATAGTTGCAATAAATAATAGAATTCTTACAGAAAAGATTGATTAAGTTAGGTTTATTTTCCTCTAACCACACACATCACTTGAAGGCTATTTGTGCATTTTTAATTTTTATTATAATTTTATGCTTTTTAAATGGAGACTCAGCCTAGGAAGAGTTAGCCCCTGAGATTTCTCCTGTTTATCTCATTTGCCTCTCTCTCTGAAATCATGAATGAAACATACTCCAAAACACCCCCGACTGAGACATACAAATTACCTGTCTACTTGCGGCTGGGTAAACTTGGAGGAAAATGTACAATGAAGCTAAAACTCATGTTTTTGCCTAAAGGGAAAATTGAACAAGTATCAGAAATCTAATAGTTTACTATAAAAATTCCCTTCAATTATGAATTTTTTAAACTAAACAAAACAATCTTTTCTGTTTCTATAATGCTAAGGATTGTGTAGTAAGTATAAATAAATATTTAATTACTGCTTTTTCTTGAAAATTTCCTACACCAGATAGTAAAGCATTTCTTCAGAAAGTGAGGACACTTTTTTCAATAAGTCAGACAATGATGATAAAACCACTCGTGAAAACCCAGCTGACCTCCTACAAAGCATGTTTATTATATAGACATATTTGATAAATACACAGATGGTTTTTAAGCCAGCTTACTGCTTCTTTAATGAATTCTTCTGATAGCTTGCTACTAATTTCCATATTTTCTTTCCAGAGATGATCTTGAGAGTCTAGTCAACAAAACCTTTTGAGGAAATAAAACTCATATCTTTATCTTGCTTGTTTTATAAAGGAATAAACTTCTCAAAATATTCCTAAATACAGCATCAGTATTGTTAAAGTCAAGATGAGATCAAATTTCTAGAAAATAAATCAGTATTTTCCAAACTGGGATGCATAAAATGATCCATTCTAGTTTATAAAAATATAACAGAGGGTATTTTCATATTTGTATTTCATTTCTTTTTAATTTATATTTTTGTGTAGATTGCATAATTTTCATGCAATTCACACTTAAGTGTGTACTTCTGGAACATAATCACTGAGGTCTAAATCCTCCTTCCTTACTTACCAGATAAGGTAATTTGGCAAAATTACTTTTCTGTATCTTTAAAATAGAGTAAAAAAATAGTATCTGCTTCATAGGTGATGTGAAGATTGAGTTAATACTTATCTATTACATAGAATCTTACATAAATCTTATATGACATGTTTAGATCGTATCATAAGTGTTATCAAATATAATTTATAACTAAATAAACAGATATACTGAGAGTGTATATATCTAGAAACTTTTTAAATTAGTTCATGACCAAAATTTAAAATCATTTAAATATATGCATTTATAATGTATGTATACCCAGCTGTGGTAAGAATAGATATTGAAAGCAATCATTTAATAAATAAGTGGAGAAGAAAACTTAAAATGCAATAAATAAAAAGGTCCCCTGATGAAATGCCATCATCATTACTGAAGCCTGACATAACAAAAAAGCATTTCAACTCCTGAGGGGGACAGATCTGTGTTTGTTTCTGACTCTGCAAGAAATTTTTAGTATGATCTTGGACAAATTCATTCATCAATATGTTTTTCATCTCATGAATAGCAATAGTAATATTATTTAATAGGTTTGTTTTAAAGATTAAGCAATGTACTACATGTAGGGTGTTGAGGGTAGTGTTTGCCACATAATCAATGTGGAGAAAACAATCTGTTTAGTTCTCTTCTTCTTCTGACCGCAGTGCCTTAAATTCTTATATTTCTCAGATAATAGAAATTTTTGTTGGTAGAAATCATGATGGAATATCTCATTTTGAAATATATATTAGGTAATACATTCGTCTAAAGCATCCTGAAGGCATAGAATGAGTATCTTGATGAAGTAATGGAGCAGAATCAAGAAAGGAGTATAGGTGTTGTAGGCATTCTTAGACATGTCAGCAAAGTCCTTTCCTCATGGGAGATCTCCACAGGCTAAGCTATATCTTAGTCACACTGACAATTTATGAAGTGTCGTCCACGTGATTGCTCCCTTAGCACAACTGTGACACCAACCATGCCATTAACTTTATGTCCAGTTCTATTTCCAACTTCTAAGAGTGAACTGGAAAGGAAGAAACTATATCTTCCAATCTTCGGCACAATAAACTTTCATTCATTGAAGAGCAAGATCAGGGATCAGTCCATCTGTTCTGATGTCTGTATCAGGCTTTCCAAAAAAAAAAAAAATAGACCCTACACTCAGGCACCTAGAATGTTTTTCTCAGGTCTGTCATTTTCTCTAATGTCTCCTATAGATAAAGGCAGAAGATTCCACTTTGGTTTCTCTTGAACACAGAAACAGAGTCGGCATCTTACACCAAGATCTGAGAACTTTCAGAGCATATGGCATGAGAATTTAATAAATTTCTTCTCACTGTGTGCTATTAACCATAATATCAGGGCTATTGAGAAATCTGGATCACTATCTATCAACCTATCTATTGTGTAAAGACAGATATTATATATATCATATACTTACATAGATGTCATATATTCATATATATACACACACATATTAATACATATGCACTTTAGTATAAAATTTATGTAATTAGGGAGCCACATAATGGGTAGAGGACACAGAAAAAGAGTAGAAAAATACTGAGGGATGATGAGATGATGAAATAAACATCATTTCTAAAATACATTTTGCCTATACCTGGCTCTTCATACAACAGAAAACTTGGAAACATCAAATTATTCATTCCTTAAGAGATATTTATTTTGGCAAAGAGATTGATGCAGTAATTAATGGGTTGAATTTGGGTATATTGGGATTGAGATGCTTATATCCATCTAGGTGGCAATGTGCAGGCAACAGCTGGATCTGTGAGTTTGGGTTCACAGTCCTCAGCACACAGCTCTAAGGTGAGTCCTTAAGCAGTAATGAAGTGACTGAAGGTTTGTGAAGTGCGAAAGATTGCAGAACTGCAACTGAAGCACACCAACATGTAAATGATTGCATGGATACAAAGGAGTGTGAAGAGAAACCCAGAGGGGAGTGACTGCACTATTATGAGCAATTACAGAAAAAAAAAAAAGGGAGAGCGTTTAGTCAATAAAGAGTAAATTCCAGAATCAAGATCTCCAGAAAAACACATGAGTAAACAGAATATCTTGAATGAAGCAAGATCTAGAGGATAATTGTTAACTTAGTGAGACAGAGTTTCAAAACAACAGTTATAGAAGCTATAAATTAATAAGCTAAGAATAAAAAACAATTCGAAATGTAGAGATCAGAGTCAATATATGTTTTTTATAATGATAGAGGAATTGAGAAATTTATTAAGAATTACAATCAATCAAAGGCTTTATAGAAGTAGCTTAAATGGTAGAAATATTTCCTCCAACTTCAGACCTTGGTCTCAGTTTTTCCCATATGTTCAGCCAAACTACTTAATATCTTATCACTGCATTATAGTTTAGATCAGGAAAGTAGTTGAACACTTTTTGGGTAATATGATTAGAAATGGTCAGCAAAGTATAGCATGGTTATTATAAAGAAAAAGGCTGGTAGTCAAGTACCACTTGATATGGTCAAGAACAAAGCAGATGTTCAAGACCAGTGTTGAGTTGATCCTGGAAGAAACATCTTTTCTTTTTTTTTCCTTTTTATTGTTGTTCAAGTACAGTTGTCTCCCTTTTCCCACCATCATTTTCCCTGCCCCACCCATCCTCACCTCCTACCTCCCTCCTCCCACCTTCAATCTTACCCCGCTGTGGTTTTGTCCATGGGTCCT
The DNA here is from genome assembly GCF_021234165.1 of Pteronotus mesoamericanus. Classification (NCBI taxonomy): domain Eukaryota; kingdom Metazoa; phylum Chordata; class Mammalia; order Chiroptera; family Mormoopidae; genus Pteronotus; species Pteronotus mesoamericanus. The sequence continues at coordinate 52,100,336 of NW_026555085.1, read as the reverse complement.
TTATACATGTTCTTTGATGACCCTTCCCTTTCTTTCCCCCGGCATTTCCCTACGCCCTCTCCTGTGATTACTGCCAGCTTGTTCTTTATTTCAGTGCCCCTGGTTATATTTTTCTTGCTGGTGTGTTTTGTTGATTAGGTTCCACTTACAGGTGAGATCATATGGTATTTGTCTTTCATTGCCTATGCTTATTTCACTTAGCATAATGCTCTCCAGTTCCACGTATAGGCGAAGTGAAGGGTATTCTGATAAACAGTTTTATTTGAGATGAACCAATAATAGATTCTACTTATGAGTATAATTTATTTTTCAAATCAACCTTTGAGCAGAGTCTAGTTTAAATTTTAGAGATTCAATCTGCTTTAAAAGGGATCTAATTAAACAGATGTCTAAATAAATGCACATGATTCAGAGCCATGGTAACATATTAACATTCATTATTAGTTACTTAAAACTCATGTTAAACCAGTTATTTCTCACTGTTGTGAACTAAAGACATGGAAAAATAGTCAAAGAGGGTATAAGGTTTAGACATCTAAGCTAAACCTAGAGCTAAAGAGATATGACTGCTTGATTATGCTAAGCAGTTGAATATTTGCTCACATTCCCCACCCAAATATTGAACCAGTGAGGATTTAGTCAATAGAACATAGTAAGTGTTGCATTTGACAGTGTATTAGAAGCAGAGAGCAGTGGACTTAAAATTATCTTTCTAGATTTAGATAATTGTTGAACAAAGTTTGAAGAGAATCACATTGATATAAATAAAAGAAATGATATAAAAAGTGGAATACTCATAATACCCCTTTATGTATGTTTTGATTCCAAAAGAAAATGCACATGTTCAGTCAACTGTTAGAGAAACCCATTTCATTATTCCAGTCCTTCAACTGTGGTCATGAGTAGATTAATCCAGATTAATCCTTGCAGGAAAAGGAGACTGTGCTACTCTGGAAGGTTCACCTTCATATAGAGTCAGGACTTTTATCCCTATTCTTTCTTCTGTACACATTTTTATATTATTTATGTTATCACCTCATTTTCTTTCATTACACACTCACTATGTGCTGACTAATCACGCGCCCCCAGACATGAACTCTGTAAGTGTTTATATCTGAGAAATGACTAAGGCTTCACCATCTCAAGGAGAAGAGGCCATTACTCCTTTGCCTACATGAACTATATACACATCATCACATCTAGATCTTTAGATACTCAAGCAGATGGTGATTCGGCCTTCAGGAAATCCTGGGATTTGGCTGGTTTTCCAAACCCTGCTTTGGTCAGTCAGGAGCTAAATACACTCTCACTGTAATGCTTATACTATATCCATTCCTAACTTACAATTATGTCAGCCTTAATCAGTAACATAGACCTGTATAACAAAGTCCTGTTCAAAACACAAGTAAATTTAGCAAAAAAAAAAAAAAAAGGTCTCTGTTCTATCTCATTTACTTCTTAACATGTAGATTCCACAGAATTGAGGAAAGTGTATTTTGAAAACAAGGAAAGTGTCAGGGGAGTGCTATCATTCTGAAATTCATACTGAGACTCTCAATGTCTCTATTTAGTAATTTCTCTGATACTGATTGGTAGTTATGCATTTAAATTATTCTACAAATGAGAGAATTTACTACTGTAAAGACATTATAGTTCACATTTTAAATGTAATTACTACAGGATCTACTTCAGTCTTTTACAAAATTTGAATTAAATAACAGATGACAGGATTCTAGAATTCATGTTTTTTTTCTGGAGTTATTTTTAACATAATTATCACCAAAAAGTCATACCATTTTATTATGAACAATTCATATATATTTCACTATTCAGAATATGGTTTAAAGTGAAAAGCTATCTCAGAACAAGTATACTCATATTCTTGAACAAAGGCTGCGTTCATAATCATAGATCTTTCTTATATCTATTACATAAAAAGGGAACTAGTTCAAAACTTCAATATTTTACACGAGGCTTCACTATATATGTAACAATGGGAAAATCCCACTTTCAAATGCACTTTTCATGGAAAATCAGTATGGATTTAATAGAGAGTGAAGTCTCTATGAAAGAATTCATGATGCAACTTTAGAAATTCACCAGCAGTAAATCACTGGAACTAGATGAGGGCACTGTGATGAGGTGTGGAGGAAATATGGTGTGAAATAGTAGAGATATAGACAAGGATACACCTTAAAAGCAATAAGCACTTGATGATTGGAAAATTTCCCATACTCAAAAGGTAGCCTAGAAACCTCAGCTAAAACTAGGTTTAAACTAGAAAATACAATATAAAGTATAGCAAATATAGATGGTTGATTTCACGTAATATGATTGTAACACACTGCAAGGATAATTACTTTAAGGTTGAGACTGAAATTACTAGCCTGATCCTGAATAAAGAACCTCATAATTTTAAACTTTTTATCTCTAACTGAATATATTACATTACTTTTAAGTTTGTTTGGTTTGCATTATGCTAAGACATTGCCATGTAAATATTTTAATCAGCATTAGAAAACCAGTGTTTATATAACAAAAAGCAAAACATGAGTAATTAACTACATTAAAATGCAACATACTTTGGCCTATGTTGTTTTAAATAGATTTCTTTCAGGGTTCTTGAATGAAATCTTGAGGCAATTTCTGTATCCCATTTCTATTAGCATTTCAGAGTCTTAAGTATCTGAAGATCTCTTTTGAAAACATTTTACTAACACAAATTTTTTTATGATTTTATCATACTGTTTCAAACTATTTAAAACTGTCTCCAATAAAAACTGACTAAAACACTCTTTTTGTTTTTTGTGTTCTAATTAGACATTGATACCTAATTCCCACTTGGCTGTGTGGTTGGAGACACACATGGACAGAACTGCCTCCTTCTGTGGCACTCAGGTCACTGACCCAATGAGAGCCAGGCTCTCATTCTGACCAATTTACCTGTAGAGGTTCCACTGCCTCTAGCAACATATTACATTACAGAGCTTTCTAGACTCTAATACACTGTCAAGGTTTATATTTCTTAATAACCAGAAAAACTCCAGAAAGTAAAAGAGCACAGTTATTGTTTTCATTTTATTGTCAAAGAAACTGAAACTCAGTAAAATTATATGAATTTATTTTTTAAACCACATGATCAGGAAAAGAAAAAAGAAGAAGAAAACCCTCTGATACCTCATTAAACACCACACAGTTGAATCTGCATGCCTCTCTACTTCATTGGTGCAAATTTTCAAGCAGGCTCCTGGGTTAAAGAAATGGTCAAAGCCTGTAAAACTATCATGTTCTTCCCCCAATGAAGCTGTAATTGATTTGTTTGGTGGCTGTGCCTCTGTCCTGACCTCATTATTACCATTCTCAAAGAGGTACATAGATGAACTCTAATGAAATTAATACTTATTTTTCCCGTCGGAGAAGAAGGTAGAAGGAAAAATATTAAAAATATGAATAGATGTTAAAAATATTCTAGGATAAATTTATATATTGGAGCTAAAGTAGCTTTGGATTCCCATATTGTGTCTGAATTTACCAGCTCCTAAAAGTGTGAAAGAGGCTTAGAAACTTCATAGATACCTCAATGCCCATGATCCACCCATTTTAGGGTGTGATTTGAAAAGCAAATGGTGTGTTGATGGCATTAAAAAAGTTATAAAAGACATTTTAATGACAGTGTAATCAAAGATTACACACCAGCTGTCACAACTAAGGCAACCATAGTAATTGGTGGTGACCAGAAGGCTTTCCAAAATAAGCTTCTTTTAAAGAGTCATTTAAAACTATCACCAAGGGACTGCAGACATTTAAATTTTCTTTAGATTGAGAGTCATTATTTTATTTCCTTTTATCTTTTCTTTGCAGAATAGTACACCTCAGTATAAAATCTGCCTGCTTTATAGTGAATAATAAGATACAGAAGCAAAGAAAAATATATAATTGATTAATATATTAGCTTGCCTTAAATAACATAGAGATACTTTATACATGCATAATTAATAGTCTCTTTAATATGTATCATAACACCTCTGGATATCCTGGGCCAACAATTCTATGTTCAAAAAGCCACAGCTAGTATAAGTATCATTGTCATGTTTAATTGATAATGATGCTTCTTATTGCTCTGCTATGTCTTTCAAGAGTTTTGTGTAATCACTGATATAAAAATACCTCATATATAAATGGGCAATCATGCTGTCAGCATTTTTGAATTTTTCCCATTAAACTCACATAAATTATACTATAGTAATACTTCATTATGTTAGTAAAGCAGTTAGTGTTTTACAAAATGTTTCCTACATGTTTTGCATTTGTTTCTCACAACAGCCCAATAACATATACAGGGTAGGCATTAGCAGCCACATTTTGCAGATGTTGAACTTGAGAATGAGACAAGTTGATTACTCTATTTAGATTACATAATAAAGAACATATCTGAAACTTGACTTTGGGAAATCTTTGCCAGTACTTGGTGTTGTTGAGCTTTTCTAAGCCAATTTAATAGGTGAGTAATGGTTTCTCACTGAGGTTTTAATTTGCATTGCTGTAATAACTAATGAAGATGAACATCTTTTCCACTGCACATTTGTTATCAGTATATCTGTTTTGGTGAAATGTCTATTAAAATATTTTGCTCATTTAAAAAAGTTGGGTTGCTTTGTCATGGTTGAGTTTTCAGAGTTCTTTAATAATGTACTTACAAGTTCTTTGTGAGATCCAATTTGTCAATGAGTCATTCTATGCACTCTTACTTTGGTATTACATCTAATAAATCTTCACCTAACCCAGGGTTACAAATATTTTTCTATACTTCTATTTTTATCATTTTGCATTTTATATTTAATTCTATGACTCATTTTGAGTTAATTTGCTGATAAGGTGTCAGGTGTGGTTGAGTTTTTTTTATTATTTGTTTTAATTATTGTCATTTTAGCATATGGTGTTCTTCTATACCAGTACCATCTGTCTTTTTTCTATTGAATTGCCTTGGTACCTCTGTCAAAATCTTTCTGTGGGTTTGTTTTTGGCTCTTATTCAAATTATCTATGAGTATAGCCTTCCGCTAGAACAATGTCCTTACCAGATATCAGATTCAGGAGAGTCCTATTTCCTGTTCCAGTTCACGTGAACATTGTGAGGTCCAATCTGACAGCATCTCAGGAGGAGAGCAAAGGTTTAAGCCTACGTCCTCCAGCAATTAATGTTCTGAACTATAAAAATGGAAAATTTTACAAGTGACAAAATGAAGACTCTGAGAGTTTTGTTACCTATCCAAAAGATCATAGCAAGTAAATGATAGCCCCACGCTCAAATTCCAGAGGCCCAAAGCTTAGGAGTTCCCTCTATCATAACTGTTGTAATTGTACATGAAGAAGTACAAATTACAAAAGGAGCCACTTTGGGCTAAGCAAGTAAAAAAAATTCCCACCCTCTGACTGACAAGAGATCAGTTTGGGTAAGCAATAAAAAGCTTTTGGTGTCGTCACAACAGTCTAGATTATTATTTTTTAATTATCCCATATTTTCCTCCAGAACTTTTTTCCTAAAATGAAAATGATTTTTTTTGTTCCAGCTTAAATAATACAGAAAAATAAAATTAATTCAAAATCCTACAAAAAAAGAAAAAAATTGAGACCCCAATGTCACACATGATATGAACATACTGATGTTAAATGTAACTTTATAAAACATCCTACTTTATAAAAATATGTATATGACATATGGGACTACATATATCAAAATGTTAATGCTTATCTCTGATAGAATTGCTTTGAGATTTTATATATGTTAGTGTTTTAATAATTAACATATAAATTTTATAATTAGAACATAAAAGTTAAAATTTATTTACAATTGCGTCAATCAATTATCCACCTTTACTTAGGTTAGACTTTGGTGAAACATGTGATTTTTAAGTCCATGGCTTACTGTGTTTTATTGTCATTCTGAAACTACTGGGGTAACAGTTACAGCTTCACATATTCATAACAAATAATTTGTTTCAATTTATATCATAACACTATTATTTCTTACAATGTGACCTATATTTACTTAGGCCACATTAATTAAGATGAAACCAAGAAAATAACTTCGGTGAATCCTAGAATTTGAATATGTTATTTTGAGTTTGTTTATGTTGTAGTTGATTTATACTTGTGTTGGGAGCATATTACTCTCATAAGCTCAAAGACCCTTGAATTGGGTAAATGGACAAGAATGCATTATTACTATTTTTAATTCTTCTGTATCAGTGTGTTAAATGAAACCTTTAATTGTCTTAGTTTGGGTTGAGCTGCATGAGCTTAAAACAAATGGTTTAACATGATTATACATTCTAAGAGTTACCAGGTCATTTGTGAGAACTAAAAGGGGAATGAAAAAGTAGACCTCTTACCTCAACACATCTAAAGGGTATGATAGGAGGACTGGTAGAGGAAGATGAGGAGAGATGATTTCTCTGTAGGAAGTTGCCTGAATGTTGTGTATTCCCTCCTCTCTCTTCCCCTTCCCACTTACAGAGTGGAGGTTTTTTTCAAGAGGGGAGATCAGCTTCTCCCACCTGCTGAATATTGAGTGAGATGCAGAAATCTTTGAGCCCTGTGGAGAGCAGGACTGAACTAAGATGGTGTCAGTTATGCGAACTAAGAAGTCATGTTTAGAGCATATGCAGTAGAGCAATGACTCAGAGGAATGATGCAACCCCTCCAGCATGCATAATACAATGTGGTAGACAACATGTGGTTACCTGAAGGATAACACCACCCTCTCAGAGGATGGGCATTGGAGTTACTTAACAATATGTGCCTATCAGAGCTGATGTAAACAACATGCTCCTGTCGGGACTGAGGAAATCATGTTCACAAGAGACTGTGCAAAAGCAACATGCAAAGGCACATGGACAGGACTTTGCAACCAAGAGGAGCATTAAAGCAGGAGCATTCTGATGGACTGCTGAGACAGCCAAGAGGGAGAGAACAGCACCATGCTGCTCTGTTCAACTCTGCTCAACCTGATTCTGAAACGCTGCAGACTCTGTCTTGCAAGATGCAGACTGGCTCTCTCCTGGACCCAAATTCTGGACTCTTGGGACTCAGGTTTGTTATCCCCCAATTCTCTTGTGTGATGTTAATGCTGATTGTTTCTGAGTGACTATTATTGGATTATTTTAGATTTGGATTGAATCTGCGTTAATAAAAGCTGAGTGAATAGCATAGTCACTTGTGTTGACTCTGTTATTCCTTGGTGCTGATATCATCTGTAGGGCCGGTGGCTCTGCAGGCAGCCCAGCACCTCCAGTCCGTGACAAAAGCTGGAGGCTGATTTACAGGAAAGACTGTAGTGTGGCTACCTTCAAGTTTAGAGTATCACTTGCGACAAGTCCCAATGCGCCTAAACTAAAGATCAGAATGCAACAACAATCTGACCTGTGTCTGCTGTAGTTTGTAGGGGTTGGTTCGCTGCTTGACCATCAACTAAACTACAGAGCATAACATGGTGGGAGTTTCCTAAAGGCAAACAAGCCAGAGAGCACTGCATGGTGTGCTGGTTTATATTTCTCTGACAGCAAGCAATGGTAGATGTTTACTGCATACTAGAGTGGACACTGGGGAGGAAGTTGTGCGGGATTCATTTCATTCTTGCAGTGGGTTAAATAGTCTTCTCTGCACACTCTACTCCTCCCCCTCCTGATTCATGTCAGAATGTGACCTTATTTGGAAACTGAGGCTTTGCCAAGGTAATTAGTTGAAATTAGGTTATGCTGGATTAGAGTGAGCCCTAAATCCAAGGACTGCTGTCCTTATAAAAAAGAAGAGAGGACACACAGAAACTCATACAGAGAAGAAGTTCATTTGAAGATTGAAGCAGAAATTGCAGTTACCTTCCCTCAAACCAAAGAACGACTAGTGATAGCAGTAGCAGAAGCAAGGAACGTCAAGGATTTCTAGCTCTATAAGTAGCTCAGAGAGAGGCATAGGGTGGTTTCTTCCTAGAGCCATGAGAAGGAACTAACCTGCTGATTTGTTGATTTTAGACTCTGGTTTCCCGAACTGTGAAAGAACATATCTTGTTGTTTTAAGCCATCCATACAATGGTAATTTGCTACAGTAGCCCTGGGAAACTAGTGCAGGCTAGAGTAAATAAAATTTATCATCCAGAAAAGGACTTTTTTTGAGTAAAGGCTTTACAATGGCTTTAGCAGCCCCCTAGACCGGCTCCTGACTCCCTCTCTGACCTCATCATCTAACTACTCTCCTCTTACTCCATTATTTCAGCTACATGGCCTTCCTTGCTGCCCCATGAGTTCCTCCAAAACTCCTCAACCTGGTCCTTTGCACTTAGTGTTCCCCTGCCAGGTAGGCTTATTTGCCAGATAATTGGATGACTTCCTCTATTACTTCCTAAAGCCTTCTGATAAATGTAACTCTATCAATGGAGTCTTTTAAAAAATCTTTTATTGAATAACAAAGGCACTAAATGCTCCTTTCTCCTGCATTTTCTAGCCTTCTCTACCTTGCTCATATTGCTTTCCAAACCACTTATAAGTTATACATGTAATTGTCTAATGTTATCATGATCTATCATTACCAAATACAATATAACTGTCCTGAAGACATGAATAGGGTATTTTCATATATTGCGCATGCAATAAATAAGAATATTATAAAATAGTTATTTGTCAAGAGATATTTCTAACAAAAATTTTAAAATTAAAAAATGCAGTAAGATATGCCAATATATTTTGTAACCTAGCAAGTTGATTAATTTATGAAAAGTTAAAATTCTAAAATTAGATGGAGAAAAAATTTACTCAAATGGATGTACTACTAAATAAAAAGAAATGGCAAACACCCTACTTCAAAATTTAATCAATATACTCCTTGTCTTATACATGATAACTCTTAAAAGAAAGAAGAAATAAAGAAAATACAGTTCAGTTTATTTTTGCATAACCTATAAAAATTGTAAATGCATATAGATATACTTACTTGTAAACATATATAAAAATTTGAGATATTCTCAAAGGAAAATTAAGGTACTTCCATTTAATCCTCACAGTAATTAAACATCAATCCAATAAAAATCAGAAAAAATATATAGTAGATTGGTACCATACAGTGAATAATTTATTCTGGTGGGGACATATAATTATTGCTTCGAATAATTAGAGAATACATTTTATTTACTAACATATATGAAGCATTTTAAATCTTGTCACATATGAGATGATCAAATAAATCTCAGAAAACTGAAAAAAATTATAAACCGCCTTCTTAGACACAAACAAAATTAAGTTAGAAGTCATTCTCACTCACACACACACACACACACACACACGCACAATAACTTTCAAAGAGCCAATACAGTAGGTAATATAATACCAGTTTTTTAAGATACACTTGGGATAAGCAGAATTGTAGGCCTTACTGTAAAGTTTTGTAAAGTAATGTAAAGTTTTGGTACTCAAGCAATCTTGAAGAAATAGGCAAGTTTGGATGCCTATTTCTATCATGAAATAAACTATCAACATTTTTAATGAAAATCTAATAACTAATTTTAACATGGGGATGAAGGACTACTTGATTAGTATACAAAAGGATAAAACATGAATGAACCCATATGTGGGACATAGATACATGATAGGATGATACTTTAGAACAATTGGGCAAGGATGAATCATCTAGTCATTTTTCCCTAGCATATTTAGAAATTCATAAGAATAAAATTGGAACTTTAACTCATGCTACATACAAAAGTATGTTCTAGGATACTTTTATATCAAATATAGGATACTCTACATCAAATATAGAATTTGTACACCTAAATATGAAAAGTAAAATTAAAATAGTTGGAAGAAGAAAGGACTACATTACATAAAGATTTCTTAAAGTCAGCAAAATCATTATAAAACCTCCAGTTTCTGTCTCTACATATCTGGAGCTGGGGAGTTGCCATTCTGTCTTAACAAGTGAAAAACTAAATAGACTGAGAAATCACGTCTCCTTGGATCCCTAAGGGAGGGAAAGACACAAGATAAATCACTGCCCTCGAGATGAGAGCGTCCATAGATAAGCACAGACGAATGCGGGGAGCTGTGGCTTACCTGAGCTGACGTTTACCAGAAGATATCATGGCAGGAACCAGTATCACGGTAAGAAAACCTGAACTATAATCAACAACTTGCTGGTGGCTCAGTGTGGACAATTCTGAGAGTTAAAAACTCCAGGGGCACTTTATCATACTACAGCTTTGTGAAACTTACCCCCCGGATCTCCACCAGATTCCCATAGTAAATATCAGAGAAAAACCCCCTTTTGGAAGAGGAACCATTTCGAAATGCATCAGAGAGTTCTATTCTTTTTAACAAGACCTTGTCCTCAGGAGAAACCAATTAACCAGAAACTAATATGCCTTCAGGAGAAGCCAGTTAACCAGAACCTAACTGGCTAGAGTGTTATCAGAGCCTAATTGACCTGGGGAAGAGAAATAACCAACTCAGCTGGCTCCCACAATCCTGTCACACTTAAGCAGAGGAAAAAACAAAACAAAACAAAACTGAAAACAGTTATAAAGATCATAGTCCAGAGGCAATGGCTAACTAAAAGACTGAAGCATAATCACAGGACTACATGTTTCCCTCCCCCCCCCGCCCCACACACCTCACTAACACATTATTAAAGGTCAATTATAGCCTTTCTTTTCTTCCCCCGCCCCAGCACAATCTTGACCTGCTTTCAAGAAAAAATTTAAAAGGCATACAAAAAGATAAGAACCGCGTGAAGAAGCAGAGCAAACATCAGAACTACACATGCAAGGACACGGGAATTATACCGGATATTTAAAACAATTATAATTAATATGCTAAGGGTGCTAATGGATAAAGTTAATAGCATGAAAGAACAGATGGGCAATGTAGGAAGAGAGATGAAAATCCTAAGAAAGAATTTATAAATGCTAGGATAAAAATCACTAACAGAAATTAAGAATTCCTTTGATGAGCTTGTTAGTAGACCGAACATAGCTGAGAGAAAAAACTCTCAGCTACAGGATATATCAATAGAATTCTCAAAAACTGAGCAGCAAAGAGAACAAAGACTAAGACAAAAATTAGAACAGAATACATAAGGACTTTGGGTCAACTTAAAAAAGTCTTAATGGGAATACCAGAAGAAGACAAATGAGAGAAAGGAACAAAGAATTATTGAAACAATAAAGACAGAGAATTTCAAAAAAAAATAGTATTAAGCACCAAAGCACAGAGCCAGGAAGCTCAGAGAACACCAAGCAGGATAAATCCTACCCTCCCTCCCCCACAAAAATATCTACACCTAGTCGTATCATTTTCAAACTACAGAAAAATTCTGAAAGAGCCAGAAGGTTGGAACAAAAACACATTATTTATAGAGAAACAACAGAAATATGAATTATATCTGACTTCCCCCCAGAAACCATGCAAGCAGGAAGAGAATAGAGTGAAATATTTAAAGTGTTAGGGAAAAAAATACCTCACCAAACTAGAATTCTGTACGTTGCAAAATGGTTATTCAAAAAGTAAGGAGAACTATAGTTACCCTCCCACAAACAAGAAGTAAGGGAATTTGATGCAGGTAGACCTGCCTTGCAAGAGATGTTAAAATACTTTTCAGAGAGATGAAAATAATGTGTGTGTGTGTGTGTGTGTGTGTGTGTGTGTACGGTTATATAAGTGAAATAAATGATAACAATGCCATAAGGGACAGGACGAAAGAAATAACATTATTTTGTTATTATAAGGCACTACCTGTGAGGTAATATAGAGTTATTTGAAAGTAGACTGGAATTAATTGAAAATATATATAACACACTCTAAGGGAACCACGAAACTAAATTTTAAAAATATAACTGATATGCTAAGAAAAGAGAAAAATGGAATCATATAAAATGATCAATTAAAACAACTAAAGACATAAAAAGAATAGAAGACGAAAACATGAACAAAGAACAAAAGCAAAGATAGACAACAGCAATGGGTATGGTAGATATAAATCCAATTACGTTGATAATCATTTTGAATATTAGTGGTCTAAATGTCTAATTAAAATATGGATTGTCAGAGTGGATCAAAATATATGACCCAATTATATGTTGTCTACAAGAAACCCTTTTAAAATATAAGAGCTAATGGATTAAAAGTCAACAGATGGATAAAATATGCCATTCTAACATTTATCAAAAGAAAGAAATTTCAGACAGAGTAGACTTCAAAGTAAGGAAAGTTATCAGAGGTAAAGAAGGACATTTAAGTTATGATAAATAAGTTAATTCTCCTATGTCACAATTGTTACTGTACATATGCCTAAGAAGAGAGCATCAATGACATGAGGAAAAAACAGATAGAATTACATGGAGAAATAGATGAATTCACTACCATAGTTTGAAACTTCAAATCGCTCTCTTAGAAATGGACAGGTCCAACAGGCAGAAAATCAGTAAGGACAGGGCTGAAAACAACACTGTCCATCGATTGTATGGAATGGACATCTGTAGGATATAAATAACAACAGAAAAATACAAATTTTTCTCAAACTCACATTGAAGAGACACTAAGACACATTCTGGGCCATAAAAAATACACTAACAAATTTAAAAGACTAAAAATAATACAGTGAATGTCTGCTGTCAGACCACAATGAAAGTAAACTAGAATCAGTAGCAGAAAGATAACTGGAAAATTCCCAAATATTTGGAAATTAAACAACACACTTTTAAATAACACATAGATTAAAGAAGGAATCTCAAGAGAAATTTAAAAATATTTTGATCCAGCTGAAATTATAAACAAAATCTATTAAATGTTGTAGAATAATGTCCAAGCAGTGCTTAGAGGGAAATTTATCTCATTGACTAAGTATATTACAAAAGAAAAATTTTCAATCAATAATCTAAGTTACTATCTTACATTATTGGAAGAAATCCAAAATAAGCAGAGGGAAAAAAAAGAATTAGGACGGAAATTAATAAGTGTTAAATCAAGAAATCAACAGTGAAAATTAAAAATTGGTTCTTGAAAACATAAATAAAATTAATATGCTTCTATCCAGGTTATGATTTTATCAATAGATGCAGAAAAAGCATTTGACAAAATTCAAAACTATTCATGATAAAATAATTCAGAAACTAAAAATAAAAGGAAACTTTCTCAACTTGATAAAGAATAGCTTCGAGAAAACTGCAACTACCATCAAATTTAATGGTGAGAAATTCAAAGCTTTTCCTCTAAGATCGAGTACAAAGCAAGGATGATCCTTTCAGCATTCCTTTTCAAGGTCATACTGGAATTTCTAGCTAATACAATAACACAAGACAGGAAATGAATGGTACATAAATACAGGCTAAATTTAAAAAAAGCTATTTTTGTTCATAGATGATGTGATTGTCTATGCAAAAAAATCTAAAAGAATTAAGAAAACATTCCTGGAACTAATAAGCAGTTACAGTGAAGCTGCAAGATACAATGTTAATTTATAAAAATCAATGGCTTTCCTTATTACTAACAATGAACAAATGGAATTTAAATTTTAAAAACACAGTATAATTTATAACACCACCCAAATTAAATACATAGGTATAAATCTAAAAAAGTACATACAAGATCTATGTAAGAAAAACTATAGAACTCTGATGAAGGGAGTAAAATAACTAAATACATAAAGAGATATTCCACATTCATGGAGATAAAGACACAATATTGTCAATATGCCATTTTTTCTCAAATTGATCAATAGATTCAGCACAACCCCTTACAAAACCCCAGGAAGTTAGTTTATGTATGTCAATATACCGGTTTTAACTTATATATGGAGAGGCAAACAACCCAGAATATCCAATACAATATTGAAGGAAGATAACAGAACAAAAACGGACTGCTTGACTTAAAGACTTAGTATAAACCGACAGTAATCAATATAATATGTCTATTCTTGGTGAAATAATAGCCAAATAGATCAATATAACAAAATAGCAAGCCCAGAAATAGCCTCCCAAAAATAATCAACTGATCTTTGACAGAAGATTAAAGGCAATGCAATGGAACAAAGATAATATCTTCAACAAATGGTGCTGGAACAACTGGACATCCCCATGCAAAAATTAAAAATGAACTAGAATCAGACCTTATACCCTTCACAAAAATAAATTTTATATGTATCATGTAAGGGGAGACCAAAAAAATAAAACCTAACCCTGGAATTATCTTCTGGAGGGCGGGCTCCTTGTAAAACAAGTCTCCCCATTAGGTGAGTGTTCTAGGAACCCATATGTATCAGTGTACCAGCTGGTGCTGTTGTGAGAGGCTGCACTCAGATTCAGTGACTTTTTTTGAAGACTCTTTCAATGTGTTTGCCCATTTCATGATGGATAATTTAGGAGTACGCCTTCCCACACCGTGCTGAAAGTTCAACAGTTTTTGACCAAAAAATGGCTTGACCCCAATCCCTCAACCTCCCTATTCACTCAATCTTGCCCTGAGCGACTTTCTTTTATTTCCCTGAATGAAAAAAAGTGCTCAATGGGAAATGTTTTGCCTATGTGGAAGAAGTAAAACAAAATATGTCAGAAGTGCTAAAAGGCATCAAAATCCACAAGTTCAAAAACTGTTTTCAGCAGTGGAAAAAATGTCTCACTAGGTGTTTTGTATCAAATGGAGAATACTTTGAAGGTAACTGAGATTTAAACATGTAAGAGAAAATATGTAATTTTTTAATAAATAAACTCCATTTTGGGGGTCTCCCCTTGTAGACCTAAATTTAAACCTCAAAACCATAAAACTCCTAGACCATAATATAGGAGAAAACTAAGATGACTGTCGTATTCCAATTGGGTGGCTATAACAAATTTATTTTTCACAGGTTTAGGAGCTGAAAGTCCAAGATCATAGTGTGAGCATAGTCAGGTAAGGGCTTTATTCTAGGTCACACAGTTATCATTGTTTCCAACATGACAAGAGGGACTACAGGAGTTCTGTGGAATCTCTTTAATAAGAGAGCTAATCCCATTCATGATTACTTAACCACCATGACTAAATTGCTTCCCAAAGGCACCATCTACTAATAACTTCACCTGCGGGGGTTAGGATTTAAACATATGACATTTAGGAGGATGCAATAATCCAGACCATGGCAATGACCTTAGTATTTGATGTCTTTTTAGATATAATACGAGAAACACAATGCATAAAAAGTAATGCATAGGCTGGACTTCATTAAAATTAACAACTTCTGCTCTGTGAAAGATAATATAAAAAGAATTACAAGACAAACTTCAAACTAAGATAAAATATTTGCAAAAGACACATCTAAGAAAAGGCTGTTATCCATAAATATAAAGAACTCTGAAAACTCAACAGTAAAAAAAATAACCTTATTAAAAAAATGGGCCAAAGATGTTTACAGAAATCTCACCAAATAAGATGTAGTTTCAAATAAGCACATGGCAAGTTGCTTCAAGTCATTGGTCATAAAGAAAATGCAAATTAAAACAAGAAACTTATTAGAATGGCCAAATTCCAGAACTCTGACAACACCAAATGATGACAAAGATATAGAGCAACAGAAACTCTCATACATTGCTTGTGGGAATGCAAAATGTGCAGCCACTTTGGAAGAGAGTTTGGCAGTTTCTTACAAAACTAATCATTCTGTTGGCATATGATCCAGCAATTGAACTTCTTGGTATTTATTTTCCCAAAAGAATTGAAAACACAAGTCCAAACACAAACCCTGCACATGAAATTTATAGCAGTTTATTTGTTATTGTCCCAGTTTGATAGCTGCTAAGATGTTCTTCAGCAGATGAATGGATAAATAAACTGTTGTATATCCAGAGATTGGAATATTGTACAACGCAAAGAGTAAATGAGCTATTAAGCCATGGAAGGACATGAAAGGACTTTAAATGCATACAAAAAAGTACAAGAAAACCTGAACACACTACGCGCGCTATATTTAATTTCAGCTACATGACACTGTGAAAAAGGTAAAGCTATGGAGGCAGTAAAAAGATCTGTTACCAGGGATTGGGAGGGTGGCAGAGAAATTGGCAGAGAACAGGTTTTAGGGTAAGGAAAATACTCAGTGATGTTAACAATGGATATCTGTCATTACACATTTGTCAAAAACCATAGAATGTTTAACAGTAAGAGTGACCCCTAAGGTAAATTACAGACTTTGAGTGGTTATACTGGGTCAATGTAGTTTCACCTATGGTGAAAAAATGTAGAATTCTTATGACTGATGTTGATGAAGGGGTTGGCTATGTATTTGGAGGCAAAAGTTACATGGGAAATTCCTGTTCCTTCCTTTCAATTTTTTTTGTAAACCTAAAATGGCTCTAAAAAATTAGTCTTAAAACAAAAACAAAGAAATGAAAAACAAAATTACATTGTTCAACTTAAATATGAACAATTTTACTTCTTGTGTTGCAGCCTCTCTAGGCTGGGCAGGTCCATTCAGGGCTGGGGTAGATGGAAGAAGATGCATGGAGCCGGGGGGATGCTTGACATGCCTTTATTTGGGAGAGTCACACAGCCACAAGCCTGCGAGGAAGGGAGTCACACAGGCCACAAGCACATATCCACGTCAGCGCCCTGACTCCCCACCTCGTCCAAAGCTCCTACCCCTTAAATACTAGCCCTAAACAAAGCAGGCTACAGGCCAGAAAGTGAAGGAACTATCATGAGCTGCTCAAGTGGACCTACTCAAGGCTACAGGGCAGTTTGTCGCATCGAGCTCAAGGCCGTGAGACCTGAGCTCAAGGCTATGGGAACACTGCTTTATGAGACCCCTTCAAGGTTGTGAGGAGCTGCTTCCTCCGGTTACCCACACATCTGGGTGAGGGAGCCAGACCGCCTCCACCTACCCTACGCTTCTTAAATAGAATATTACACTGAGTGAAATAAGTCGGACAAAAAAAGTTAAGAATCATATAATTTCACTCACATGTGGGATATAAAACTGAAAGCACCAAATAAATAAACAAGGAAAACAAACAAAAACTTATAGACGCAGACAACAGTACGGTGGTTACTAGTAGGAAGGGGAATAGGGGTTAGTTAAGAGTAAAGGGGTCAAACATATGATGACAAAAGATGATTTGACTTTGGATGGTATTCACACAATGCAATATACTGATTAGGTATCATAGAAATGTAAACTTGAAAACTACATAATCTTATTAACCAATATCACCCCAATAAATTTAATAAAAATGAAATAATTTTCATTCTGATAAAATATATATTTAATAAGGCTAGAAAATATTTTCAACTTTTAATCTGAATATAATATATGAAAATAAAATACATCAAAAGGCAATTTAAAAAGTAGTAAGCTACTGGGTAGATAGATTTTTTTCTTTTGTGCTCTTTTATATATATGTGATTTTTCTAAAAGAAAGGAAATATTTAAATGCTATCTAAAATGTTTCAACATAGATTATATGCCTATGAAAGCTGCAACAGATATGTGAGAAGAGAAATGGACAAAATGTTATTAAGGTTTCTATGTTTCCTTAAAGAGGTAGATGATTAAATCTAATTAATTTACCATCTAATTAATAAAAATAAATATAACATTTTAAACCTAATAATATGCATTATAATCCCTAAAATAAACACATAAAAACACCTGCACATGCACAAATCTGAAATATATGATATCCTCTGTGTAGAAGAAAAGAATATAAATATATATAGCAACAAATACTAACCAAGAATATTGACTGAAATGCACGTATTTAAAACACAATTTCAAAATACATCAAACAAAAATTGACAGAACCAAATAAAAAGTGTGCAAATCTATAATATAGTTAGGTAATTGCATACTTTAACACAAGTATACAAAAAAGTAAATTTTTATATATAATATATTTTATTAACTGCATATAATTCATACATAGAACAGACCACCAAAATAACAGAATACAAATTCTTTTCAAGTGCAAATGAAACTCACCAGAATACAATATCCCATAGTCATAAAACAAAGTTAAATTTCAAATATGTGAAATTACACTAAGTAATTTCACTAATTATAGTGACTCTAACTAGAAATCAATAACAGAAATGTTTCTACTTCTCTTTGGAGAATAATTTGGAAATATTAGTTAAGGTAATGCAACATGCCCTAGTCCCAAGAAATAAGATTCCTTAGCATATACCTAAACAGAAACTTTTTCACATTCTCACAAAGGGATAGTAACAAAAAATTATTCTAATAATGTTGTTTGTCACAGCAAATAATATGATACAACATAAAGACCTCTCAATTAATTAAACAACACATCAATCAATAGTATATATAAGGAAAATAATGCAACATTGAAAGTAAATGATGGAAAGCCACATTTATTAATATAGAATTGTCTCCCAACCATAATGTTGACCTAATAAAAATGTGGAGGAATAGTCCTGGCTGGTATGGCTCAGTGGGTTAAGCTCTGGCCTGCAAACGAAAGGGTCGCCGGTTCAATTCCTGTTCAGGGCACATGTCTGGGTTCCAGGCTGGGTCCCCATTTGTGGGTGTACAAGAGGCAGCCACACATCAATGTTTCTCTCTCTCTTTCTCCCTCCCTTTCCCTCTCTCTAAAAATAAATACATAAACACAATCTTTAAAAAAATGTGGAGGAATAGAGAAATACAACTCTACATTTGAGGCATAGTCAGATATGAAAAAGATACACTCATCTGTTAAAGATATAATATATTAAATTAAAAAAAAACTCTGAAGACAGATATTATCTCCTGCTATAGAGGAGAAGGTGCAGGTATAGAGGAGATTGGGGGGAGAAGATATATAGAGCACTTCAACTAGATTTTAGTTTTCTTTTGTAATTTCAATCATAAATAGATGTGTATTCAGTGCAATTTTTATATGTAATAATAACACACAGTTATATGACTGAAATATTTCATATTCAATTTTTAAATATAATCAATACATTCATAGTTAAAGAGCCTTGTTTTATTTAAAAATGGTGAATTGATACCCACTTGTAAATTTTAGACTTAAATGTTTTTTTATATAAAATGCAGAAGACTGCCAAAGATTAAGAAGATTTGGAACACTAACCCTATAATACCAAGAACCGAGAGATTGTAGAGATAGAAGAATGCAGTAAATGTATCTGTAGGGAATATACTCACTCAATCATTTTGAGGAAAACAATTGATGATTCTTAGTAAAATTACTGTGCAGTACCATTCCACTTAGCAAATACATTTCTGAATGTATTTCCCAGAAGATTCCATTACTCCTCTGTCAGAGCTGCTGTATTGCCAGTTAGAATATAGGGTCTACAGTTAAATTTGAATTTTGGATAAACCATAAGAATAGATTTCTAGTGTAAGTATCTCCAAGTTTTTCACGGTACACACTTGCCCTGAAAATGTATTTGTCGTTTATATAAAATTAAAATTTAACTGGGAGTGTCCTATTTTTATTTGTTAAATTTGGCAACTCCAATAAGGATCCATGTTCATTACTTAGTTAGCTATGAGCTAAAGGCAATGTAATTTTTATTCTCTACAGCAGTGGTTAACAAAGTTTGGTATTTGAAGCGGCCACAGTAGCAGCATACCCTAAGAACTTGTAAGATATGCAAATTCTCAGGCTTCATTCCAGTTCTGAATCAGAAGCTCCGGGCCTTGCGCCCAGCAATTTGTGTTTTTACTAGTCTTCTGATGCTCGCTAAAGTTTCAGAAACACTGCTCTATGCAAACAGAGAAGATGTTTGAGATGTCATTATCCCTTGCCTGAATTACTATCACAGTAGAACGTTACATCTGTCCTTCCTCTGTCCCAATCCGCACTGGATAGAGCAGCTGAATTCTATCAGATGTTTACTCACAGGCCCAGAACCCTTTATGGCTTCATATTACCACTATAATAGCAATTAGATGTGCTTTCCACTTGCAGAACTTTTTCTGTCTAGCTGCCTGCCTTACCTTGAATCGCTCGATTTTTTTAGGATCTGACATTCTGGCTTTGTTTGATTCCTCCTGTACTGAGCTCTTGAATTTCAACACTTGAATCGACCAACACAAAGAAACTGTTTTCTCTGTCTGGAACAGTTTCCCTCCCACTTCATTCCTGTTTTGCCTTGCTAACACCAATTTCTAATTTAATTACATGTTAAAATTAACTACCGTAGGAGAACTCCCATGGTCCTTAAAACTCTATAATTGTACTCCGTGGAAGGTAATCACTATATACAGCACAAATCTGAATGCCCATCTCTGTGAGGACGAAGTTCATGTATCATTTGGAATTTTGAATCAGAGGCTGCTCTATTCTACAAGTAAAGGAAAGTATAAATGAATAAATGAATAATTTTATTTATATCGTATAGCCTCAAGGACATCAATTTTATACTTCAGTTTATAATTTAATTCAATTCTGTTGCTCAAATTTTTCCAGCTTTGATCATTAAGAACTCTTCCACTTGGCTCCTATGTTCATTTGCTCGGGGTGTGTGTGTGTGTGTGTGTGTGTGTGTGTGTGAGAGAGAGAGAGAGAGAGAGAGAGAGAGAGAGAGAGAGAAAGAGAGACAGCAAGAGAGAGAAAAAGACTTAAATGTTCGTACTACAAGATACTCTGGGATCATTTCGTATATGTTGTACTGAAGAATTAGAAGCAGCCATTAGCTTAAGGATCTCTTGTTCTCCTGAAGAACAGTATTAAAGACCAAGATCTGGGTGCTAAGTATGCTCATTGCCACTGGGATGTCATTGTTTCTAGGCCCTCTCAGCAAGGAAATATATATGTGCATACTAACTTGTATATTTGTGTATCTGTAAATATTCCTGTATGTAATCATCAATATCTCTATCAAGGTAAACATGAATTCATGCTGATGTTTCCAATAGAAACCACTACCACATAGATCATTCTAGAATCCCCCTCTTGCTTATATATAGCTTCCTAGTCCAACAGGAATAGGAACCTGGCTCCAGCCATCCACTATCCACTTATGTTCAATTGCTCTAACATGTTATAGTGGTTTTAGAAATGTTAACATTTTTCCATATGGAAATCAAGTTTAACAGTTATAGTTCTTAATATTTTATTCGTATAAAATAGTTCAGTAATTTAGCCTGAATAAGGACTGATGTACTAACATAAAACTCTTATTTCTTTTTTTATTTTGTCCTAAGACCTATCATTTACTCGTTGCCACTCAGTGTCAGGCACTAGATGTATGAGACCTAATCCTTGCAACTATTTGAGGTAAGTGCTGTTGCTTACCAATTACAGCAAAGAAAACTGAGATTTGGAAAGAGAATATAACGGTCATGAGTTTCTCACTTAATATAGAACAGAATAGCAATTCAAATGTAGGTTTTTTCCTGGTTCCTGAGCTCATGTACATCCCTGAACCTTCCTGCCCTCCCTTATGCTTTGTCCACGCCACACCTGCCCTGTGCATCGGACTCACTGGGTTCCAGTGCTGTTGCTCTGTCCTCTGCGCTAGACTATCAACTTTTATATTTACCTAACATAGTACATGAATTTTTACATAAAGGGATATAAAAAACATTGCATTTCACATTAATTATTAAAAGGTAGGATATTTTGGTGGATAAAGTGATGGCATTTTTCCTAATGACTCATTATTTAACTACAAAGAAACTTCTTAATCTTAGCAAGCATTTACATACAAAAAAACAGAATAATACTCCTGACTTCATGGGAGTTTTATAAGGATTAGTAAGTAATGCATGAGGAGCTTTTTTCATTGTCTAGATTTAAACACTAATTAAATAAATAATATCATTGTTAAAAGATATAGAGAAAAATTCAAAAAGTACAGAGATAGTTTTAAAAATGATATACTATATTCCAAATTATTACTTAACTCCATATCTCTCTACAAAGTATAATTTTGAGAATGGATGCTGTAGCTACCTACTTATTTGATTGCTGGCTATTATATACTAACACCTTAAACAGGAATAAATCTTAAATTATATGCTGAAATAATAGACATTAACCTTGAGGCAGATAACACAAAGGGCTTATAAAGATACAATAACATATGTAATTGTGACTGCATGCTTAAGCAGACATCCTTAATATTTTCTAAAAAAATAAAAACAGAAAAACAAAACCAAACAACTATATAGCACATTCTTTATTCCACGTAAGTGTGCATATTCTGTTATTCAGGGAAGGCTAAGGGAAACAAACACAAAGCACTGACTTGGTAACTCACCAACGCCTTCGTTAGTTTATAGTAACTGTAATTTTTGTCTTTGTGCTCCAGCAATGCTCTCATTTTCTAAGCCAAACCAATAGTAGATGTATATTAGCTTTTAAATGTAAATGATTGAAAAAGAAATCTTAAATACCAGTAGCAAACTGTGCAGACACGTGATTATAAAGCCTATCTATTTCCTCAGTCTTTCAATGGCTACTATGTGTTAGCTATAAAAGATAGGATAATTAAAACAGTAATTAGAAGCTGCTAGGCATATGCCTTATCATCTGTTTAAGTCAGGAACAGTATCACACGCTGTGTAGAGTGGTGCAGAGGTGCAATTTGTTTAGCCTTTCCTTCAAACAGCCCACTGGCACCTACAACATGGAGGTTTTAGTTTAGATGCACTAATTGTCTGATCCATTATATTAAAATTCATGGTCTTATTTGAAGAGATGATGAGAAATCATTATTTAAAAGATATCAAAGTGAAGGTAATTGTGTAAAATAATCATTAGAGACCATGTTTTGAGAAGCATATCCTTTTCATCATTATTAATATCTATTTACTTCCTTGGGTTTATTTTTGCTTGCCAGTGGATATGTTAATTTTGTTCAGGGAGGAAACTAAATCCTTTGTCTAAGGTTTTCCAAAATTCAAATTCAGTGCTATTGATGTGTTTTTGTAGCTTTACTGTAACTTTTTTTGCAGAATATTGAGTAAAATGTTAAAGTAGATCTTGTAATGTACCTGGCTCTTAATTTTAAATTGGAATCCAGTGTCATATTTTTAAAAAAATTTGATTATATGGTAGTATTCTACACAGGGAATAGCTTAAGAGTCAAAATAATTTCTAAAGTATATTAGAAACAGTAATAACAAGACATACGAGGAAAGTAGCACACTCAAAATCAGCAAACTCAAGAATTCACAAGAAATTGTATAGATGCACTACAAAAGAAACAATTGAGGTCATTGTAATCTTTGTTATCAGAATATTTATTAAGAATCTAATTTTGTATAGAAATTAAAAATCCAGGAATATTCATATTTTATATGGTATTCCAATTAGTTAGACCATCATATATTCCAGTGGTTTCTGAAATTGTTTACAGCCAGAGTAGTAATTATAAAAACAATATTTAAAAATATCTATGATATGAGACCTACTTTCCTATTTTGTCAATTATGCAAATAAACCAAATACAAAATTAAGATATTGCCAAAGTTTTATATACTTACAAGTATGCAGCATTATAGAAATAAGACATCATTATTAAGAGAGGGGATACTTAAACAAATAGTTAGTATGAGAGAGAAAAGTAATCTAAAACCTGAAGTGACCAGTTTCACATTTTATCCAATATTTGTATTCACTAGAGTAAAAGTATGGAACGGTGGGGGAGAGATCACGGTGGAGGTAGAGAGATGTTTTTAAAATGAGCCGCATGATATAACTTTCAGGTGACTCAACTTGAAATAAATGAAGGCTCACCATTTCAACCTGAATGCTGGCATGTAGCTTTTGGTTCTGTAAGTGCTCAGATTCTCATGATGGAGCTGATGTGAACTGTATATACAGATAATTCATCCACTCAGTGTCCTCAGTGTCCAGAGATTTCAAGCAAGATTCCTTTCAGGCCAAGGAATTAATCTTAATTCTTGCTATCTATTTAACTCCACAGAAATTATATTGTCCTAAGAAATTCAAATGATCTGGGGTCAGATGACAAAGGTATTAACCATACTTTTATAATCATAGAGATGATTTATATTATCTCTAAAAATCAAGTTTCTTTATTTGTAGAATTAGTTGAAAAGTAAGAGTAATTTCCTCAAAAAGTTATGGTGAGGCTCAAATAAAAAAAAGTGCATGAAAGTATTTGATAAACTAGTGAAGTACAGGTGATTTTTTTGTTATATTAATAACATGAACTTTCAGGTTAAGAGACAACAAAGAATGATTGCCATTTTACAGAAGCCAAAGAAAAATTACCAAGGGTTCCCCTAGATAATTTTGGTGTGGGTGTGGTGATAGGAAGAGAGCATTAAATATTTCCATATTGTTATTAAAGGAGGAAATGATTAAGACTATCTCTCATCCAGTTCTCTAAGTAGTCCTGAAGATATTTATGTAGTCACAAAAAATTTAGAGCTTCCCAGTACACAACAGAATGGGTACTGTCAATGTAGCTGCGATTTTAATTTTGGTATTTAGTTTCTATATCCCCCCCACCCCCAACTCCACCCCCCTAGGCAGGAGAGCTTTATGAAGAGTCCTTAGCTAGCGGCATGTTTCCTGTGCCTTGGCTTTCTCTTAGTAATTCCCATGTGCCAGCTAAATCGATGTCCCTGCATGCTGCCACTACATCAAAGAATGCTTTTTATAAGTGTCAGTCATGTATTGAGACAATTGAAATGAATAGACCTTGTTTTCACAGAATTTCCTCATTACTAGAAAAATAAATTTTTCTTCCTAATAAAGTTTAGAATTTGAGTCTTATTCTCTTAACCAAAAAAATCAATAACACTAATAAAAAATATGTCCCCATAATTTGCCAAAAGAGTCTTCAGCTAGCAAGTAATAACTTAATTTCTGTATAGCTCAGGGGGTTTGCAAAGGGAGTGTGAGAAGTTCATTATTATCCAGCAGGAAAAAAAAAAAAAAGGAGCATGCTAAGAAGAAAGCAGTATCTTTCCTACTGGGATTTCCCTTGGACTACATGATTTGCATGAAGGGCGCTACATCAAACGCGGTGGGTGCCCTTTTTCAAATATTAATGTGAAGCTTGTTTTAAGTTCTCTCTTGACTTTGTGCCACCTTGTATCAAAGGAACTTAAAAGTAGGACTTGGGGGTGGGGAGAACTTTTCCAACTGTTTTAACACTTAGTGGAATTCTTTCTACATTTGATCAGCATGCCTCAAATTTGTAATAATTTAACTTATATGCACATTTTTCTAGGGTGCCTATTTTCATGATGATCAGTCTTTATATACATAAGAATATATATATTTCATATATGTATGTGAATATATATATATGTATTTCCATGTGGATTATTTAAATATTCTAAACTGAAAGGATTTAAGAGATTGATACATAATTGCTTAAAGATTTACACAGAAGCCATAAACACAGACACTGATAGTTACTTGAATTTATTGTTGGAGAGAGAATTGCTAGTTGCTGTTATTTTATATGAAAATTCTTAGCCACCTAGTAAAGGTTTTTAATTATTTTTTCGGTCGTAATTAAACAAAATCGAGGGGCTAGTATGGAGATAAGTCTATCTGGGTACAGATTGAATAAAAGTAAGGTATTGGTCATGGAACAAGGTTGTTAGACTAATCCGTTGTGTGTTTGTCTGTCTATGTGGGTCAAAAAGTAATTTGGTTTTGTTATTGCTTGTTACATAATTTAATGCTGCAGCAGGATAGTTCACATTCAGACATGTTTTTTGTTATTAATTTCAATAATTAAAATGTGAAACTTTTATAGTTTGATGTCAATTCTTAAAACACCAGATTGATATGAGATTTAAATTGAGAAAATACACCTTAAAATTTAAAATCGCATCAAGAGATTTGTTAGTCTGGGAAGAAACTGATTCTATAAAATGATTTTATTGGTTAATATTGATTGACATGTTATGAATTGTATGTTTGTAATTGCTCTCCACCATAAGATGTTATCTTTCCTATTTTGCTCTGCTTTCTTCCTTCACCTTCCTCCAAAATTATATTAGCTGAAAAAATCATCAATAAATCTGTCTGTACTAAAAATAGGCTTACTTCTTTTTTATGTACCATGTTGCTAGGACAAACAAAACACAAATAATAAACAAAACTTGTTTCAGGTTTTATTTCATAATAATCAATAATCATTGGGTACAATCGAGGGATCTTGACTGTGACCTCTAAGAATAAAGTTTCCCATCTTTCAGTACTATAGAGGACTTTCTAGAGGGTATTTTCTGTTATAAACTGAATGTTCATGTTCCCCCAAAGTCCATATGTTGAAACCATACCAGCACTCCCATGTGATGGTTTTCAGAGGTGGGGGTCTTTGGGAAGTAATTAGGATTTAGATGTCCTCATGAAGGGCTTGCAAAGTTCTCTCTGTGCAGACTAGCACAGTCCATTCTGATAACATAAGTGATGGTCCAGTGTGTATCATCCTGGTTAAGTCATCCCAGGTTCATGTCAACCGGGCTCCATGGGTGAAGGTCAGCACATCTCCTGGAGTTGGAGTGCTTGAAGGTCAGAGTCTATGTCATTTGAAACTCGTTCCTAGGGTTCATACATAAACATGCTGTTCATCTACAAGCTACATATTAGTCAGAGTCAGAACTTACAGAAACAATGTCAAAAGAATAGTGGGGTGGGTTACAATTTCCCACCGTTACAATTTTGCACTGTTACAACTAGAACTCAACCATACTGACATTCTGATTTTGGACTTCCAGCCTTCATAACTGTGAACAATCAATTAACGTTGTTTATCAGCCACCTAGCCTCTGGTATTTGTGTTACAGCAGCTCTAACAGACTAAGACACTGTACTTGATAAGGTGCTTTAAAAATGAAACCATGGGCCCTGGCCAACTAGCATAGTTGATTACAACTTCGTCCCCATACCCTAAGGTTGCAGTTCAATTCCCCAGTCAGGTCAAATGCAGGAATCAACCAAGAAATGAGTAATGGATGAAACAACAAACCACTATTTCTCTCTCTCTCTCTCTCTCTCTCTCTCTCCCCCCTCCTAACCCATGTCTCTCAAATCAATGAAAAAAAGAAAGAAACTATGTTCTAGGGACTGATTTATGTCCCCCTCCAATCCAATGTTGCAGTCTAATCTCAAATATTATGGCATTTGAACCTAAGGAATTGGAGAGGTCATTAGATTTAATTAAGGTCCTGAGGTGGGGCTGTCATAACGGGATTAACACAGGTATATAAAGAGACACCAAAGATCCAGCTCTCTCTCCCCACCCCCCAAGTGAGGACTCAGAGAAAAGGGGGCCCATCTAAAAGCCAGAAAGAGACTTCTCATCAGAAATCCAACTATGCCAGCACTCTGATCTCAGACTTCCTGCCTCTAGAATTGTGAGAAAAAAATTTTTATTGTTTAAGCCTCCCAGATCATGGCATTATATTATGGCAGTTCAAGATTATAAATGCAATGTTTGAGTACATCCATATCCTCAAGTCATAAAACTATATTGATTAGTAAATTGTTTTGTACTATGCCAGGCATTAAATATCTGAGACGACTTATACAAATAAAACATGAATTAAAGGCTATCACGAGTGATATAACAGCAGAGAGACAATGTAATCTCATAGTGTTTCCTATATAATTTAGTTTGCTTTTGTTTATACATGCCAAAGTACATAATACATTATACGTATAGTGCTACAAACAAATATGTATACTCTGAAGATAATGTACATATTTCTCAACTTCTATGTTTGATTTTTGTTAAACTAAATATAACAGGTAATGCAATGTAATGTATTATAAATAATTTATGTAACAATACATGAAGCTATTAAGCATAATTTAAAAGCCATGAACATATCGCCAAACATCAGAATTTTGACACTGCTAATTCCTTCTTGCTAGTCACGTGCTCCTGTGCTTCCTTCCTCTTACCCTTTTCCTATGTCTACAGATAGGATTTTGTCTTCATCACTCCCTTGTTTTTATATAACATCACTATAGAGTTATTTCAAACCAAACAACATACTGTACGATTTTGCTTCTTTCTGGACTTTATAAACATTTTGTAATACTCAGTCTACTTTGTGATTGGGAGATATCCACATCCTAACCCCTGGAACCTGCGACATGTTACCTTACTTAGCAAAAGAGACTTCGCGGATACAACTAAACTTAAGAACCTTGACATAGGGAGATTTTCCTGGATAACCCGGTGCGGACCTAGCGTAATTATAAGGGTCTTTATAGGCGAAAGAAGGAGGTAGGAGAATCAGATTCAGAAAAGGAGGTGTGATGATGGAACCAGAGGTTGGAATGATGTAAATGCTGGCTTGGAAGGTAGAAGCGAATTATGAGCCAAGGTATATGGCAGCCTCTAGAACCTAGAGAAGACAAGATGATGCACTCCGTCTTCAAGTCTCTACAAGGAATTCAGGCTTGTCAACTCTTCTGTTAGCCCAGTGAGATGCATTTTGGACTTCTGATCTCCAAAACTCTAAGGTAATTAATTTGTGTTGTTATAAGCTACTAGTTTTGTGATAATTTATTACAGCAGACATAAGAAACTAATACAGAGTTTGATGATACCTCTGCTTTTTAATATACTATTTATGCATTCAAGATATAGTCATGGCTTTAGAGTTAAATAATTCCATCATTTGTATGAATCAGCTACAATCTATTATTTAATTTCCCCGTCAATGAACATTTGTAATTTTTCCAAAAACAAAAAAAGGTTTTTTACTGTGTTTTTGTCATTGCAGATGAGAACAATATAGTTAAGAATATTAAAAACAGCTTATGTCTGATGCTTGGTACTAATTCTCAAAAATTTCTCTAGTTTATACAGCTGGAACTGATATTTCACATTACAATTTTCAAATTTTTATTTTTATAGTAAATGAAAAATTATTATATCAAGTGGTTATACCATTTTTTTCCTCCTATTGGCTCCCATTGATACATAGTTTCCCTGGTATATGCTATTAACTTTGTAGAGGTTATTTTTTTATATTATGGATACTATTCTTTCATCAGTGTTTTGTCTTTTTTTTTTTAATTTGTTCGGTTCCATTGTTCTTCAAACAATATTGTGTTTAATTCAATATGGTTAAAATGAGTTTTGGTATGTTATACCAATCCTTCTTTAAGAGTCTCATGGACATTCTTAGTTCTGCATTGTTTCATGTAAGTTTAACTGGTGAAATATATTCTATATATTACATTATATATAATGTAAAATTATTGTGCATTGTTTAAAAGATAAAATAACATAAACATTAGTGTACCTGCCACCCAGGTTAAAAATAGAATATTCCAGAATCTTTGATAATTCCTCCATATGCCTCTTCCTCAACATAATCAAAAGTAAACAATCTTCTGAAATTTGTGTTAAATATTGTTCTGTTCATTTTATGATATTAACTTTTTAATAAGTATTCCCCAAAATCCACTGTATTCAAATTTTATGACTTGCTTGTTTTAACTGAGCACTATATTTCTAAGTATCATCCCCATCATTTTTGGTTTGTGTTTGGGATTGTAAATCAATTTGATTTTTATGTCATAATTATAAAACTAAGCACCTTACTAACTGCTTCACTTATTTCTTATAATTTGTACTGTCAATTTATATAATCATTTGTAAACAAGTTAGCTTTTTTCCCATTCTAATTCTTGTGATAATATTTATTCTCATTTTACTGTGTTGACTAGCTGTCAGTGTCAAAATATTGAAAATTGAATACCAATAAAGATGATTCACTTGACACTAAATTTTTTAAAAAGTTTCTACAATTTCTTTTCATTAATTATTTATATTATAAGATTTTGTTAAATGCCCTTTAATGAGATTGGTAAGTTTTCTTGCATTGAAAATGTTCTAATGTTAAATCAACTTCATAATCCTGTAATAAACCCAGAGGTCATGATTTAATTTTGTTCAATGGTAAAAGTGTAAAATAAGCTATTATGAATTAAGGTAAGCACAAAAGAAAATTTAAAGGACATGTTTTGTCAACAAAAATTTATTATGTAGAATGTTTACAATGCGAAATATGTAAAGGAAAACAACCCAGTAGGGAATAGATCAGTGGTATTAAATACAAGTATAAGACAAGGCAGATATAAGAAATAGATAATAGCACTTCTATAGTAAACACACAGATATACACACACACACATATATATATTTCTATATTGCCATTGTCAATAACATATATGTGTGTATATGTGTAATGTATGTACATGCATGTGTGAGAGTGTATATATGTACACATACATACATGTATATTTATTCTCCCACGTTTAAACTTCAGTCAACTTCAAAGTACTCTCCATTTGATGCAGTACACCTATTGAGGCCTTTTTCCACTGCTCAAGACAATTTTTGAACTTGTCAATTTTGCTGCCTTCTAGTGCTTTTGCCATTTTTTGTTTCACCCCTCCCACATCTACAAAACACTTTCCTTTGAGGACTTTTTTTCATCTGGGGAAACAAAAAAAAGTTGTTCGGGGCAAGATTGGGTGAATGGGAAGGGTAAGCCATGGAGGTCATAGTGCTTTGGCCAAAAAATGCTGAACTCTCAGCATAGTGTGGACAGGTGTGTTCATAAATAACCCATTAAGAAATGGGCAAATGTGTTAAAAGAGGCTTCAAAAAATATTCACTGAAGTTAAAGGCATCGTCTCACAACAACGCCAGCTGGTACACTGATGCAGATGGGTTCCTAGAACACTCATGTAGCAGAGGAAGCCTTTGCTATGAAGGGTCTGCCTTCTAGAAAGAATTCCACTTTGGGGGCCCCTCCATCATATGTATATTCCTTCATTAGAATTTAAACCTCAGTATATGGGCTAAGTAGCACTGAAAGAACGGAAGTGAAAATTAGTGAAGTAACCATTAGGCCTGAAGAATGACTCAAAAATGGTGGAAAATAAGAAAAAAACAAAGCTTAAACACACAAAAAAAGGAGTGATGATTTCCAACATATCAATTTAGTGTTCTAGAGGTGATAATTAAGCTTATTTTTCTATTTTCCCTTCAAAAAATTCAGATGCATGACTCTAAGCAGAGAATAGTCAGAGTTGGCTTAATCCCTATAGGATATTGCCAAGGGTGTATGAAAGGGCAGAGAAGGACTGATACTTGGCAGTGTTGGGAAAAGCCCTGTCTGGTTTCAGGAACTGTGATCCCGCCAACAAGCGAGAGGGCTCCAAGGCTAGAAATAATCAAGGAGACCTTGGGAAAAACAGGCCACTGAGGAGAGGAAATCTGTCCCCTGCTAGGGGTGCAGCCACTGCCCTTCTCACATTACCCTGCTTGGCCCTGTGATGGTTGCTTGTTGATGACGAGTAAGTTTTCTCATGAGGAGAAAACAGACCGAAGACAGACATCGGCCGGTATGGGCAGCAGACAAGGGCATGGGGGACGTGGAGAAAGGGCAGAAAGGCCCGCACCCTGTGGCTCAGCTTGGGCATGGCCGGAGTCCTCATTCTGTCTGAAGGAAGTCTCCTTGTCTCTTGGCAGCTCCCTCCCCCTGCCTGGCTCAGGGTCCAAACAATACCGGAGTCAGTCCTAAACCAGATCTGGTGGTTTCCAGGGAAATCAGGCCTAAAAGTAAATTCTTTAAAGTGTGCTTTGTTTTTCCCTCAGAAGCTCTAGCCAGCTCCTGCTGGGAAGGAAATTTGCATTATTCACAGACCCTAACCCTATACCCTTGGGCACTCTTGTGTTTACTATGCTTTCCTGTTTACCAGTCTCCTCTCAGACTCATATAAAGCAGTGTGTTCCTGCCATTTGTTTTCTTCAAAACATCACGCATTCTCTGTGAACATTAACATATGGAGGTAATGCGATAACCTGTGTATTCCTGTTACCTGGCCCCACTGAACACCATTTCAATAAAAGCCTTTGGACAAAGGGGCTCGGGGCCTTCCTACCAGAGGGAAGAGCCGCCATGGCCCCTCTCCTGGCACAGAGAAGTGTTTGCGATGACTTGTGTTTATTCCCCCATCTGTAAGACCCCTGGGGTGGGCTCTGGGGGATTCAGAGTCCCCAGTCCCATCTCAGCTGGCCCTGGCCGGTAACCTTCAGATCCCAGAGTGCTGCGCTCCCCACAAAGCACTCTGTCCCCCGCGGCAGTTGTTGCCCGGACCTGGGCGAGCAGTGACAGGCAGCGCTCCCCACGCACATGGCAGCTTACACAATGATGGGCCATGACAGGAAACAGAGAATCTGGCTGAAAGTTGACAGACCAGAATCATTACGTTTGGTGTGGTGACATGGGTTTTCTAGAGGAAGAGCATCACTCATCACTGGATGTTTGGCAATAAGGAGCGAGGTGCTCCTCAACCTCCAGGATAGTGGAATGGGAGGTGAGAAATAAAAATACCCACTGCTGAAGAGGATTGTAGGCAGGCAGTGTCCTCAGCTGAGAGTGGAGGTAAAAGAACCATTAGAGCACAAAGTTGAAGCATTTGGAGAATTTAGTTCTAATATGTTTTTCCAAAAGCCCAGATATATTTCAGGATTAAAAAAAAAAAAAAAAAAAAAAGAAAAAAAAAAAAAAAAAAAAAAGAAAAAGAGGGGGGGGGGGGGGGGGGAGGGGGGGGAGGGAAGGGGGGGGGGGGGGGGGGGGGGGAAAAAAAATAAAAAAAAAAAAAAAAGAAAAATTGAGTTAGCATGAAAGATTTAAAATTCCAGGGATGAGATTTTAGGAGGTGGAGTGAGCGGAGAGTCCTGGGTACCTGGTGCTGTTGGATTTAAAAATGAACGAAGAACATAATTAAGTTGGTTTCAACTGCTGTAAAACCTAGCCATATGCTTTTAAAAAATTCTGTGCTCAGAATTATTGCTGCTGCCCTTCCCAAGCAGCCTTAACTTGTAAAAGTGGCTTTTGGAAGTTTTGGGGTTTTTTTTGTCTTTTGATTTTTGTTATTGTTGTTCGACTACAGTTGTCTCCATTTTCCTGCCACCCCTCTCCCCTGCCCCAACCCCCACCTCCCACCCTCAAACCTACTCCCTCTTATGGCTTTGTCCCTGGGTCCTTTATACATGTTCCTTGACGACCTTTCCCCTTTTGTCCCTCATTATTCCCCTCCCCTGCCCCTGTTGTTACTGTCAATTTGTTCTTTATTTCAATGTTGCTGGTTATATTTTGCTTGTTTATTTGTTTTATTGATTAGGTTCCACTTATAGTGAGATCACATGGCATTTGTCTTTCACCACATGGCTTATTTCACTTAGCACCATGCTCCCCAGCTCCATCCATACTGTCCGGAAGAGTAGGAGCTCCTTTTCTTTCTTTCTGCTGCATGGTATTCCCTTGTATAAATGTACCACAGTCTTTTGATCCACTAATTTCCTAATGGGCACTTAGGCTGCTTCCAGCACTTGGCTATTATAAATTGGGCTGCTATATGAACATTGGGGTGCATAGGTTCTTTCAAAGTGGTGTTTCAGGATTCTTAGGATGTAAACCCAGCGGTGGAATCGCTGGGTCAAAAGGCAGTTCCATCTTTAGTTTTTTGAGGAAATTCCAAACTGTTTTCCACAGTAGCTGCACCAGTCTGCATTCCCATCAACAGTGCACTAGAGTTCCCTTTTCTACACAACCTCGCCAGCATTTGTTTATTGATTTGTTTATGGTGGTCAAGTTTTAATCCAGAACTTTAAACATTCTTTATTGGAAGAGTTTCTTAGAACATCTAATTTATCTAAAGTCAAGAATTTTAATGAGATATTCACTTAAAATATTCAGTAATAATTTTGGATATTTTATTTTTTCTAGACATTATTTTATTTGCTGTACCTGAATTGTCATGGACCCGACAACCATATGAGCACTAAGTTAATGCTTGAGCAATACTGGAGTGTTTCTGAAGAAGTTTGCTCACTTACCTACCCTATAACAGAAAGATGTATTCAGTTACCAGTATCCTGAAACTGTATAGCAACAATAGTATCTCTTGGTTGTTGTTATTTGTTTTCATTTATTTAAATTAAATTTATCGGGGTGATGTTTGTTCATAAAATAACGTAGTTTCCAAGTGTTAAATTCTATGATACGTCACCTGTATATTGCATTTTGTGTTTACCACCCAAAGTCAAATCTTCTTTCATCACATACTTGACCCTTTTACCTTTTATTACCCAATTCGCCCCACTTCTATTCATTTTAAAATGTTGTTTCTGTTGTTTTGTCTGATAAGACAGGATGAAAGTGTAATAATAAATGTGACAGGAGACAAGGAAGCATAATATTAACTGTTAAAAACTTATTTAGTCAGGTAGCATTCTTATGAGATTTTCGTGTTCCCTGTGGCATGAATCATTCATAAATGAGAACAGAAGTTTTAGTCTTTATTAGTCTGTGTAGGTATGTATATGCAGGATGTGCGGATCCTTTTAGAATTTTCTCTGAATGTCTCTTATTCATCAGAAAAAGTACAACAGTCCCATTTTCCCAACACCATTTATTGAAGATACTGTTTTTATTTCATTCTGTGCTCTTATTTC
The DNA here is from genome assembly GCF_021234165.1 of Pteronotus mesoamericanus. Lineage (NCBI taxonomy): Eukaryota > Metazoa > Chordata > Mammalia > Chiroptera > Mormoopidae > Pteronotus > Pteronotus mesoamericanus. Next base: position 52,065,862 of record NW_026555085.1, on the reverse strand, counting down.
CTTTTCAAATATTAATTGACGATAAAGTCTTGGATTTAATTATGGGCTCTCTCTTCTGTTACATCCATCTATACACCTATTCTTATGCCAGAACCACGTTGTTTTGATTACTGTGGCTTATAGTATATTTTGATATCAGATATTGTGATACCTCCAACTTTATTCCTCCTTCTCAAGGTTGCTGAAGCTATTCAGGGTCTCTTTTGACTTCATACAAATTTTTGAAATACTTGTTCTAGATTGGTGAAATGTGCCATTAGTATTTTAATAGGAATTGCATTGAATCTATAGATTGCTTTGGGTAGTATGGACATTTTAATGATGTTAATTATTCCAATCTATGAACATGGTATATGCCTCCACTTACTTGTATTTTCCTCAATTTCTTTCTTCAGTGTCCTATAGTTTTCCAAGTATAGGTCTTTTACCTCCTTGGTTAATTTTTTTCCCTAGATACTTTTGTTGTTGTTGCAGTAGTAAATGGGATTGTTTTCTTAGTTTCTCTTTTTGATAGTTCATTATTGTTGTGTAAAAATGCCATCAATATCTGAGTATTGATTTTGTATCCTGTTTCCTTGACAAATTCATTTATTAGGCATAGTAGTTTTTTGAAGTCCACAGGGTTTTCTATGTATAATATATGTTGTCTGCAAATAATAGCAATTTTACTTCCTTTTTTCCAATTTGGACGACATTTTTTTTCCTTTTTGTCTGGTTGCTGTGGTTAAACTTCCAATAATATGTTGAATAAGAGTGATGAAAGTTTTTAGTTTTTGTCCATTGAGTGTGACGGTGGCTGTAGGTTTTTCACATATAATCTTTTTATGATGAGGCATGCTGCTTCTATTCCCTCTTAGCTGACAGTTTATATCATAAATGGGTGCTGGATTTTATCAAATGCTTTTTTATGCATTTTATCTTTAATTTTGTTTATATGATGTATCATATTTATTGATTTGTAAAAATTGTACCAATCTTGCATCCCCAGAATAAGTCCCATTTGATAATGGTGTATGATCTTTTTAATGTATTGCTGGATCTGGTTTGCTAATATTTTGTTGAGGATCTTAGCATCTATGTTTAGGGATATTGACCTATAATTATTATTTTTTTGGTTGTGTCTTCATCTGGTTTTAGGAATTAGAATAATAATGGCCTTGTATTATAAAAAGAGTGTGGAAATCTTTCCTGCTCTTAAATTATTTTAAGAAGGATAGTTGTCAGTTCTTCTTTGAATGCTTGGTAAAATTCGCCTCTGAAGCCATCCAGTTCAGGACTTTTGTTTGCTGGGAGTTTTGATTACTGCTGCAGTTTCATTAGGTGTTATTAATCTACTCAAGTTTCCTGATTCTCTCTGACCCATTTTTGGGAGATTGTATATTCCTAGAAATGTATCCATTTTATTGATCTTGAAACAGCCTAAGTGGCTATCAGTCGATGGGTGAATAAAAAAGCTGTGGCACATGTACAGCAGTGAAAAAAGAAGGAACTCTTACCTTTTTCATCAACATGGATGGACCTGGAAACTCTTATGCTAAGTGAAATAAGCCAATAAAAAACAAATGCCATATAATCTCACTTATATACGGAACCTAATGAACAAAATGAACTAATGAGCAAAATAGAAACAAGGACGTAGATACATGGAACAAACTGACCACTGTCAGAGAGGTGAGGAATGGGAGGACTGGCTGGAAGAAGGCGGATTAGCCTAAGGACATATATGCCTGACCCATGCTTGTGGAAAATAGTGTGGGGAGTGCCTGAGGGAGAGGGGGAAGGGCTGGGTGGAGGGGTGGGAAAAGGGGAAAAGTGGGGACAACTGAAATAGCATAAGCCATAAAACATAATTAAAATAAAATATAGTAGAAAAAATTGCAACAGCTTTTTAGAAATTTGATGCAAGTGGTAAAGTGACTTTTTTTTTCTAAAGTCATTATTATCTTATTTTGTACCTCATATTGAGAGCTAAGTCCTCCCCTTGGCTTATTTCATACTCTACTGAAAAACACTTTCTGACGGCTAAAACATTAGTAACCTCATCCCCATTTATGCTATCTAAGATATCTCTACAAGTCATTCTAGAGTTTCTTAGAAGAAATCAGTTTTTACAGAGTTCATTTAGCCAAAACAAAAGATGTATAGAAAAACATTTAATTTTCATTATCCTTGCCACAAAACAAAGCTTATGGATAATATCCTGTAAGCTAGGTTTACGTATCCTCAGGAAAAAAAAATAATGTGGAAGGATGCACACTAAATTTTTAATGGTCATTACCTCTGTAAAGAACAATAATCAAAGAAGGGTAGGACTTATATATGGATTTTATACTGTTTGACAATTTAGGTTTAGCATGCATTTTTAATTAAAAACTGAAAACCTAAAGTTTGAGAAAGTCATACTAAATTTTCCATATTAAGAAGCAGAATGTGAAACTTGAAGACAAAAACATAAAAAATAATTCTGTAAAACGTCAAAATTGAATATATCTATAACTTAGAGGGGAAAAAAGTATGAGAACAAAAGGCTAGTCAAGTGAAGCCAGGAGTTTATGTCTATAAATTCCCTTCAGGTCCTGCAGTCCAGAAGTAATCCTGGCTGACACCAAACACCCAAGGTGTTTATCTAAAATAATGCACAAAAAAGAAGTTTACTTTTTTGATCTCCATTTATCTCAGAATGTAGGCCAAGGATCGATACTCATCTGAAGCTAATACTGTAAGTCAATGTTCTTTCTTTATATTTTTTGTTATATTTGTCTGTTAGTTATCTTGATTTAGGGCTAGCTTGAAACAAAGATAAACAGAGCAAGGAGAATCCTGTAGTGGCCCATTATAAACCATCCATCTTCAATCCATGTATTTCCCCTAGTTTAATCAAACTTGAACACAAAATCTCCATCTCCATTATAGACTCTTGGATACCCAGAATGTCAACCATTGCACTATGGGCTAATGGGCCTCACAGCCACTTGGAAAAGAAGTTTGATTTGAATAGCAGGAATTTCACATACAATGTAATGAATATTTTTAATTAGACAAAGCAGTGACAAGCGGCAGACAATCTGAAATGATTCAATTCAGCCCAGTTTAAAAAATCTATCTTTCATGTGAAACATCAAAACGATTATGTTTTGACTCACCCTGACTGCTATAGCACTTCATTTTAAAATTTACCTAGTAAATGTCATTATCATGAGAGAGGCCATGTCTTAAACTTGAATGTCATGTAATATCTGCATTGCTTTAATTTTAGGTGTGTGTGGGGAATTATAAATGGTAATTGAACAAACATATATTTTTTATTCAGATACTTCCTGCATTCAAATACTTCTAATAAAAAGATACCTTTTACAAGTAAGCTATTGTATAGTCTTAAAAAATCCAGTCCAAAAGCAAAAGCTTTCGTATTATTCTGCTGATTCAATTTCTGTATAATATTAAATATTTCCAAGTTAATATTAATCAAATTAATGAAATCACATAGAAGAGAGCACCAAGCAAAACATGCCTAATTATCCATATTTAAATATGTTTTTATAAGTTAAATGAAGTAATCAATATTTTTTTTTAGCCTGAAAGTGACATCTTAAAAAAAAAAGGAATAAAATGAATTCAATTTCACATATAAGTGAAATCATATGGTATTTGTCTTTCTCTGACTGGCTTATTGAACACTTAGCATAATGTTCTCCAGGTCCATCCATACTGTCACAAAGGGTAAAATTTTATTCCTTTTTACAGGAATAGCTGAGTAGTATACCATCATGTAAATGTCCCATAGTTGTTTTATCCACTCACTCATGGATACTTGGGCTGCTCCCATATCTTGGCAATTGTAAATAATGCTGCAATGAGGGAAAGAGGGGGGGGAAGGCAGAGACAAATGTATTTAAAAAGTAAATAAATTAATTAAAAAAAATAATGCTGCAATGAACATGGGGGTGATTTTGAATGAGTGTTCTTTTGAATGAGTGTTTTAGGTTCCTTCAGATATATTTCCAGAAGTGGGGTAACTAAGTCAAAAGGCAGATCCATTTTTAATTTTTTGAGGTATCTCCACATTGCTCTCCACAGTGACTGCACCGGTCTGCATTCCCACCAACAGTGAAAAAGCGTTCTCCTTTCTTCACATCAATGCCAGCACTTGTTGTTTGTTGATTTATTGATGATAGCTTTCTGTGAGATGATACCTCACTGTCGTTTTAATTTGCATTTTTCTGATAATTAGTGATATTAAGCATCTTTTCATATGTCTATTGGCCATCTCTATGTTCTCTTTGGAGAAGTGTCTATTCAGGTCCTTTGCCCATTTTTTTAAAATTAGGTTGCTTGTTGTTTTTATGTTGAGATTTGTAAGTACTTTATACATTTTGGATATTAACCCTTAATCAGATATATTGGTGAATATGTTCTCCCATTCTGTGGGGTGTCTTTTTTATTGTGTTGATCATTCCCTTCAGGAAAATAGGGACAGACCTATAGATGGAGAGCAGTATGACCGCTGAGGGGTGGGTTTAGGGGGTGGAGGGATTGAGCAAAAAGGGAAAAGGACTCATGGGCATGGACAACAGTGTGGTGATTGCTGGGGGAGAGGGTGTAAAGGGACTAAATGGTAATGGAAAACATACAATAAATATTAAATAAAAAAACAACACAAATGTTTAGAAAAGATACATTTTAATGAACACATTTGCTTCAATAGTTGATATAATTATTCTGTTTCTGCTTTTGGCAAGTATAATCATGGATGCACCTCGTTGTTTCTGGAAGCTGTAGCCTAAGTTCTTATTGGGATTAGGAGAGTATGTGGGACATCCATTTTGATGGAAATAAACATAGAATTGTCTCAGTTCAGCTGAAAAGAATATCTAACTACTACTGAAAAAGTTAAGACTTTCATCATCTATTTTTCCAAAAAAAATTGAATACAATATTATAGGGACTACTTTAAAATCAAATTGTCATTCTAAGTCACATTTTTCTAATTGAAATTAATTAATTAATTTATTTTTTAAAATTTTATTTTAATTTATTTTTTCAAATACATTTGCCTCTGCCTTCCCCCCACCACTTTCCCTTGCCCCCTCCCTCCTTCTCTCCCTCAGCTCTTCCCCTTTGGTTTTGTCCATGAGTCCTTGCTATATGTTCCTTGACTTTCCCCTTCCCTTCCTTTTCCCTGCCCCCCCTCCCTCCTTCCCTCTTGTCTCTGTTGGTTTCTTTTCCTTTCAGTGTTGCTGGTCTTATTTTCCTTGCATCTTTGTATTGTTGGTTAGGTACCGCTTATAGGTGAGATCATATGGTATTTGTCTTTCGCCCCCTGGCTTATTTCGCTTAGCATAATGCTCTCCAGTTCCATCCATGCTGTCGCGAAGTTTAGTAGTTCTTTTTTTCCTTCTGCTGCGTAGTATTCCATTGTGTATATGTACCATGGTTTTTTGATCCAATCATCTACTGATGGGCATTTAGGTTGCTTCCAACACTTGGCTATTGTAAATTGTGCTGCTATGAACATTGGGGTGCATAGGTTCTTTTGAATTGGAGTTTTGGGACTCTTAGGGTATAGTCCCAGCAGTGGAAACAGTGGATCAAAAGGCAGTTCCATTTTCAGCTTTCTGAGGAAATTCCACACTGCTTTCCACAGTGGTTGCACCAGTCTGCATTCCCACCAACAGTGCACTAGGGTTCCCTTTTGTCCACAGCCTCGCCAGCACCTGTTGTTTGTTGATCTGTTTATGATGGCCATTCTGACTGGTGTGAGGTGGTACCTCATGGTGTTTTTGATCTGCATTTCTCTGATGGCTAGTGATGCTGACACTATCTTTTAAATTCCTTATACTAAAACTGATATAGACTTTATTGATGACCAGAAGGCAAAGTAGACGACAAAACCAGTTTTAAAAATAATACCATATCAGAAATAATTTTGTCATGAATGACAGGGTAATTAGAGATCAATGAAATTGTCCAGAACAACAAATACTGAACATATATCTATCTTACAAAGTTTACATTAGCCAAAAACACATTACATCAGTAATCTTTAATGTAAATTCAAAGATTATTGCTAGGTGAAGTCCTTTATATTTAGATAATTCAATAAAACGCATTCAAATAGCTACATGTCACAGGATTTCTTTCCACTATAGTTTAATTTAATAAAGTCGTGCCTGATAGTTCTTAATCTTGGCTGCACCTTAGAATCACCTGGGAACTTAAAAATACCAATGCTGAATTCCACTCCCAGACATTTTAATTGGAATTGTAATCATGCCATATGCTGGTATCAGTTTTAATTGATTTTGAAAGTCACTGGATATTGATATGTTTAGACTTCCCCAAGCATTCAAATGTGAAGCCAAATCTAACAATTTCTGATCTAATGGTGGAAGCAACTGCTCTTTAAAAACTGTAATGCTCAAAGTTGGCTATGATTTACTATCATCTAGGAAATCATAAATTCCACCGCCAATGCTCCTGGCTACGTACTACTTACTTATATGTAATCTCTGGAAATGGTTGAGGTGAGGCTATTCCACCAACCTGCATTTTAAAATAGTCTGTAGATGGTTTTGATGCACAGTTACTAATGAGAAACATTGTTTTAAAATATAAACTTTTACTTCATCCTAATATATTGTTTATTATTTTATTTTATTAACATCATTATGTATATTTATTACTTTGTATTATCTGGTATGAGTTTGTAACTCTTAAATTTTATTTATATTTTGGTTTAATTTTCTTTGGACTCCAGTGCTCATCCTGAAGTTCTCTAAATAATTTCCCCAATCTATTTTATAAGTAAACATAGTCTGTGCCAAAAATGGTAGCAATTAGGCTAACAAAGTTGTTGGACCTCCTATACTTAGTATGCAAATTATATAGTAGTACACAAATCATTTAAGAATAATACAACCAAATGTCCTGATATAATTTATTTATAGTTCCACCACTAGAAAGCAAGGTACATCATTCTGAGAGGCGTTTCTCTACCATTTTGAGATATGTTCTTTTTTAAGGGGATGTAAACAGAATTTCCCAAATATATTAGTATTTTGAGCAGAGAGTAAGAACCTAAATATAGTACGATTACCAACAGTATTTACAGAGAAGCAGAGAACACTTGAAATGAAATTAAAAATAAACAACTACAAAGGGGGGTGAGGAAAATTTATGGTTTATATTTAATTCTGAGTGAATAATATTCCCTTCCTTTTCTTTTATACTCTTTATTTTCTTATTTAAATTGCTTTCATCTTCTTGACAGCATTTATCAACTTAATTCATTAAAACTATTATAAATCCAGATTGGGAAAAAGAATGCATAAACTGCAAAGTGATGTGAGAAATAACAAAGGAAATTGTATGATTTTCTTTTTTGGATACTATTAGAGTTTGTTACTATAAATCCTATTCTGTTTTTAGCTTGCAAAATGAAAAACTCAGAGAGTAGCAAGATTTGCCAATCTTTTGTTTTGCAAATATTAATTTCACACTAGTTTGATGCCATAATAGTTTTCTGACATTCTAAATTTACAGATATAAGATCTGCATCTTGGGTAATTTAGTATAACACATTTATTTGTATATTTTTAGGAAATTTAACATTGTATATAAATTAGTCAAATGTGTATATGGACACTATTTCCTTTTTCTTGGGTTTTTATATAATGGGATCTTTTCAAATAATGCTCCAGTTGCTGTAGCTGCTACATTGACATAACTTCCATGGCAGACTTGTCTGAATTATCAATCATTTTAGAGGCAATTCAATATAGTTCAAAAAAAAGGGGAGATTGGGCATTTATTGAAGAGCTGTATGTGCCAGATATCAGATGGTTCACACACAATCTCTCATACCATCAGTCATTATGTTCTGTTGGTTTTTCCTACTAAATGTATCTTAACCTGCCCTTTTCCTTCATAACACTACTTGCCCTTGAATTATTTCAAGTATAAACAGTCATTTCTTGGGATACTCGGATTCTTTCCTAACTTCTCTTCCTGCCAAGAAGTTTTATTTCAATATTCTGTCATCACTAATTCTCTTTCCAAATCACAGATTTAATCATGTTTTTTTGTGTGTCTCTTGAAATTATAAATCATTTGACTCTGAAATGAATAATATATAAGATTATTCCTGACCTATATATAAATCTCATTTCCACAACTTCTACCAATCTTCTTTGTTTCCATTTTCCCACCCCAAATATAACCTATGATCAAATTACTTACAACTTCTGGTATATGGCTACCACTGTATATGGAACTCTGTTTATCCATTTTTCTAGTTTGCTCTTCTCTCAAAATGCCACTTGCCCTTCATAAATCCCCAGTATTCAAGCTGTTGAGTTACACCATTCTCAATGTTCCCATACCTACTGAGCACCAGTCACCACTCTATAAATATCTTTCAGGCTCCATCTCATCAAAATTCATTTTTAAAAAGAGCAAAAATTCCACATTTCTTTAATTGAGTATATTCCTCCATGAGATAAATCAGATTGTTGCATCAAAAGATCTTTTCATGAGATTCAACCAAAAGAAGGTAAGGCTATCTCTATAATCATTTGCAAGACAATTCCTGTGATCTTTACTTTCCTCATTTGTAAAATTATTGTAATGGAATAGTATCTTGAAATATATATATGTTTTGTTTTCGAGCCCTCACTTGTATATGGCCCTCCTCCTGTTTAGTCAAAACAAACAAACAAACAAACAAACAAACAAAAAAACAACTCATTTAATCAGGCAAGATTAAAATTGGTCAGGTAGACTCAATTTCTACCTCCTCTACATCTAAAAGAAGTTTGAAATCATGACACAATCAAGAATTTTGAAATGCAAACCTTTTATTTCGTAAGAGTGTGATTTATGAAGTTCAGAAAGTGTTTGTTAACCTAAAGCAAAGCTGAAAAAATTCAGGCTTAAAATTTAGAATCTCCCACATCAATTTCAGGGCACTAGATAAAGACTACAAGAGAGAAGAGAAAGATAAAGGGGTACAGGTCAGTGGAATTCAAAGAAGGGGCCACCACCTACTGATGCTACCTAAGGACAAATTACACTGGGAAGGGAATACAAGGTTTGGAAAGTATGATGATCAGAAATGATTTCAGTTACATACCTATTTATTCTGAAAAGAAGCAAGATCCTCAAGATGTTCCTTCACTATTATAAAATTCTCACCCAATAAATACTAACAGTGGAGATTCTCTATTTCCATGAAAATTATCATGACCAAATCAAATTAGGTTTGTGAACATACTTTATGAACTATAAAGTATAAGTACATTTTTAACATGATCTTTAAGCCTTGAAGATTTCATGTCATTTTTTCACCCATATCCCATTTCCTCAATTTATTAAAATTTCAAGTAAAACACTGATTTATATGTAGTAATTTATAGAGTAAAATTAAATTTAAAGTCAACATAGAACATTCTGGAAAGTAAGAGGAATTTCACACTTGTATTATCTCCAATGCTTAGGTGGGTGGCTTAAGAAATGTACTCATATAAAGTTGTGGACCAATAAAAGAATTTTCTCTTTATATACAGAGTCCTAGTGTTTTTGATGATCATAGATCCTCACTAATTAGTCCATACACATTATCTTTGGCAGTTTTTTACTCTTACTCTGTTGGTACATTCTAAAATCAACTTAGAAATGTACATGCATCTTTATTTTCTACTGTCTACTCTGCTGTGCCTTTGCCTAGCAGCTCTCTCTTCATCCAGATTCTTAGGCATGTATCTTAAAAGAAGACAAAAACATTTCCTTGGCTTCGGTGAAATAAACATAAAGCAATATATAAACTTGAATAATATCAGATAAGTAGATCCACCTAGATAGCCAAACAATGTCAAAACAAAGAAAATCAAATTATCAGGTTCGATAAAATAAAATGGATACTTGCCATATGCCCACCTCTCTTTCCACTCTGTGTACCTCAGGCTTATTTATTCGCAATTCCATTGCAATGTGTAATCATCTCTGCAGCTTGACTAAACTTAAAGATGCTGTACACGCACAGAAACTTTAGTTCCAAAAATAAAAATACAATAGAAATGTATTTTCTATGTGGGTGCATATAACATTCTAATAAGTGACAAAGTTTATTTTAGTTTTGACATGATGGTTGTCAAATAGAAATCTGTCATTTATAAAACTGAGAAGTCTTTGTTCTAAGTCTGTTCATAATCCCTGGCTGGCTCTGGAGTCGAGGGAACAGAAAGGAGGATAGTGTCTTTTCCTCCACAGTGTCACTCTTTATAGCTTTCCTTGGTCCCCATCATTTTCCCCCCAGGTTAGGCATGAAGGAAGAGTGTGTTGAGGTGTGTGGGTGGTGGGGGAGGTTCAAATAACTTTCAAAGACAAAACAGTACCTATTTAATGTTATTTCTTTCCAGAATTAAAGACAGTGTATGGAACACTTCATGACATGAACTGTTACCTATTTTTTTTAAATAATTTGGACAAGATTAATGAGTAACTAAGTGGAAGAATAAACACTTAAATCCTGGTCATGAGACTCCTAAGTAAAATGAATGTTTCAATTCTGTAATTGTTGATGTATTTCTTTTTACTTTGTAATTTTTTTGTACCCTAGAGTTTTCATGGTCTCTCTTTGAAAAAAGCTACTAAAATATGTCAATAATCACAAATGCAAATACATGCTTATTTTTCCAGAATGTTTTCACTTAAGATACTTTACAGAATGCCTGGTTCTGGCTTTCTAGTCATATTTACTAAAATCCTTCACATATATCCTATGATTCATAATCGATAACTCTAAATTCTCCTAACAGACCCCAAGCTTTCCTTCTCCTCTGACTTTAGTCACACCTTCCTTTGGATAATGCTTCCATGGCCTACGCAGCTGAAAGTATTGCAGATACCAGTTTTCAAGGCTAATTGTTCAAGCTTCTTTTTTCCTACTACAATTTTCTGATTTTAGGCCTATGTCAACTCTTGCTTGGTCCTATTTACTGATTCCTTCTATAGCGTGGTATTATGCAGAACTATTATTTCTCCTGTTGCCTAGATGTTTTATCAGTATAACAAAATTTACCACGTATTCCCTTGATTAAAATGCTCCACCTACAACAGAAAAAAGCAGACTGCTTCTCGTGAAATGAAGTCATTCATAATCCTATCCAACACATAATGTACAGTCTCCTGTTCCAAAATGCCTTGACTAAAAATCTCCTACTGTATTTAATCTTGAGTTAATTATCATTTTACTTTACATATCTTCCTATTGTTACCTCTTCTCTGCCTAGTGTCTGCTGTCTCTATTTCTTCAACTGGAGACTGTTCTATTAGCTTTTCAAAATACAAACCTTTGGCAGGCAGTATTCTAAGATGGTCTCCAAGATTTCTGCCCCCAGTCTACACATCTTGTATAACCCATCACACTGTGAATATGATGGATTTCATTCCTATAATTAGGTTTTGTGATATGGCATAATTATAATTAAAAAAGGGAAGTTAATTTTAGTGGGCAGGATCTAATTAGGTGAAGGCTTAAAAGAGACTAGGCTTTTCTCAAAAGTAAAGGACTCAAAGCAAGACAGGAATTCAACATGAGGGAGATTTGCCTTTGCTGGCTTTGCAGTTGGAGGGACAATATGGAGAGGAATACAAGTGACCTCCAAATGCTGAGAGTGGCGCCTGAGTGACAGTCCTACAACTTCAAGAACTGAGTTTTACCAACCACATAAGCCTGAGAATCTGAAATGCCAGATAAGAATACAGCCTGTCAAATATCTTTATATTGGTATTATGAGACCCTGAACAGAGAACCAGGTCAATTGTGACTCAATTTCTGATTTGGAGATACTGAGAACTGATAAATGAATTTTTTTCTAAACCACAACATTTAAGATAATTTTTATGTGGCAGAAGAAAACTAATAAAGAATTCAGTATCATTTCTCAAGAGACCTTCTGTCCATACTAAGGCTGGTTAAATGTCCCTCCTTTGCTTTTCTTGCAATTACCATTTAATTATCATAGAATGATATAACTGCTGTTCCTCACACACTCAGAGAAATGGACTATAACAGTCTTTGAATGAGGCATAAAACAATTGCAACTAACTTGAATTAAATAATCCCATGAAGAAACAAAGTATTACAGATGCTCTATATGTTCTATATTCATACAAGGATAGATGCATAAAGATAAAATAAACTATTTTCTAGGTTTTTTTTTTTTAGAAAAAAATTTACTACTAATAGCAATGATCCTACTAACATCCAAGTGTTGGTTTCTAATACCATTCTCCAATCAAAGAAATTATACTTCATAAAAGAATGGCTGATTCTAGAACTGAGACTATATGCAAGGCAACATGAAAGAGGATTTTAAAGTGTCTTATATTGCCAAAATTAAAACACTAAAAAACAGATGAAATAACAAACAAGAGAAAACAAAAGAAACACTGATGAGTTAAGTCAAGTGGACACTAGAGCCTACTGAAAGAGCCCCTAATGTACAAAACTGAAACAGTTTGAGCAAAACAAAAAAAATACATTAGATTATGTTCAAATCATAAAACAAAAATCTGTTATCTATACTGATATAAGTTATTGATTGAATAAATAAATGTAGGGAATCAGATCAATGTCATATGCATAAGAATCCTAAATACTCCACAACCAAGGAGGAAGATTCCTTGGCTCCATCAGTGGGGTGATTTCCTTTCAAAGAGTATTAAAAGGTTACAAAAAAAGAATAACTATATAGTGGAGAATCTGACAAACATTACTTAAGCCAGTTGAGCAAAGTCAACATCAACAACGAAAAGTTATGTTGATAATATGTACCCTTGGTATGATGCAATGAAAATGACACTTTATGCCTGTGGTCATCCTCCCAAAAAACACATGGTCCCAATCTTATCATGGGGAAAGCAACAGATAACTTCCAATTAATGGCTACTCTACAAAATATCTGACCAGCTTTCCTCAAAATTCTCAAGGTCATCAAAAAGAAAAAAAGTAAGAAGCTGTGACATCTAAGAGGAGCTTATGATAATGATAGCCTGGATGATATCCTGGGAGAGATTATAAACATTAGGCAAAACTGAAAAAAAATGAATAAACTATAGATTTAGTTAATAAGAATGTATCAGTTTGGTTCATTGTTATAGGTTTCCCACACTAGTGTTAAGAGTTCAGAAAGGGAATTTGGATGAGGGACATATAGAAATTCTATGCACTGGCTTTGCAATTTTTCTCTAAGTACCAAATCATTCTGATGTTCCAAAAATTATTTATAAAATTGTAAAAATGTTATTATGGTTTGGGGAAGGGTGAGAAGATCAGAGTAGAGAGTGAGTAACTGCCTTTAATTGCACAGGGAGATATTGTACATAACTAGAAGAAATTTTTCAGCAGATTAGACCACCTGTATGTTCATAAATGCTCAAAAGCAGTGGTTCCCAGATAACAATGTGGGTACAGTATTTGTTCTAGAAATTTGGAAGAAGCTTTTTCCAATACTTCATTGATATGTATTTAAATTTAGTTTAAAAATATCTGGATTATATATATTTTATTTTTAGTACTTGTTTTACAAATAACAGGAGAATGAGGCTATCTGCTTTCTGTTGCTGTAAAACCTCTAATTGAAATGCTATTAACACACTAACAGTTTAGCACTTGCAATCTGTAAATTACGTGAGACAATTCAAATGCAAAAAATACACAATTTAAAATGAGCCTTTTTCTTCAGTTTGTTTTGGAATCTATCCATATATGCACAACCAGTTTTATTAAAAATAAATTTTGTGTAAATAGTTTCATTAAATTTAGACTATAAATGTGATAAAGATAAATGCTGGAAATGCAGGGATCCATTCAGTGTCGTGAGAATTAAATAATAATTATTAATAATTATTTGTGGAAAGAAGCATCCTATAAGCTGGAACACACCTTGTTTTAATTTGTAATGCTTTAAAAACAACAATAATGTTTGTTCGAACTTTCACTTCTCAGTATATCCAATTACAACCTGTCCTCCTGTGAGCACTCTCAAATCAGTCAGTTTCATCTACTACTTGTCTACTGTACATAAACTCTAATGCTCTGCATGAGATGATGAACTAAATTGATGCTCAGCTGTGACAGAGGTCAGATGTATTGTACTTCAAAATATCCTACATATTGAATCGTGAAATAAATAGAACTTTGTTTCTGTTCCCGAGAGCACAGATAAAATAATATATACTATCACCGAAACTGATAATGAATATACATTGTCAGTAATGGTAAATGTACACTTATGGTTCTGTAGAATGGAGTAGATCTTATATCACAAAAAATAATTTTCTCCTTAGTCCACCAAGGTTATATATGTCTCTGTAATATAGTCCATGTTGGCACTGCCATCTACTCTCTCTTTCACATTTGATATGTGGAGGTTATTTTAGACTCCTCTCTCCCCCCATTTTCCAGATTTCATTGGAAGTCCAGTTGGTTATATTTCTTAGAAGTTAAAAATTAGGGAAACAAATGAAATGCCACTGCCAGGGTGCAGGAGTATCTTAACCTTGTCTTGGCAGAATCACCATCCAGCCCCCACATGTCCTGGATGGAGATAGACAAACAATAATGGAAAATGGTATAAAGGGTACTTTTTCATTGTTAGATGGTTTTTGTTAGTTTGTTTAATTTCTTACCAGAAATGCCGCTATGAACTCTGGGGAATTGAGCTAACACATGTAACTTAGCACAAAAGCTCCACTTGGGGCAATATAATCCTTACTGTGCTTTTTCACTCAGGGACACAATCTTAAGCCTAATACATTTTCTTTGCAGTTTTTGTCCCATGGACCTCAGATTCCTTACAGTTATCAACATCTAAGCACCTAGGTAGCTACCAAAACTAGATGATGCCCTCAGACCCACAAAGATACCATGGGGCTCCAAGCTTTTGCACCCAGAAAAGGTTGACCAGGAAGTAATATCCAGCTGAGTCACCCCACTATGCCAGAAGCTGGTGAATGAATCACTGTAAGTAGAAAGATAACATAAACTCCATGCCCTCTGTACCTGTTCTCTCTATCATTAACATCACTATGAGAACCCACAGAAACATTTTATCACCTCTAAATCTGGTTCAACAAAATCCCATTCTTTATCATAAACCTTCTCATCTACAAAGATGTTCCACATGCCAACAACAAATCTACATTAAAGAAATTGCTGCCGCCTCGCTTGTTGATACACTATCTCCTGCTCAGGAATCGAAAACACTACAATGCTCATTAGATAGTCTAACAGTCATGAAAGCATAAGCCAAACTTGGAAATAAAAAGACAAGGCCCTGGCCAGGTAGCTCAGCTTTGTAGAGCCTTGTTCCTAGTCTCAAGGTTGTGGGTTTGTTACCAAAAGAATCAATCAATGAATGTATAAATAAGAGGAACAACAAATTGATGATTTTCTCTCCCTCTCTCTTTCTCTGATTTCAACAAATAAAAATAAATAGATAAATATAAAATAAATAAAATTTTAAAAGGTAGGTAATATTTTATGTCAGGCAAATTCTGAGGCCCTCTGGTGCCACTTAGTAAATGAGTTTTTGAGTTAGAGGAGCTGGTCTCTGTCTTTGACCACACTCCTAATTAAATTTTAGATCACACTGCTGAAAATAACCACAACAAAGTTTTATACATTGGAGAGGTTTAGGCTTTCGTTCAACAGCTAAGAGTTATTCCGCTCTATACCCAGTATTAATCTCTGCACGTAGACTATTGGTTTTGCTTGTGGCTTTCCTAACTCTTCTTATGTCCATTTAACTTTGTAGCTTCAATCTGGATGAACTCTTTTGTTATTAATTCTTAAATTTCATACATTTTAAAATTCCTGTCTTCAGAAATTGACTCATTGTTTCATGATGCCTAATAATGGCCATAAAATACATTTAATAAATAAGTATATAAAATCATCAAATATTTGGATTAGATACAGCATGGAGGGGTGCTATCAACTAGACAGATAATACAAGAAGAGCAATAGTTGCTGTTAAAAGCTTATTAGTTCAGCCCTGGCTGGTGTGGCTCAGTAGATTGAGTGCTGGCCTGAAAACTAAAGGGTCTTTGGTTCGAACCCCAGAGTAGGGCACATGCCTGGGTTGCGGGTCAAGTCCCCAGCAGGGGGCGCACGTGATGCAAACGCACACATGTTTCCTTCTCTTTCTCCCTGCCTTCTCCTCTCTAAAAATAAATAAATAAAAATCTTTAAAAAATGTTACCAAAAAAAGTTTATTAGTTCAGTGTTTCACTTATTGAATTTGAAGTACATATAAAGTTAAATATTAACCAGGAATAAATATGATCAATTTGAAAAGCTCTATGGTATATTTGATCTTCTTATCAGAGTAAGTTAGGAATCACAAATATAAATAAAGATGCTAAGATATAACATCATATGTTTTGATATAATAGGCTTAATATTAAGTATTCACAACTATATTATTCAAATGCTTCTAAGTGATTGTAATACATACCAAAGTTGAGAACATTGGTACCGATAAAAGAAGCACAGATGTAAGGGAAGTCAGTGTTCAGGTAAAGGGAATGAAAATTAGGAAAGGGTAGAAATCTTGATGATGAGGAAAGAGTAGGTAAAACTTCAGATATCATAGAAAGATTAAAAAGGAACAAGGAAGAAAAATGCCCATTGAATGTGTTAATATAAAATTATATTTTGCAATAAAATTATTATAATAGTGGAAATAATCATTTTTAGCATCAACAGTTGAAGTGAATGGCAAAGAAGTATGACTCTTAATTTTTGACAAACTAATAAACTTGAAAATCTGAAAAAAAAAGCTGGGTATAAACCACCTAAATGTTATTTAAAACACAAGATATATCAGAGCTCCGTGGTGATAGAGAAAAACCCAAAGGTCAAAACCTAAATGGATGAATCCTGAAGTTGTCACTTGACCTGAGGAAAATGTACTGCTTGGTTTCCTAGAGCTCAGGTTGTTACAGGCTCCATGCAAAGGAGAAAGTAAACAGCTGAAGACCTGCCCAAATAGAAATATCAATATAAACTGGGAATCACTGTAAAACAGAATTCACAATGAGCGCTCTAGGAAAGGAAAAACAAATAAACTACCTACTAAGGAAGATGTTTGTGGCCTTTCTTAGATCTGAGTGGAGAGGAAGAATAATTTGTGGAAAGAAAAATGACTAACTTGAAAAACCATTGGGTTTGGAATTTATTTTTTGAAATGAAGTTTGTATAACAGAAAGTGAACCGTTTTAAAAATCACTGGCACCATCTAGATCAAATTCCAAAATTTTTTTATCACACCAAGAGAAATTCCCATACCAATAAAGTCACTCCACATTTCCCCCTTACCCTTTTCCGTAGCAAATGCCAACCTGTTTTTATGGATTTACCTATTCTGGATATTTAATATAATGAAATCTGACAATATGTGACCTTTTATATCTGTATTCTCACACTTAGCATGTTTTCTTATTTATGCACATAGCATGTATCAGTATTTCTTTCCATGACATGATACTATGCCATAGTTATATATATGTCACATTTTGTTTTTCCATTCATCCATGGTTGGAAATGTGGGTTGTGTCCACTTTATGGTTATTGTGAATGTTGCTTCTATGAATATTCACACCTGTGCAGTGTTTGATTATGTATGAGTTCAACTCTGTACTTTGTTCAGTTGTATACTTGTATTCACAGTATGTGTGTTCAGTTCTTTTGCGTATATTTAGGAGTGCAATTGTGAGATCATAATAATTCTGTTCACATTTTTGAGGAACCACCAAACTATTATCCACAGTGGGTACATGATTTTGTATTCCCACAAGCAATATATGAGGATTGCAATTTGTCCATATCCTTCACAACATTCCTTATTTTCCACATTTTTGATTAGTGCCATCCAGGTGAGTATGAAGTGGTATCTCATTGTAGTTTTGATTTTAATTTCCCTAATGACTAATGGTGATGAACATATTTTCATATACCTGGTGATTTTTTTGTATATCTTATTTGGAGAAATGTCTATTGAAGTCCTTTATTTATTTTAAATTGGATTTAATTATTATTATATTTTTGTTCTTGTTAGTTATCTTTACATTCTGGGTATGCCTTATCAGATATATGTGATATCATATAAATTTGTATATTTATATAATTTACAAATAATTCCTTATTCTTTAGGTTTCTTTTTATTTTATTGATAATCTCTTTTGATGTGCAAAAGTATTCATTTTGATGGTTCACTTGTTCTTTATCAACATTTTTAATCAAATTTTCTATTTTTTCTTTTGTTGCTCATGCTTTGATGTCATATCTAAGAATACCTTGTCAAATACAAAATTTCTTTTTTTCCCCAAAATTTTATAGTGTCAGTTTTATATTTAGTTCATTGATACATATTGACTTATTGTTACATGTGTGTGAAATAGGGTTCCAATTTCATTCATTTGCATATGGGTATCCAGTTGTTTCTACACAATTTATTTAAAATACTATTATTTCCCAATTGAATTATCTTGTTGCTCTTGTTGAAAATCCAATAGCAACAGAGATCTGTATCTATTTATGAACTCTCAATTCTATTCCGTTGAATTATATGTCCATCCTTATGGCAGTACCCGACTATTTTGATCACTGCAGTTTTATAGGACGTTTTTAAATCGGGAAATATGAGAACTCAAAATTGTTCTTCCTTTTCAAGATTGTTTCAAAATTGTTTTGGCTATTTTGAGTCTCTTGAATATCTGTATGATGTATTTATAAAGGTAATATCAAGCAGTTATATAAAGGAATGAATTATTGACACTCAAAATATAAATGATTTATCACAAAGTCCGTATAGAGCAAAAGTCAGAGAAAAGATTTTACAAATTATTCTGACTTACAATATTGTTATACAAAAATCATTAACATACTATCTCAAGCTAAAAGAGATACACAAGTGAATACTTTACGACAAATTTGGTTATAGTACAGAAATACAGATTATTTCAATACTAAAAAATCTATTGATATGATTTCATGTATTATTTGATAAAACAAAGCAAATAAAACTAATAGAAATGCTCAATAGACGTAAAACTGTTTTAAAAATGTCAAACTTCATGTCTAAATGTTTCTTAATGAAATAAAATTCTTTAAAAATTATGCCAATCATTAAATGTAATTTTTAAGTTAAAAACATTAACACTAAAATCAAGAATGAGACAAAGATGTTTTCATTTCCCACATTTTATGAGACATCTTATCCATCAAATGAGAAGAAAAAAATTTAGTTATAATAAATATCTTTATACAAAGACAATAAAGTTATCTCTGTAAAAACACAGTAACACATTTTGGA
Organism: Pteronotus mesoamericanus; assembly: GCF_021234165.1. NCBI lineage: Eukaryota > Metazoa > Chordata > Mammalia > Chiroptera > Mormoopidae > Pteronotus > Pteronotus mesoamericanus. The sequence continues at coordinate 52,046,483 of NW_026555085.1, read as the reverse complement.
AAAATATTAGAATCAATAAGAAGGTTTATCGAGACTGTCCCATTAATTTAATATATGATATAAGCTACAAAATCACATTAATATATAATATAGGGCACAAATATTTAGAACATTAAAGTTAAAATGATTTATGATACCAAAATTTGATATATATTTAATTATCTATAACAAAAAACATAATAGCTTTTTACAGAAAAATTTATAAAACTTTAAAAAATATATTATTGGCCTTGGTAAAAATATTGACATTAAAGTCAAGGGCTAGAAAGCTGACTCTCTCTCTCTCTATATATTTTATATATATAAGAACACTGGGCTCACACTCCTGGTAAGTTGAACAAGGAAGAATGAACATACTTATAATATATCAAGGATTTGTAACTATAGTTCTTTTAAAAAGTGAAATATTGGTAAGGGAACTGGCATCCAAATTGATAGAATAGAATAGGGCCCGGTCACAGATTGATGTATACAGGATTTACCTGGAAAAAGTTCAACAATTGTTAATGTAACGAGAACAGTTTGCGCCACATTGATGTAACCTAGCAGCCAAGGAGAGTGGACTGGAATGCTCATGTATGAACAATGAGGGATTCACTGTACTAGTCAGTGGGGGTGGTAGACAACATTGACTGAGCATGTGTACTTTCTGGCTGTTGCATTCAAAATAACTGAGCAAGTAGAGCAATGAATCTGCATCAGATTTTGTTTTAAGTTTGAACAGTCCTCCCTGGAAACTCTTGGGATGATTCAGAAGTCTGCAGCTATGGGCAAATGGTGATTGACAGCTTCATCTGGACAAGAAGCCAGCTCATGCATCATGTCTCATGCAGAGTTTTTTGGCAAAACATCAAATCACCCAGGCTATTCAGCCCTCCTACTGCCCAGATTTGGTGCCCTGCGACTTCTGGCTTTCCCCAAAACTAAAATCACCTTTGAAAGTGAGGAGTTTTCAGACTGCTGGTGAGATTCAGGAAAATACGACAGGGCAGCTGATGGTGACTGGGAGAAATGTGTGAGGACCCAAAGTGCCTACTTTGAAGAGGACTGAGGCATCCTGTATACAATGTTTCTTGTATCTTGTATCTTCTTCAATAAATGCCTCTATTTTTCATAGTGCGTGGATGGATACTTTCTGGACAGATTTTGTAAATGGAAAACTTTGATACGACCTAAGTGTTGATGAAGATTAGTGTTGTAAGAATGACTTAATCCATAAAGGGTGCTGATGTAATTAATTATTTTCAATGGGGAAAATCACAAAAAAATATTTATTTTCTTAAACCATACCAATGTGATGATATTAGTCAGTAGGGCCTTTGAGAGAACTAAGTCATGAGAGTGGAACCCTCGTGAATGGGCTAGTGGCCTTATAAGAAGAAACACTAATTTACTTCCTCGCTCTGTGTTCTTTGCCATGTGAGGATACGATGGGATGTCGGCCACCTGCAAACCAGGAAGAGAGCTCTCACCAGACAGAAGACCTGCCATCACTTTGATCTTTAACTTTCCTGTCTCAAGAACTGTGAGAAGTAAGTTTGTTTTGTTTAAGTCATCCTGCCTACTATTATTTTTATAGCATCCACTACTATGACAAATATTTTAATGAACTTCGTAAAATGTTTTAATTTAAGGCCATGAGATCTAAATTCTGTTCTTATTAAGCCATATAAAGACAGAATATAAGTGTTAGATATATGGAATAACCTAGTTTAAGTTTTTGGTGATGGGAGAATGATAAGCATAGAAAACATTAAGTTTTTAGATTTTAAAAATGTTATCATGATAGGATTTCAGGTGTATTTTATTCTATAGGTAAAGTAAAGCTCTCTGAAGTTCACTAATCTAGACAAGAAGAGTCAGGATAAACCTTTGGTTAACAATCTAAGTATCCTCTTCTTCTGGTTGAGCACACTTTCCACAAAGTCATGTATCTTATTTTGGACAGTAAAGATTAAAACACTACTTTTAATATCATGGAATGTATTGGTCAACTATATCAAGGTCATAGGCAATATTTTGATTTTATGTATTAAAATTAATACATAAAAATATATTAAATACATACATTGCATGGTAAGAAAATAATAACTTCCCCACCCAAAAAATGTCCAGTAAACCTACTAGTTTTTTTTTTAATAGTAAAAGAGACTTCATAGATATGATTAAGTTAAAGGTTCTGAGATGGTGAGATTGTCCTGAATAATCTGGGTATGCCCAGTATAATCAAGAGGGTCCTTATAAATGAGAGAAGAAAGGAGGAGAGTTAGAAAAGAGATCTAATGAGGAAATAATAAGTTGGAATGATATAACTGAAGGTTTTGCAAATAGAGGAAAAGGCCATGAGCCAAGGAGTGGAGGTGGCATCTAGATGCTTAAAAATGTAGGAAAATAAAAACAGAAACAAAAAGCTAGAGCCCCCAGAAGAAATGCAACCATGTGACCATGAATTTCAGAGTTATAATCTGAAGACATATAAAATAATACATTCATGTTTTAAGCCACTAAGTTTGTGGCCATTTGTTTTAACAAGGGAAAAAATACAATAGGAAATATCAGGTTAATTGGTGAATTTCACAGATTAAGAACTAAGCACTGATAGAATTGTTAAAGGGATTTAACACAATGTTCTATTGAAAAGAAGAAAATAACTGAGTATGATAATTTGAGTGAGTTTGTTATGATCATCTTTCTGTAATAATGTGTGGTTGAAAAATAGAGAGAGAACAGATATATAACAGCATGGAGCATATTAAGGATGGACAACAGCGTGGTGATTGTGGGAGGATGGGCGGGGCGTGTTGGGTTGGAAGAAGGTATGAGGGGGATAAACTGTAATGAAAAAATTACCATTTAAAAACTCAAATAAAAAAAATGCAGATCCTGTTATGGAATTTCAGGTACTTGCAATTAGGCTGAAATTAAAACAGACTACATAGGACATAGAAGTGATAAAACAAAATGTGTGTGTGTGTATGTATATGTAATTGTCCTATGCCTTTTATTGAAATATTATTTCACAGATTGTATGTTAATACAGTTTGTCATAATAAACATAAAACATATAAAGAATACGGCTTTTTAAAGTTGTGTAGATCTTAGTTTTAACTTCGTAAATGAGCAAACTTGAGATTTCTTAATCTCTCTGCATCCTATTTTCATCAAAGATAAATTGTGAAAAATGACATTCTCCTAATATGAAAAAAGGTGTGGAAAATAGGTAAAACCTGACATGGTTTCTGACCCATCATGACACTTAATGAATGTCGGGTTTCTTTCCTCTTCATTCCCTTCACCACATATTAGTAAATGCCAACATACATAGTTTTTTCAATTATTACTATGATTTGCATCTTTTGCACCTATTTCCTCAAAATAGTTCTACCATTTGCTGTGAAAAATGTTCAGTATAAGGCCTAACCCTGGTTTCTGTAAATACAAATAATTTCAATTGATAATCACTTAAGAACAGCAGTGTTCTGATAAAAATCAATTCTTATTCAGGAGAATAATGATCACTAAAGCTTTTTTCTCCCCTAACCTGGAAATTAGGCATTGATGCTAGAAAAAAGTATTAATTAATAAGAAAAATAATTTTGGGTCTAAGTCCTCCTCAGATTTTGTGACAGTTAAAGTGAGGTAACATTGGCAAAATATGAGGGGGACCACCCAAAAACCAGAATTTATTTATTAAAAAGTTGTGTATTTATTCTTACATTTAAACTTTAGTCACCTTCAAAGTACTCTTCATTTGATGAAATACACCAAGACATTTTCTCTACTGCTCAAAACAGTTATTGAACTCATTGATTTTGATGGCTTTTAGTGTTCCTGCCATGTTTTGATGTTGTTGTTGTTGTGTGTTTGTTTCAACTCTTCCACAACAGCTAAAATATTCACTCAGGGTGAGAACAGGTGCATAATGAGGGTGGGGCACAGGGGTCATGCCATTTTTCATCAAAAACTGATGAACACTCAGCGTAGTGTGGACAGGTACATTCATAAATCACCCATCATGAAATGGACAAACGTGTTGAAAGAGTCTTCAGAGAAATTCATGAGGCCAAAGGTAGCCTCTCACAACAATGCCAGCTGGTGCACTGATACAGATGGGTTTCTAGAACACTCACCTACTGGGGGAAGCCTGTACTACAAGGGGCCCGCCTTCCAGAAGATAATTCCATTTTGGGGGTGTCCCTCATGTGTTTTAGAAATGCTAAGAAACAGCAAGTATAATTATTTTTATTTTATTATCTTTATTTACATTTTATTTTTAATTGTATTTTATTGCTTATTCTATTACAGTTGTCTCTGCTATTTCACCCTTTGCCATCAGAGAGGCAAATTCAAGTCACAATGAGGTATCACCTCACACCTGTCAGAGCAATTGACAAGTATGTGGAGAAAAGGGAAATCTCGTGCACTGTTGGTAGAAATGCAGACTGGTACAGCCACTCTGGAAAACAGTATGGAGTTTCCTCAAAAAATTAAAAGTGGAGCTCTCTTTTGACACAACAATTCCCTACTTCTTGGAATAGATCCTAAGAATCACAAAACACTAATACAAGAGAATATATGCACCCCTATGTTCACTACAGTGTTATATACAATAGCCAAGTTCTAGAAACAGTCTAAGTAGATGAGTGGATAAAAATAAGCTGTAGTGCATTTACACAGTGAAATAATAGGAAAATATTCCTTCTTGCAACAGCATGGATGGACCTGGAGACTGTTATGCTAAGGGAAATAAACCAGGAAGTGAAAGACAAATGCCATATGATCACACTTATATGTGGACTCTAATAAGCAAAATAAACTAATGAACAAAATAGAAACAGAAGCATAGATACAAGTATAATTATTCTAATTAAGAAATTACAGTTAAGTAGGAGAAAATTCCACAATAACATTTTTATCCTAGCACTTAGGATATTGATATTATGTTGATTACTTCTGTTATGAAAATAAGTAAAATACAGAGAAAAACATTAATATTTGATGTTTGACCATTAACAGCATTCAAGCCCCATACTTCCCCCTTCCCCTTTCACTCTACATCCGAGCAAGCCTGAACAAAAGCCAGCACCATTTCCTAGACAAAATAAAAATCAAAGTCACTCAACTTCATTTCTCCTATTTTGCTCCAGACAACCTGAGCCATTCTCTTTGGAGACTCCTTTGCTGTTTACAGTGTAAGTAATGACCTTTTTTTCATACTCATTAGTGTCTATGTCTTTTTTTCTTCATACTCATTAGTGCCGGTGTGTCATTTGCCCTGAAATCTGTGTTTATTCCTAGTATATGGGCTGCTCAGAGTCCATAAATAAAACAGTAAGACAAGCAATATAATTGCTGGGAAACTGATTGTAATATCTTCATTTTTCTTTGTCCATTTATTTTTCCCCTCGTCCCAAAAAGTGTAAGAGTGGCTTTCCTATTTAATAATCATGAACGCTTCATTTCAAAAAATGTGAAATCACTCTATCTATGCGATGCCAATAGTTAACAACATATAATTGCTGAAAAAATGTGATTTTTTAATACATGCTTTGTGACATAGTAGTTCAAAGACTAGACTCCTCATTGTCTACTCAGAGAAGGGACTATTTCAATGTATTGGTATACAAAACAAGAAAAAACTAAACATTTTGTCTCTGCTGTTTCTATCATCTTGAAAGGTAAATCTGTGGACATGTTTGTGTACTAAACTAAAATTGTCCCTGAGGTTTAGCAGGAAACATATGGGAGCCAGACTGTACCTGTCAAAAGTCACTATTAAGAAAGCTTTGGTGTTGGAAAACGTATTAATGTTCTTAATTGTTAATGTTTGCTTTGTGACCTTCCCATCAGCAGATATGTGTGCCTCTATTTACTGATACATTCATCCATCTCTCTAATGGCTCTGCCTCTGTAGCTGCTGTTAGCAAAAGTTATTCATCACTGCAAGTAAAATAGTTCTACTGTTGACATGGCCTTCTTGTCAGCTGAATGTGGGATGGAAAAGTTATACATCCAGGCAAATTCCTCATTCTTAATTTTTATGGGGTTTAATACTACTGCCAATTTAAAATTCAGAAACATAAACTTCTTTCCCATTTAAAATTTGAAGGAAAATATCTTTCTTGAGCTAAAATATAAAGTATAATAGACAACAAAGTTACCATAAGTGACAGACTATTATATGTTGAAAAATATTATGCTATACTTTAAATCAATACTTGTTATACTTCATAGTATTAAAAATTAAAATATATAATATATAAATAGGGAAGTTTCATTCTTAGGGAAATATAACCACATGGCAGTTCTTCTACATTATCCATGTGATTCTTTCCATTTATCCCATATATTTTTTATGTTCTTAGAATAAACTATCTTTGCGATACTTTCTTATTCTTAAATATGTATATTTTTATTTCATTTTTAAAGCCTCGGACCCTATTTTATAAATCTTTTCTTTCAATTTCCTAATAATTTCTCTATGATACCTGTTTTCAACAAGCACAAGCAGACTAATTTGTGATACCTCAAAGTATGCATATTCATTTCACTAAAATGTACATATAAAATAAATTTAAAAAATATTTTTTAGAGTGTATTTATAAAAGGACTGTACAAAAGTATATGAAAAAATGTAATGTCGAAAAAACTGTAAGAAAAAGTATAACTATCATAATTGTGCATGTACAAATGTGAAAGTATGGATTTGTAGGTTTTTTTCCAGATTCAAATTATATGTCTATGTTTTAATGGCCTTACTAATATCCATACTTTGTAAGAATGATTGAAGCAGTAGATGATTCTTTTACCTTTATAAAATTTAAACATTCATTGGTATATATCCTACTACAGCCAATTTTGATCTGGATTCGGTGCATACTGAGAATTTTGTAGCATTAGGTAATAAGGATTTGGGTAGGGATCTAAATCTGTGGTCTACAGATCTGGTCTGCACAGACCTAGATTCCTGCCTGAGTGATTCCTATTCCTAGCCACACAGCTGAATGTAGTGCATGCCAGAGTTTAAGGGAATCTAGTGTGTCAGTGAAGCATGAGACCAGAACATTCTAGGCATAAGTGACATGAGAATTGAGGTAGATGGCACTGCATTCATTTTGGGTCATGACTTTGTTTAGAAGGACTTTAGTCCATCAAGTTGATGTAGAGATAGTTCATAACATTTGTTTCAATCTCCTAGAAGTTGGATGGCAAGTTGAACAGGACTTCAACAAATGCCCAACCCATTTCTGGGAAAAGGGCATATAGAAAAGAAAAAAAAAGTATTTATTGGTACTTATAGTAGAATGGCAAAGAGGAAGGCTCAAGCTTTAGAGAGCACATATCTAGAGTTCATCTTATACCTTTCAGAAGTTTTAGCACTTTTATTACCATATCATCATCATTCAAAAGATTTGCTGCTTTTAAAGCAGAAGTACTTTATAATTTAATTTATTATTACATACTTTTTTGATTCCCGATATAAATATAAAAGAATTCAATTACAATGTTATTTGCTGAGGCAATAAACAATTTTTAACAAAGAAAATTGCCAAAATAAGATCCCATTGTTCTATGGCTTATAAGTAACTAAATCACTTACTTTGATACCAAGACAAATTTGGAGTTAAGCTGTCTGTTACATTAAAAATAAATAATTTTACTAGTATGCACTGTTTTGTGAAATAAATGAACCTTGTTCCATAAATGGCCTTTGCCAAAACCATGAATGATTTCCCAATTATTTTTAAGAATCCAATCCCTGAAATCTTTATAAAATTAAAGTTAATGAGAAATCAAATTTAAAAGTATATATGTAAATATGAGATGATGCATTCATGTTGAGACCTATCTGAGAGTATCCATTTTGTATTTCTCAAATAAATCTTATGAATCATATAACTACTGAATTACCCTAGTAATTCTGTTAAAATGAAGTATATTTTTATATACTTTTAAACATGAATCTATTAAGAGGAATTATAATTACCAGTTGGGATATTTATATTGAAAAAAACATGCCAACTATAAACTTACTTCTAAGAAACAAAACACGCTTGAAAAGCAGTACTGTGTAATAGCTGAAGCATGGACTTTAAAGCTGACAATGAATGATGGTCCCACCACTTGCTAACCGGGTGATCTTGGCCAGTTGCTTAGCTTTATGGCTAATTTCCCCAAATCCAACATAGGAAGAGTAATACTAATTTTATCATAAAAGCTTTGTGAGGATTAAATTTATTATTATATGTAAAGTACTAGAAAGTGAGTGCCTAATATCTAATAAGTATCATGGCAGTTTGTCACTTTTATCTTGAGTTGTTAAATAAGACAAATAACAAAATCCTAGTAAACTATATTGAAAGAACCATATTTTTTCTCTTTTTCATTTTTACAAATTTTCATATAGAAATCAAAGTTATAAAGAAATTAAATGACTTTCTCAAAGACCACCAAGGTATAACAAGAACGAGGCTCTCCATTTATGTTATATGCTGATGGGCCCTACTCAAAAGATCTAGTATCGAAGGTGAAGTGAGATGCTAAATTGGTATATATTTGGCAACATTAGTAAAGCTTTCATTGGTTAAATGCAACTGCTTGACACCATAACTATCTTTGTCTCTCTCTTACTCTTTTTATTTGCTGTTTTAATGCCCACAACACTGCAAGACAGGAATTATCAACACAAGAGAGAAGGTATAAAGATGCAATTTACCTAAGGTTATCTGACAGTAAATAGGTGAACAGAGATTCAATCGAAGACCATCTTTATCCAAAAATCTCAGATTTTTCTACTACATCATTTTGAATGTAACTTTTATAAAATGTATAGTTAGAAAGAACATAACTTCACAAAGATTTTTAAAATATATTTAAAAATCCATAGTGGCCTCACCTGCCAGACTTAATCTGTTTCTTAAGATAATTTTATACCTTGCCCTGCTCCTGTCTATGTAGGGCTAGTTCAAGAACTAATCTGTGCAATATTCAAGACTGTACTCCTGACTCCTTTAGATGCCTGCCGATTAACACTTTCCAGGAACTTCTCAGATAGTCTGACAGGGCTATTGCTTGTGCAATGTACTGCAAAATCATTGAATGAAGTATTTTAAAATACAGAATATAATCTATTAATTGTTTGCTATCCTGATAGGATGGCAAAACATTTCTGTTAAATAAGTCAGGTGTTTTTCATTCTTTCTGGTTTATAAACTTTGCTTGTATACCCGTTTTAACCATCCATGTATGCTTAATAGCTTTTTCTATTGAGTCTACCTGAAGGTTAATCTAACGTCTGTATTAGGTCAATAGATTCTGTAGCAGAAATCTGTGCAGATGGGCTATAAAATGATATCAAAACTATTCAAGCAAGTGATAATGGTAATTTATTTTACGTTAATTTCCTTAGAGTATGGGGAAGACTTTGAAAGCGTATATAAAAATATTAATAGAGAAGGTTGAAATCCAGGAGTTATTGCACCAATTCATCTCTTTTTTTCCCCAAATAAAAAAGGGATATAACTAATTATAAGTATATAAAATATTAAAAATGAAGCTTTTATCCTGACAATTTTTAAAAAGAAAAATTTATCTCCTATCCCATTTATCTTTCATACAAACTGTAAATATATTGGGGATATGTGTGTGTGATAATGGAATAATTTAGTGGAATATAAAGAAACCACAGGTCTTGCCTTCAAGAGTCTAACGATCTGGTGAACTGTAAAATAGAGAGCACAATAAATTTGGTTTTATAGAGGAACACTTATCTACACACTCAAGAAATATTTACTGAAGGTCCAATATGCATAGAGGTTTTAATATAAAAAGACTGAAATAACTAGGACAAACAATTCATACATAGTAAGGAAAAATAAAAAGAAAAAATGAGTATTTTGACAGTGTTATGCATGTGGTATTATAGTAAAAGATAATAAGGATTTGGACTGGTGATCTGGTGGGATTGAAAAGGATATGGAAAGTTGAAAAACAAATCTCATTACCCCTCTGATAAGTTCCCAGAAACTGATCTGCCATCAAAGCTCTCCATGAACTGGACTATGCCTACTTTTCTAGACTCAGCTAATGTCAATCATGTGCCTCATCCCTCATGTGTACATACAGAAAAAAGAACCTGTCCAAAATTCAATAACCTACCACCAACCTTCACACGCCATTCTGCATGTGTTGTGTTATCCCCCACACTTGCTTGCATTGGCTCATGCCATCTCCCTTTCCTGAATTGACTCTACTCAAACAAAGTGTTACCTCAGAATTTAGTTTCAATTTTGGGTAATTTTATTTTATATTTCCTTGGCCTAATTCAGATCTTAATCCAGTCTGGTTAGCAGCCATTTGTCTCTCTTAAGATCCGGTGAACATTCATAATTGTATTAAGATTGTTTTAACATTACACTTTGTGTTATGATTGTCTTTCTCACTACATGGTAAGCTTCTTGAACACAAAGATTTTACCTCATTATCTTTGTGACTGAAGCCGACTAGCACAGGTTGAGATTACATAGTAGATGCCTAATTGAAGTTTCAAACTTGAATTCAGGTGATACTTATTTGAAGCTTCAAGGATGAGTTAAATTTAATCAGGTAGGTAAAGGTAGAAAGACTATTCCAGAAAGAAGAAACAGAATGTGAAGACATTAAGTTGTGAGAAGATATAGTGTTAGATCATCCTATCATATGACTCAGAAATGAGTTTCATTTCTGGAAACGTGCCAAGTTTATCTTATCCTCACATGAAAAATCATAGTTACATCAAGAAGCTATGCATAGTTTGCAAGTCTGGCTCATGAATTTTAGAGACCATGATTCTCCCTGACTGGCCTTCAATATCCTGATTTCTTACTTCATCAGTGTGGGAAAGTATGCCCATCATAAAGAACAAGATATAAAGAAAATATAAAAAGAAAAACATAGAATACACATTTAAAGGAGCTAGAAATTATCTAAGCATCTATAATACCTTGAACTTAAATATTTCCCCCAAGACTTAAATTTTTAATTGCATACTGAACAGCATTGTTCCATAAATCCAGACATGTTTGTGCATCCTTAAATTTTTCTTTTACCTGCATTAATGTCTTTAGTTAATGATACATTTATTTCTTACCTTTATAAATATTTATTATTACCTAGATTGCATATTTTACTATTCAAGAGATTGTGTATACTCTAGTGAAAAAATACACATAGTATCTACATTTGCGAAAATAATCTGGCCCCAAATCCTTCTTAAGCCCTTATTATTTCATTTTCCATATTCACTTTACTACTTGGTCACTAGTTCCTTTCAATTCCATTTCTTAAATATTATGTCCCTCTAGTCTATCTCTTTCCTATTTCTACAATTACTTTGGCTTGAAAACATAGGTTTTATTTTTACTTGAATTGTAAAAAATTGCTTATTTTTTAAAAATTTTTTTATTGTTCAAATACATTTGTCTCCACCTTCCCACCACCACTTTCCCCTGCCCCCCTCCCCCACCTCCCTCCTTCAACCCTTCTACACTTTGGCTTGTCCATGGGTCCTTATACATGTTCCTTGATTTGACCCTTCCCCTTCCTTTCCCCGTTAACTCCCCTCCTCCTTCCCTCATGCCACTGTTGGTTTCTTTTTTCTTTCAAGATTGCTGGTTATATTTTCCTTGTTTGTTTGTTTTGTTGATTAGGTTCCACTTATAGGTGAGATCATATGGTATTTGTCTTTCACCCCCTGGCTTATTTCGCTTAGCATGATGCTCTCCAGTTCCATCCATGCTGTCATGAAGGGTAGTAGCTCGCTCTTTCTTTCTGCTGCATAGTATTCCATTGTGTAAATGTACCATAGTTTTTTGATCCACTCATTTACTGATGGGCACTTAGGCTGTTTCCAGCACTTGGCTATTGTAAATTGTGCTGCTGTGAACATTGATGTGCATAATTTCTTTTGTATTGGTGTTTTGGGATTTTTAGGTATAATCCCAGCAGTGGAATCACTGGGTCAAAAGGCAGTTTCATTTTTAGCTTGATGAGGAAATTCCAAGCTGTTTTCCATAGGGGCTGCACCAGTCTGCATTCCTACCAACAGTGTACTAGGGTTCCCTTTTATATCTTCCACATTATTGTAATATAGCCTGAGACCCCATTATTACAAATACAAATAAAGATAAAGGATTAACCACCAGCTGGTGGAGAGCACTTTACAGTTTATAAAAATGCTTCCACCCACACTCGTTATCTGTGTCCTTCTGGACAATCTCAGCCCCAATCTGATATTACTGCTAAATTGACTCCATCCCTAGTTTGTACACAGACTTGCCTGTAACCAAATATGTCATGATTTTTGTAAGTTTCCTGAAGTTTTGGAAGAACATAGATGGGGGTCACACAGAAGAGGGCATGGCATTTTGCTGGGAATTTTTTGACAGACATGTTACTTTAGCCCCAGATCTTGTATCTCCTGAGGTTCGAAGGGCAATCCTCCATCCTGTGTGAGCAAATCAAGGCATACTTTCTGAGAAGGAATCCTCATGCTAGCTGCTAGGGCTGTATGGTTTGTTATCCCAGAAACAAAAGGCTCCTATTTTACTTATTTATTTATTTTAATTTATTTAAACTAAAAAAGCAAAAACAAAAAAACTGTTCACCCATTTCCCTCTTACTCCAACTGCTGCCTCTGGCAACCACCCGTCTGTTCTCTGCATCTATGAGCTTGATACTTAACTATTTATTTATTTATTTGTTTGTTTGTTTGTTTCTAGATTTCACACATAAGAGAGATCATATGGTATTTGTCTTTCTCCCCTTGACATATTTCACTTAGCATAATGCTTTCTAGGTCTATCCATACTCTCACAAATGGTAAGATTCCTTCCTTTCAAAGGCTGAACAAAATCCTTTTGTGTAGATATCACAGTTTATACATTCACCCATTGGTGGATGCTTAGGTTGTTCCCATATCTTGGCTATTATAAATAATGCTGCAATAAATGTGGGGTGCATATACCAGTTTCTAACGATTTTATTTATTTATGTTTAGACAGAAGGGAAAGGAAGGAGAGAGAGAAGCATCAATGTGTGGTTGCCTCTCGTACGCCCCCTACTGGGGACCTGGCCTACAACCCAGGCATGTGCCCTGATTAGGAATCAAACCAGCGACCTTTCTGTTTGAAGGTTGGCGCTCAATCCACCCAACTACACCAGCCAGGGCTTTCTTTTTTATTTATTTTTTATCCTGAACTTATCTTTTTGAGATGTTTTTAATAACTGATTTAATTTTAATTGGCCTATTCAGATTTTCTATTTCATCATGATTCAGTCTTGATTTGTTGTATGTTTCTAGGAATTATCCATATCTTCTTAGGTGACCAATTTGTTAGCATATAATTATTCATATTAGTCTCTAATGATTCTGTGTATCTCTGTGTTATAAATTATATCTTTTTTCACTTCCAATTTTTTAAAAATCAATTTCATGTCTTCCCTCTTTGCTGGAGAATCTACCTAAATGTTTGTCAGTTTTGTTTATCTCTTCAAAAAAAAAGATCAGTTTCACTGAAGTAATTATAATGTAAAAATTTTAAGATATTTTATTTTTTTATAAACAGATTTAATCGTGTCAATTTCCAGCTTAAAAATCTTTCAATGTTTCTACTTTGACTACAGAAGAAAGTTATCTACAAATCACGTATTTCTTTCTTTCTTTCTCACAACAAAACACCATTTTTCAAGTTTCCAACCTAACCCTATATGACTACAGGGAAGATCGCCCCAAGTTATGCCCTTGGAATTGATGTTAATTTTCTGAGAATATAATGGTAACCTTTATTCCACTGACACTAATGGTTGTAGGGGTAGCCATGTGGTCCAGTTTGGGCAAAAGAGAAACAAGTGTCTTTTCAGAGAAAACTTGGAAAAATTTTCTTTACTCTTAAGATATATGAGATGATGCCTCTTGATATGGTACCTGGAAAAGCTATACCCATTATATTATCAGTTAGAGAATAAAGCCAACCCAAATTGCAGTAAAACATAACCCAGACCATAAAGTTACAAAGCTTGTAAGATGCCTTGACTCTGGATTTTGAGCAAATGCCTTTATTATTAACTTTTACTAAGTGAGGGTTTCTCTTACCTACTATTTTACACATGCCAGGCAAGGCCTTCCCTAATCTGCTCCTGCTTTTTAATCTCAGCTCTTGTTGGCTGTTACTTTTGGAGATTATGGTTTAAACTAAATTTGTTCAGACACGAAGATGTGCACTCAAGTCATCTGGGATCTTGTTAGAAGGCCATATTTAACACAGCAGATTTGCAGTAGGGCTTGGGATTCTGAGTTTTAGATTATACAATATTGTTGGTCCATGAATTGTACTTTGATGAATAAGGAACTAGATTAACTATAGACACCCTTCTTAAATCATCAAGGAAGGGGAATGATAAAACCAGAATCAGGGCTGTGTATATTATATTTTCAATTCTCTGTCTTATCAATCATTTCTTTATAAAACACTATTTCCTTCTGAAGTCAGTTAAATTCTCAATAGAATAAAGGAATGGGCTATTCATTGTTAACAATCAATTCAGAAAAAAATATATATGTACATAGAGATACACACACATGCACATACAAATATACTTAAATTATTTTATGTCATTCTTACTGCCATGTTTTCTTTATATTTCCTCTAGGTTAACTCCAACAATCATCTAAATTAAGGATTTGAATATGGCATTTTTCTTATATTAAGTTTTTAATTTTTTAATTTTATATCATTTAGAAGAACACCTTAAGAATGAGATCCAGATAAACTTTAAAACAATATTGATTACTGAAAACTAGCTTCCTGTGGCTAAGGAAACCAAATTGCCTAGGGTAATTGAAGATTAATACCCACTGCTATTAGCATAGAACTTTGTTTTCTAAATTTCTATTAAAAATTATCTGGCTTTTACAAGTTTTTTCCTCCTCATTATTAACAAGGGTACTATTTTCCTTTGGAACTGAAAAATTTTGAAATACTGATATTCAGCTTCTATAGAATTTTGACATTTAAAATATTTATACCATAGGAAAGTTTTCTGTGTCTTCTGTTGTCAACTTTTCTCTTACATGGGAAAATGTAATTAAGATAAAATATTAGGATGGTCATACATGACAGCTTTTACTCAAATCAAGACATTAATAAGTAATGCAAACTACAAATATTTAATAATTCATACCTAGAAGAAGTACAAAAGGAAAAAAATACTTAAACTTCAAAAGGAATATTAGTGCCCTGATGGGTTCACACAGTGGGTTGGAGTGTTCAACTGTACACCAAAAGTTTGCAGGTTCGATCCCCAGCTGGGGCTCATACAGGAGGCAGCTGTCAGTGTTTCTCTCTCACATGGATGTTGCTCTCTCTCTCCCTCTCTCTGTTTTCCTCTGTCCCTTTCCTGTCCTCTCTCTCTCAACTCAATAAAAATATCCTCAGGTGAGGATCTAAAAAAAAGTATATTAGTGTTTTTCACTAGGATCAAAAATCCCAGAAGTCTCCTAATAGTTTTTCCCAATTATTTTTTGTCAGAAGCCATACATGTTTAAATTTATAATTTTTTTTACTTTTAGTTGCCTATATTTTATTTTTCATAAAGATACAATTTTAAATTTACCACACAGGGTACTTTAGTTAAAAAGTAAAACCATTATATATAAGTATGGCCATTTTCCCCATTCCATTTTAAGCAATTGAAGACTACCATACTTAAAAAAAGTATCTTAGAAGTCTTTTCATATCTAAAGTACACTTCAATTTTTCTGCTCACATTACAATTAATTATCCTAGGATATTTTTGTAAAAGTTCCATTTTACTGCAAACATCCAGAGGTCCATTATTCATAATAATTAATGAGTATTAATATTATATTATTTTTATTCAATTATGGCAAAATTTTTAAAAATATTACATGCAATGGGCTATAAGATATGTTAATAGTTGACAGAGGAATTATTAAACTCTTCAATAATTTTAATGAGCCAGATTAAAATTAATATAAACAATAGCATTTACTGTGTGTCAAACTATTCAGCTTTTCACAATGGGATTGTGGTATCAATGTTTTCTTTTTACTACTATATTACAGACTACAATTAATTTATCTGGGCAAACTGTTCTTTTAAAACTCTCTTCTTCCTAAAAACATTCTGAGGTCCAATATTCACAGTCTTACATGAGTTTGAATAATACGTTACCTTGGAATAAGATCTATTGCATTTGTTTTGTCAGTGATGATGCTTGCTCAATCATGATTCAGTTATGAAAATTTGTTAAACAATTATTATATGAAGTAGATTCAAGAGATACTAATGACTCCTTCAAAGATAATTAACTTATATAGGGATTTTAATGACTCATATTAGCAATTAAAACAATTATAGTAGCAGTAATAATAACAATGATAATAACAGGCACATTTACTATGTGGTAAACAAGTTTGATGTCATTCTTAAATCATGTCTTTCTTCATACTATTCTACTACAGAGCCATTCCCTTTCTTTGTAATATAGGCTATTTCATGAAACCACAATTTTATTTCAGTATGGTTAAATCTTTAGTTGGTCTATTCAGGTTCAGGTTTCCTTTTTCTCTCTTTTCATTCTATACAAAGAAAATTGAGCTCCATTGTGATTTTTATAACATTTTTGTAAGAATGCTTATTTATTTCCTTGTATTTTAAATGTGCCCAGAGGTTCCATACTCTATATCTATAAATTTAAATGTAGGTCTAGTTATTTAGAAGTAAATGAGAAAATAAATAAAATATGTAGGATGGATGCAAGCAGATATACACATTTGTTCAGGGAGCACAACATATTTCGATTGTTGACTAGAAAACACGGGAAATTTTGTCATCTTCAGTTTACCTGGCTTCATTCTGACCAAAACTTCCCTGACACAAATAATGATGTATAGAACGAAGATGTGGTTTGCAGAATAGTTGAAACTTATTTCACATGTGTAGTTTTTCCCTGGAGCAGGATGTAAGCACAAATGCCACCCAGCAAGAACACTGACTACAAGTTGAACACAAGGGGCCTTGACCTCCTTGAAACAGTTATTTATGGTGAGGCAGTGTCTGCAAATAGCATCCATCAGGACTAAATGACCACTGCATGAGAAGCAGAAAGGGCACCTTCACACAAAAATGTAATATCCAGATTAAGTGGCTGCTCCTGAAATTATTGAGTTTGGTCAAAAAAAAAAATCCCATTTGCTCTCAGTCCTGGGAACTGCACAATGCATTCTCCTATCTCTAAATATCAGCCCAGTGGACAGAGGCTATAATTTTAGAGGTAAAAAGGAATATAAAATTGACTGGCTTTATTTCAAAATTTTATTGATAGGGCATCATTCTCTCAAATATTTTTATATTCTGAGGCATGTCTTGGCAATATATGTGTATTTTTACATGTGCAATCCTTATATACAAATGTTAGAACTTGCAAAACCAAAAACTACACTGAGTGATTAATTTTACTGAATCTGCTAAAATGTTACTACAAATGTCCAAGTACAGATCAAAGAACATATTCTTCTTAAGTCATCAGCTCTTAGAATGTGGTAATGGTGTCAAGTTTTAGTAAGGAAGTCAGCTGAGGAGGAGAAGGTATAAGGTCTTGAGCCATAGCAATGAAAAGATATGTCTCTTTCTTGGACCATTCTTATCATTTTTATCCCATTACACTTATACACTATGCTCATTTGTCTAATTACTCCAAAATCTATAATAGCTACTAGGGTAGAAACTTTTAGAGGTAGTATTCACCATTATATTTTTAAACAGTTTGAAAGAGCAGGGGATCAGTATATATTTGCTAAGTTAAGGTATGAATGTAATTTTACACTTATTATAATTGCTTTTTGTGTGCATACTATATATATAATTCTTAAAGAAGAGGACTATGTCTTGCATTTAACTGTATCCCTTATGCACCGGCACATTGAGTTTTACATATTAGGTTCTCAATATATATTTATATTTTATTTTATTTTTTAATCAAGGAGCTATCAAAAGTTAATTTAAGTACGTATCTTGCTGAATAAAAAAAACAATCAAATACATAAACAAAGCACACCCATTGGCTTACACATGCCTACATTGTCAATTCATATTTTCTCTGGGGTTTAAACCTGCACATCACTTATCCTGATAGTGCATATTTTAAACGTAATGAAATGAAATAAGTTTCTCTAATTCAGTAACCAAGGTAGGTAACATAAAGTTAAATTATCCATGTATTTTAGTTTCAGTGTTTATTAATAAACTTTTTTTATTTCTAATATTGCTTTATAAGAACAAGTGCTTTAGATCTTGGAAAAAACTAAATGTAGCTGTCCATGCATTCATTGGTAGGAACAATATTTTGCTCTTCATAGTGGCTTAGTGCCTGATTTTCCATAGTTTTATTCTTACTCTACTCTTACTTGTTTATACTGAAAACAGTTGGTTGTTTCAACTGTTTTTATATGTAATACCTTGTGCTCTCAAATGTGGATCAAGATAATGGTTCAAGTGCTTTCCTTTGACGATATAAGCTAACTAAGGGAAGTTGTTATATTTTTATGTATTTAGATCAACAGTACCTGAATACCACTTCTTACATTGCATAATTTTGTGAAACACTACCTTGGGTTTCTCCTATTTTTTTTTTTTGTCTCACATCTTTATAATTGAGAATGAAGCACCAGTGAAGGATGATATATAAGTTTCCAAATGCATAATAAAAATGATTGATGGAAATCTAAGCAACTATTCACATACTATATAGTATGCAATCAATTATAATATGCTGGCAGAGTATTAATAATTTGATATTAGAATCTCGTTCCATTTTATTCCTCAAATAAAATGTCCAGGTCACTATTATTACTCACGCTTCATTCCTGTTCTTTCCCCATCCTCTTGATGTAATTTCTAAAGGCTGAATTTTTTAAGATTCCTCATCTTGATGTGGACAATTGCAGTTTATTTGTTTAACGCTTGTCCATTCTGACTTTTGATCACAAAAATAACTCTAATTTTTATGACATATTTAATTACCTGTATCACACACTATTACTGACATTGACAAGTATACAGTTTTATTTAGTATGCCAAGTAAAAGGAAATACCTAACAAAACAATTATTTTTTCAGAAAATATGTAATATTTATAAGGGTTCAAGAAAAAAATAGTTCAAATAAAAAATGATTTGTGGTCCTGCTGAAAATGGTAAAATTTCACCATAAACAAGCTCCAAGTTATTAGAATCACCCAGCAAGTAGCCATCACCCATCACCCTCTGGCTAGGCTCAAATGTGTAGTTGCCAGAAATAAACAAAGGAAACTCCTTCTCAGGACACTGACATTTAATTCTATTTGAGGCTTGTTAAAGGTCATTCATTCAATTTCTTTGCTTGCATTTTTCTTTCATTATCTTGCAAGTTATTTTGGTGAATTAATTCATTTAATACTGTGTAGATGAAAATTGATTTGTATCAGATCATCTCATTCTGTAGATAACTTGCTAATTTCCAAACATTTCATTTTTTTTGTAATGAGAAAAAGAAAGATAGAAAAGATTTATGAGAAAGAGAAGAGCAAGGAAATTGAATATTATACTAAAGGCATAATATTCCTAAATTAAATTTTTAGTTTGTCAAAATAGTAAATGGACAAAGGAAATGACTCCTATAAAAATGTTTGTCAAAAATCAAAGGAGAGAAATAAAAGTATAAATCTAGAGACATCATATGGAGACCCAAATATATCAAACAGATCTAAAGTATGTGTTCAACATGAGGACATTTATAGCAAACACCGAGAAGGCAAAATTATCTCTGAAAAACCTTATAGTTAACAAATGTAAACAAAAGAGGAGTATAAAATGGTCTTTTGTAGCTTTTAGTAGAACTGATCTAATAATGTATGTGATTAGATCAGTTCTATTAAAAGGTACGAAAGACAATAAATTTCAATAGAAGTAATCTGCATCTGGATTTGTTTAGTAGATCCACTGGAGAACTTTGTCAAAATCTTTTGACAAGCTAATTAAAAGCAAGCACTTATGCAGCATTTGGTGTTTACCTTTGTGTAATGAATCAACTGATCTTCAAGTTCCTGTATTCATATTTTTTCACTGTCCTGTCATGGTGACCTTTATAGTACAATACTGTGAATAAACTGAATATTCATCTCTACAGCCTCAGAGTCACAAAGAAAATAAAATGTGCCCAGGAAAAAATTAACCAACATTTCACTCAATGAAATAAACATTACTGAACATTGAATATGTCCTGGATATTGCACAGAGAAAATCACACCAAAATCAAAATCACTGCCATTGAGGAGCTCATGATATATCAAATATTTTTAAAATATACAGTCTGAAATTTTCATTGTTATATTGTTCTTTAAATCTTTTTTTTCTGAGTTAATGATATATATTCTCCTCAAGGTAATAATGTTCCTTTTACAATACTGAATTCCACATAGCAATATATAGTCACAACTAAAAAATCCAAAAAAAGGTTACTAAGAGACGGGAAAGATCAGATATTTTGACTTTATTTTGTTGCTGGTTTTAATACATACTTTGGAATAATTTTTGCTAAGGTTCCATAGGATAAGCTGATGCCTTGAGGCTAAAATAGTTTGTATTTTCCCTAGTGCCTGACAAATAAGTGGAAATTGGAATAAACTATTTTTTACACCAGCAACGACCTTCAGGGTCATTTTTGCTTTAACAAATTCCTCCTCTCTAAAGATTCAAAGTAGGCCAGCTTTTCTTCTGGTAATCTGTCTCAGACTCAGGCTCACACCAGGCCAGGAAGCATGGCCAGGCCAGCTGTTTCTCCACACTGCTGGTTTTGAAAAATCATATTGCAGGGCTTGAATGCTTTGGGAAAAATTCTTGAATATACATAGTTTGAATAAAATGGGCAATCAGAATCTAAGATGCTAGAAAACATTTCTTTACTCAGCAAGAGGAGCACCAACGTTTGGAAACATCTTTGAGTATTTTAAATCGAGGGGCAATTAATAAAGATGTTAAGGAAGAGTGATGTTTCTATATATTCTTGGCATTGATTCTTTGGTACAGATTCAAAATTAAAGCCAAGGTAACATTCTTGACACAAATGTCCTTTAAAAAGAAACTATAATAGACTGCAAGATAGCACTTATTACGTGCCAATCCCAATACTAAGCACTTTGCAAACACCTCTTTGGATCCTCTTAACAGTCTTAGGAGGCAGGTACAAATACTATTTCCATTTTGCATATTAGGAAATTAGGCATCATTTGGTGAAGTAACATGTTCAAATATAACAATCCATGGTAGAGCTGATATTGTGATTTTTATGATATTTTTTAATCTAAGTAATACAAGTACAGAGTGACAAACTAAATAACAACCAGTAACCAGCAGCCTCTCACTCACTAGTACTCATAGGATTCCTACTGATTCAAATGATCACTTGTAATTTTTGTATTTTATTTCATTTCTCTATGCAATTCTAAAAATAAAACAAAACCTTCTTATACTATTTTTAATTGATTTATAAGTGCATGCCATTTTCTACCTGCTCCAAAAGATGTGAACTGGTGCTTTTACAACACAGACACACATGCTGGATCCACTCCTGTCATCCAACCAATGGTGCTATGTCATCTGTTTTGCTAAATAATTTTTCAGGGGTTCAGGGAGGAGGGGGAGAAAGGGGAGGAAAAAATGGGGCAACTGTAATAGCATAATTAATAAAATATACTTACAAATAATAATTTTTCATAATGACATCATACTACATCAATCTTGGACATGGTTAAATGGCCACAGATACTACATTTTCATTCTTATAGAACTTTTCTTCCTGAAGTTGCTGATTGTCTTATTTTATTCCTTTAGATTTCTAGTACATACCGTTATTTCATTCTCAAGTATTCTGACAAATTATAAATTTCTTTGCAACACAGTAAAACACATAGTTAATCTGTCAAGCACTTTTACTTTCTATCTCTGGAGACTTCCACTTATTGGCATCCTCTGTTTTCCAGTACTCATTTGAAAGGAATGGTCACCTGCCCAAGGAGTATCTTCACTAAGATTCTGAGCAGCTGTCTCCTTTTGTCTGGATTTGATAACTGTCTTTGTAAGGACTTCCAATGAATTCTTCGGTTTTAAACAACACCTTCAAAAGCACCTGATATCACCAAATTTCCAGCCTCACTAGAGATAATGATGTAAACAAGTAATGACAACTTTCATTCTCTCTCATGCCAGCTCCCATACTCATAAGCATAGGTTTCAGCTTTCTGTCTTCAGCTAAATTAAATGTATGTATATATATTTGCACATCAGAGAGCATAAAGGAAACAGATGAGTCTGGTAGACCTCTGAGTTGAGGAGACAGAGCTGAGAGTCCAAGGGACCAAATTGACTAGACTTAGAAGAAAGTAATGGAGAGATCTATTCATAAATGAGAAATTAATAAAAAAAATCAATCTCATGTTTTGTTATACAACCAACAAACAAAAAATGAAAATAAGATGATAATGAATAACAGAAAAAAAATGAAATTTTTACAGATAAAACTGACAAAAGATATGAAAAACCAGTACACTGAAAACTACCAAATTTAAAAACATCTAAATAAATGAAGAGCTTTACCTTGTTCATGATTAGAGGATCCAATATTGCTAAGACATGAATTGGTAAAAATTCATCTATACCTTAAATATATATCAAAAATTAAAAACTCCATATCGCTTTTTTTGTTTCTGCTTTGGTAGAAATTGATAAGCTGATTCTAAATTTTATATACAAATGCAAAGGTTTGATAAATGCCAGATCTTTGAAAAATAAAAGTTGAAAGGCTAACAATAATTGATTTATAAACTTAATATAGAGCTAGAGGTAATAAAAATATCATGGTGCTGACAAAAGAATAAATGCAAGGTAATGGAAGAATAGAGAGTTTAGAAATAGACCCACAGACACATATACGCAATTGATTTTTGGTACAATTATAAATATAATCAGTGTAGAAAGAAAAATGTTTTCAACATTTAATGCTGATAAATTTAAAAACAAGGGGGAAGGAGGGAGTGGGGAGGAGGAAAAGGAAGGGAAGGGGCAAGTCAAGGAACATATAGTGAGGACTCATGGACAAAACCAAAGGGGAAGAGCTGAGGGAGGGAGGGAGGAGGGCAGGGGGCAAGGGAAAGTTGTGGGGGGAAGGTAGAGACAAATTATTTGAAAAAAAAATTAATTAAATAAATAAAAATAGATACACAAAAAATCAGCTTTCATTGTTACTTGGTACAATATAAAAATTTCAAATATAGCATAGACCAAAAGGTAAAATGTAAAACTATAAAAAGTATTGAAGATAACATAAGGGGCTTGGATTAGACAAAAAGTTATTGGACTCAACAAGAGCCTGACCCATAAAATAAAAGTGATAAACTAGACTTTTGTCAAAATTAAAAACTTCATATATATAAACTTAAGTACATATATATAAATTTATATATTATATATCACATATGATATGTAGGTAAATAATAATAGATGTATATAGAGAGAAACAGGGAGAAAGGGATGTCTCAATACTCAATCATAGCAAAACAAGCTATGAAAATCCAATACAAAAAATTAGAAGATTTTGAACCAATATTTGAGCAAAGAAAGTATAAACCATATGAAATGATACTTGACATCATTAGTCATTATGAAAATACAAATTAAAATCACATATATACTATGTTCTTATTAGAACGGGTAACATAAAAGTATATACATAATTGTTGAGGCAACGAAAATGGTACAATCACTTTAGAAAAGAACTTGGCATTTTAAATTGTTAAGCATTCACCCACTAGATAACCTTGACATTTTATTTCTAATATCTATTAAAAGGAAATGACAGCAAGTGTTCATTCCAAAACTTATGGACCAAGGCTCCTAGCTGCTTAATTTGTAAAATCCCAAATTGGAAAAAATTAAGTAGCCACCAATAGTCAACGGTTTAATTGGTATATCCATACAGTGTAACATAGTTTAGCAATTAAAAACTAACATACAGCAAAAACATAGGTGAATTTTTTATGCTGTTAAAAAAACCCAGGTTAAAAAGCAGTGTATTATATTATTCAATTCATACAAACTAACCTAGTGACATTAAGCAGAACTGTGTTTTCCTGAAGTGGTCACAGGAAGATTAGGGACACAAAGATTACAAAGGAATATAAGGGACTTTGTTGGTGATGTGTAAATTTACTATCTAGATTGCGATGATAATTCTTAATTGTACACAGATATCAGAACAGTTCAAATTGTATACACAGTGCTAAACAAGCCAACACAATTAAGAAAAAATATTTTCTCTCCTGTTCTCTTTGCTTTTATAAAATGTTGTTGTTTTAGTATATGTGCTGCCTTAAAAGTGGAAATAGAGAGAAAATACCTAAACATAATAAAGGTCATATATGACAAACCCACCGCCAGCATCATACTCAATGGGCAAAAACTACAAATGTTCCCTTTAATATCGGGAAAAAGACAGAGATGTCTGTTTTCACCTCTCTAATTCACCGTAGTACTGGAAGTCCTAGCCACAGCAATCAGACAAGAAGAAGAAATAAAAGGCATCCAAATTGGAAAGGAAATAATAAAACTGTCTTTATTGGCAGATGACATGATACTGTGCATAAAGAACTCTAAAGATTCCAAGAAACTATTAGAACTGATAAATAATTTCAGCAAAGTAGCAGGAAGCAAAAATTAATACTAAGAAATCAGTTGCATTTTTATATGCCAGTAATGAAATAACAGAAAGGAATCAAGAAAACAACCCCATTCACAATTGCTTCAAAAAACATTTAAAAAACTAGAAATAGACTTAACCAAGGATGTAAAAGACCTATACTTGGAAAATTATAAGACACTGAAGAAAAAAAATAGAAGAAGATACAAATAAGTGGAAGCATACACCATGTTCATGGATAGGAAGAATTAACATCATTAAAATACCCATACCACCCAAAGCAATCTATAGATTCAACACAATTCCTATCAAGTTTCAAATGATATGTTTCACAGAACTGGAACAAATACTTCAAAAATTTATATGGAACCACAAACAGCCCCACACAAGAACAACAATCCTGAGAAAGAAGAACAAATTTGGATGAAACAACCTACCTAATATCATACTACACTATAAATCCATAATAATCAAAATAACCTGGTACTGGCATAAAAACAGACACATAGATCAATGGAACAGAATAGAGAGCCCAGGAATAAACCCAGAACTTTATAGTCAATTAATATTCTACAGAGGAAGCAAGAACATACAATGGGTTAAAGATAGTTTATTCAATAAATGATGTTGGGAAAACTGGACAGATACATGCAGAAAAATGAACTAGACCACCTTCTTACACCACACACACGAATAAATTCAAAATGGAACAAAGACTTAAATGTTAGACCCCAAACAATAAAAATCCTGAAAGAATACATAGGCAGCAAAATCTTGGACATTGCTCATAACAATTTTTTATCATATATATCTCCCCAGGTGAGGGAAGCTAAAGGAAAAATAAACAAATGAGACTACATCAAACTAAAAGATTTTTGCACAGTAAAGGAAACCATCAACAAAATAAAAAGACAACCAACAGAATGGAAGAACATATTTGCCAATACATCTGACAGGGGGTTAATAACCAAAATTAATAAAGTACTTACAAAACTGAACACGAAAAAAGAAACAAACAAAACACAAACAACTCCATTAAAATAAGGGCAAAGAATCTGAATAAACAATTTTCCAAGGAGGACATACAGATGGCCAATAGACATGTGAAAAGGTGCTCAAAGATGGAAAGCAGGATGACAGCTAAGAGGTGGGGGTGGGGAGGTTAAGTCATGGAGGGATTCAGCGAAAAAGGAAAAAGGATTCATGGACATGGACAACAGAGTGGTGATTGCTTGGGGAGAGGGATATAAGAAGACTAAATGATAATGGGGAAAAATACAATAAAATTTTTTTAAAAAGAAAAAAGGAAAATACTGCTGTTCAAAATTCCATCATTTTTGGGTCTTCTGGTTAAGATAGTGGTGTAGGTAAATGTGATACTCACATCCTCCCACAACCATATCAAAATAACTACACTACAGAACAAGTATCATTCAGTCTGCCTGGCATCTAGCTAAACAGAAATTCTATAACTAAGGATATACAGAAGAAGCCACATTGAGATTGTTTGGAGTAATGGACACCCAAAAGGACTTAGTCCCACACCTATGTGTGGCAGATAAAAGTTGGGAGGGATATCAGGGGTGCAGAGACTCCCCTGAGAAACAGGTGTCCCAGCCCAGAATCCCAATGCTGGGAAGAGAAGTCCCCAAAACTTCTGGCTGTGAAAACCTATGGGGATTGTGGCTGAGTATGACCCAGGGCTTCTGGAGTCCTAGGCATTTCTCTTAAAGGGCTGGAGCATGGACCTACTTGCATTCACTTGCTCTGAGCTCCAGCACCAAGGCAGTACCTCAAAAGGAAGCAGGGATATACAGGTAGAAATGGATTTATTTGGCATCATGGTGAGAGCTCAAGAGGGAGTTATCTCCCGCAGAGAAGTGCTGGCAGAGGTCATTCTTCCTGTTTTTGAGCCCTCCTTCTATAGAGCTGGCAAGCAGGCATCATATCTAAGTCTCCATCAACTTGACTATCACAGTTTGTCCCACTCTGGGAATTACCTGAGACCCTGCCCAACCCAGCTTGTGGGCCCACTGAAGCCACTTCCATTGTCCTTATATGAACAGGCTGTCTTGGCTCATGTTTCAAACTTTTCTAAATTTCTCAAACAAGCAGCATCTGGCCTTGGTTCACAGTGTGGCTTTTCCCAGGTACCTCCAAGACCAGCAAAATAGCAGCCATCTGCAGATCACTTTATAGCTCATGCCAAGTAGTCCTATGCAGAACACAGGTGGCACCTGAGCTTGATGAGCACCTTCCAGGAGACACAGAGCCAGTGTGAAAGCTTCAAATCATGTTGAGGCACCATGAAACCACCTCCAGAAGCAACATGTTCAAGGGGTGGACTCAGAGGAAACCAGCCCCTGCTAAAGTTATGTCCTGCTCTTTGGGGACAGCTCCTGCAAAGCTGATCCTCCAAAGTTGTTACAGCCAGTCCATGCAGTTGTTCAGCCTGGGGCTAAAATCCTTCCCATTTATGTCCCATTAGCAATCAAAGCTCAACTATGACAGGAGAATGTACACAGTCCACGTGGGAGATGCACCTGGAGTGCCCAGCTTGGGTGAACAAGGAGGCTGTGACAGTGGACCGTGAAGGACACATACTACATAAGACCACTCTACTGGGAGACATAGCAGCTCTACCTAATATATAGAAACATACACTGGGAGGCTGCCAAAATGAAGAGACAAAAAAGGTATCCCAAATGAGAGAACAAAACTCGAGAAAAAGAACTGAACAAATGGAGAGAAGCAATCTACAAGATGCAGAGTTCAAAACACTAGTTATAAGGATGCTAAATGAACTTAGTGGAGAAGTAGATGAACTTAGTGAGGACTTCAAAAAAGAGATAGGAAACATAAAAACAGAACTAGAAAACATGAAAAAGAATAAATCAGAATGAAAGATATTGAAATTTAACTGAAATGAAAAAAATTACATTACAGGGAATCAACAGCAGAGTTGATGAAGCAAAAGATCAAATCAGAGATTTGAAAGATAAAGAAAAAGAAAACATCCAATCAGAACAACAAAAAGAAAAATAAGAATCCAACAAGATGAGGATAGTATAAGGAGCCTCTGGGGCAACTTCAAGGGTATAAACATTTGTGCCATGGGGTGCTGGAAGGAGAAGAATGAGATCAAGGAATTAAAAATCTATGTAAAAAAATGACAGAAGCTTCCCTAATTTGGTGGAGAAAATAGACAGCAAGTTCAGGAAGTGCAGAGTCCCAAACAAGATGAATCCAAAGAGGCCTACACCAAGACACATCATAATTAATTTGCTAAAGGGAAAGATAAAGAGAATATCTTAAAAGCAGCAAGAGAAAAGAAGTTAGTTATCTATAAGGGAGCTCCCATAAGACTGTCAGGTGATTTCTCAACAGAAAACTCTGCAGACCAGAAGGAAGTGGCAAGATATATTCAAAATAATGAAGAACAGGTACCTATAACCAAGATTACTCTATCCAACAAAGCTATCATTTACATTTGAAGAACAGATAAGTACTTCACAGACAGAAAATAAAAAATAAAAAAGGAGTTTATCACCACCAAACCAGTATTATATGACATGTTAAAGGGTCTCCTTTAAGGAAAAGAAAAAAAAGGCAAAAATTGAGTCATAAAATAGCAATAAATGCATACCTATCAACAATTGAATTTAAAAAACAAAATAAATGAAAAAGCAGAACAGAAACAGACTTATAGGTACACAGAGTTTTTAATGGTTGCCTGATGGAAAGAAGGTTGGGAGGATGAGTGAAAATGGTGAAGGGATTTAGAAGTACAAATTGGTAGATACAGAATAGCAATGGGGGTGTAAAGTACAGCATAGGGAATGCAATCAATAAAATTGTAATAACTATACATGGTGTCAGGTGGATACAAGATTTGTTGGGATGATCATTAGTAAGTTCTATAACGTCTAATCACTGGGCTGTATACCCGAAACTAATACAATATTGTATGTCATCTGTAATTTAAAAATTTTTAAAAATACTTTGAGTAAAAAATAATAAAATTTTAAAAATATTCCATCATTTTAGTGACTTGGGGGAGGGAAAGGAGAGATGAAAGGGAGAGTTGAGTTGAGATAAACATATATGTTCAGCCACGTTTTAACCAGAGGCAAAAATTAATTTTGCTTTCTATTTTATTTTATTTTTAAAGATTTTGTTTATTTATTTTTAGAGAGTGGGGAAGGGAGGGAGGAAGAGAGAGAAAAACATCAATGTGAGAGAGAAAGATTGATCAGTTGTCTTTGTTGGTGCCCTGACTAGGAACCAAACCTATAACCCAGTCATGTGTGCCCTGACCAGGCATTGAACCCACAACCTTTTGCTGTGTGGGAGCATGTCCAACCAACTGAGCCACATTGGTCAGTACTAGCTTATTTTATTTTAAATTGAGACTTCATTAAATAATAGCACCATATTAAGTTGTATTCAAAAGTTTTAAAATGACAGAATAGCTGATTTCCATTATATCAGTAACAACTTGCATGGTATAGCCTGTTAGTGAGAATTATTATACAGCACAATGGGAAAACTGATGTAAAGATGCTTGCTTGTAGCTTATAAATTATTTTTACCCATACCTCCAAAATTTACAGACATGGTAGGAGGTGAAACTGTGAAAAAGCCTTGTAGATGGCAAACTGCTATACAAATGCAAGGTGACATTATTACTCAGTTAAATAAAAGAAGAATACAAATCTGTACAAAGATTTTATGGTGTGATTCAATGAGAACATTCTACACAACCAGTAGCAGGAGGAGTCCTGGAAAAGAGGCTACATTTTATGATTGGGTCTTAAGAAGATATTTGACCGGAAGAGAAAGGCACCCCAGATGCGTTCAGCTCTAATTCCACAAGGTGCAAAGAACAAAGCTGAAACCCTGTGAGCTAAGGTCACTGGTCTGTGGTATCCAGTCACAGAGAAATGACCAGATTCCTGTCAGGAAGGCAATATTACAACTCCTTGCCTGAATTTCATTCCACTACACTTTAGACTCCTGTTATCTTAGTAGAGATCAGTGGTTAATAGTCCTAACTGCCTGATTTTGTATGCTGCTTCCCCTACCTGTCTGTAACCTTAGAATGTTAAGGCTGTTCATAAGAAAGCACATCTTTTAGGTATGTAGTAGAATTGCATTTTCCCTTTTGAAAGTTGGTGTGACCCTATGACAAGCTTTGACAAGAAATGTATATGGGACACATGTTACTTATGGCAAGAAGCTTTAGGATCAGTGTATGATTTGTCATGTTTGTTTTCTCTTGTTAAAGTGAGAGAGAGAGAGAGAGAGAGAGAGAGAGAGCTGCTGTCCACATGGGGATTTGGTCAGCTTAGGACCCTGAGCAACAATAGTGAGTGTATCCCCTGTAAACATACTAACATGTAGTTTTAGGTAGAAACCTTTGTTTTTCGCAGTCCCTGAAATTTATGTTAATTGCAGCATAACCTGGCTTGCGCCGACTTTCTGTGTGACCTTGGGCAAGTTGCCTAACTGCTTAGCTCCTCAGCTTCCTAGTCTATAAAATGGGAGTAATAATAGTATTTACGATGAGGGTTGTTATGTGAATTAAATGAGAAAATGCATGTAAAAATTTAAGAATATTCCAAGCATATAATACTTTTCATTACCAGTACCCCCATGAAAGATTAAAAAACCAATGATTCCCTTTAACTTTTACCCACTCTCTAATGAATTCTAATGGAAAGCCTGGTAACATAATAATTACTTTGCCTAAAATATGAAAAATAATTCTCATGATATTATTGTAAAACTTTACGAGCACTATAGGCATTATTCAAATCTACAGTTTCCACATATGAGTACTCAAATATTTGTATTACTTTGTTGCTGGCAGCAAATGTCCTATATTGACTTCAGCAATTTTTTTATTTTTTATTTTTAAGCTTTCATTAGGACTTAATTGAATCAAAGTATCTGAAAGTGTATTGTTCTTAACATAATTAGAAGTGATTTCTATCTTGGTTAGGTTTATTCTGGCTGCACTCATGTTGACCCAAATTTGTGTAATGGCTTACATACAATAGTTAAGTTTTTCCTCACACGTCAATGATACATCTCTCTTCCTTGTAGTCCTTCATGGACCCATGCAGATACTTTGACACTTTGAACAGAGAGTGCCCACAGTCACCCTGCAACTTATCTTCATTCTATCATTTTGAAGGAAAAACAGTAATATTAAAAAAAAACATAGAGAAGGCTGAGTGGGAGGTTTCTATGGACCAGGTTTATGTGTGAAATACATCATTTTCCACACACTCTGCTGATTACGATTTAGTCACTAGGACACACATAAAGAAAGACCTAAAAATGTATTCTATCAACTTGCCCAGAAAAAGAGACAAACATAGATTTGTGTGATGTATATAGCAATCTCTGCCTCAGCGTTTTAGACCCTGAAATCTGTGATTAAGTGAGCTATCTACTGGAGGCAGTTCCTAAGAATAATCCTAACATATTCATCTCAACATTTTCAGCTTATTAATGTTCTCTCACTTTCATTCAGTCTAATTTTGCTCCTTACAACAACCCTCTGAGGGATAAACAGGTGTTTTTATTATCCTCCATTTAAAGTGGCGAGAACTGAAATAGGGTTAAGAGTACCTGGGTCAAATGAGGCAGATCTAGTTAATAGAGAAGTTAAGTGGATGTGGTTAAAAGGGATGAAGTGATGCTATGTTAGTTCCCAAATCTCAAGAGAGGTATTAAGTAAGACCTAGTTTTAATAAGCCTTCATTTGCTCTAAAGGACATTTCTTTATGTAAAACCTCACCTTATGTTAAATGTAAGATATGTTTAAACTTTTCCTTAAGAAATATGCTTCTATCAGATGATATGTTATGCATAAAATTACTGTACTTTAAAAATCATGCATATATACATTCTGACACCAAGTCTTTTATTGCCCTTATCTTCTCCATAAATTGATTCATTCTAGCTGGGTGAGAATAGGAAAATAACTGTAATTTAACAAGCAGATGTATATGTATAAACCATTCTGCTAGTATTCTGCATATATTATTTAATTTTTAAAAGTTTCTTAGCATTGTCTAAACTTTATAAAGGTGAACTGTGAAGCTAGTACAATTAATAAAATTTCTTGTGAATCATGCAATCTGGAATAAAATTTTGGACTATTAAATTTTTCTTGAAGCAATGGTGATATAAAACTATGGGGATTGTTCTGGAGATTGTGAAGACAATTTTTTATAATAACTATTACATAAATACAAGGAGAATGTTTACATGAATCTACACTAATTACAGTTTCCAATAGTGTCCTTAGTCAAACTAAATGTAGATGGCTAAAACATTAAAGAAGTCCTGTTGTGATGATAGCTTGAGGAATCAAATGCTAAAATCCTATTTCAATTTAATCCCATTGATAAAAGTAAGCTGTTAGTCAATGGAGAAGGTAATTCTTGAGTAACTTGTATAGTTAAACATGGTCAGTCCCTCACAGGCCAGCTGGGTGACTCCGGTGCCAAGCACCCCCTCTATCCAAGCACACAAGCTGAGACCCAAGTGGGGGATGAGAAGCTCTTCAGGGAATGGGTGAACAGCCGGTGCATGCAGGATCCCAAAGAGCAGATCAAGTAGTCCTCTCCAATTGCTTGCCCTTTATCCACATATGTCTTGATCTAAGTATTATATTTGTAAGAAAAGCTGATGTCTTCATATTCTAATCATTCCAGTCACCTTGTGAATCAAGATGAGGACATATGGGTTTGAAAGTCTATTTTAATCTCTGTCATATCCTGGCTGTGTCATGCTGCTCGAAGCCGCCCCATTTGAGCCTATTTCCTCATCTCTTAAATGGAGAGACTAACACGAATCATGCAAGTCAAAAAGATTACACATTGCCCTTCCTGGGTGGCTCAGTTGGTTGGATCATCCTTCCATACACTAAAAGGCTGTAGATTCAATTCCTGGTCAGGGCATTTTGGGACACCACAGATCAATGTTTGTTTCTTACACCTCTCTCTTTTTCTCTCTCCCTTCCTCTTTCCCTCTCTCTCTAAAACCAATAAAACATATCCAAAGGTGAGGATTTAAAAAAAGATTAGAGATATTATTATAAGTATTAGAAAACCCTCACAAAATACATATAGTTGCCATTATTGTTACCATTGGGATGATAACAATAATAACATTAATTACAGTGATGATATTTGATTTCCAAAGCCAAAGTCATTAAAAATAGCAGAATACCTTTGTAGTGGTTATTTGCATTTCAGGCATGATAAATTTAAAATTAACTTTTATTTACTGAAGCCTTATCTTGGGGAAAACATTTTCACACACGTCATCTTATTTGATCCCCAAGATACTATATCCCATTTTAGAAATGCAGGCAGTCTAACACTGATGTCCCATAGCCAACTTACGACTCTGTTCCGGTGCTATTTCTATTGTACCTCAACATTTCTATGAGAGACATTTTTAGTACTAAACACAAATGTGACACTGAGCACAAAACTGTTTCACCAACTCCATTTCATAATTTTACTCTAGAACGTAAGTCATTATTCTCTATTTAGCCAAAACCAGGTGCTGCTTATATGTGGCACAAATGAATCAATGTAAATGGTTTCTCCAGAGCAGACTCAGTGCTGAAGAGAATGTACTCTCATTTAGGATGGGCTGGATAAAAGGCCTAATCAGGCCTCTGGCTCCGGGAACCAGGAAGAAGTGGAAACAAGATAGGTGATGCATTTGCCTTCAGAGAGCAGACAGTGTAATTTAAGAGAACAAGAGTGAACATTTAGAAAGAGGGCACAGTAAGTGCTCTGATATATGTACAAAGAGTGCTCAGAGAGCTGCGTGTCCATCGTGAACTCCTTTAATAATGAGTGGAGTGACATGACATGAAGTCCTGGTTTTAAACTCAAGTTATAGGGAATCAAACGTAGTCTCAAATATTGCAAAATAGAGATGTTTATAGAACTTACCTCAAGGACCTTGTCATAACTGTTCAATATGTTATTATATGTAAAAATCTTAAAATAGTAGTTTGCATGCTCTTAAGTGAGTGTTCAATAAATGTTAACTGCTATTGTTGTTATATCTATTGTGACTATAATTGTATATTTTAAACAATGCTAATTGATAGTATTTAAGTATTTTTGTTTGTTTTTAACATTTTATATATACTTAATATGGTACCACAGAGGTTTATATTTACCTTTGGGAAAATATAAACACTGTGATTTTTCTCTTATAAATAACAGTTATCTGCAATAGCTAGAAACATTCATTGCAATAAAGGACAAAAAGACAATACACTTGAGTTAATCAATCAGGACTTCTGTTTTTCAAGGTCCTCATGAGAAGGAAGCATTAAGTCAATGGTGTTTAGCGTCAGCTTACTTAGCTTGAATTTCTGCTAGGTTGCAGGAAATCTTGAGTGTGATTTTCCAATACCTCAGTGTCCAAACAGGTAATGCTGAAACTTTTTGTAATACTTTTAGCCACCCACGTTGACTGACTCTAACATTTGGATTTTGAATATAATTTCTTACTGTGACACAGGCACCATCTTACTTCCTTGGCACAATTTATTAAAAAAGTGACGAGACATCACACATGCATAGTTCCATAACAGTAATGCAATGGTGATCAGGTTGTAGACAAGAGCTATCCTATTCTACAAGATGAAAGAAGAACTGAGAACTCCTGTCCTGGGTTAGCCTTATCACAGATTTTGGAGTCCCCTTAACTTCTACTTCCTCAGTTCATTTTCTTGAATAAATTCCAAGAGGGGGGTTACTGGTTGAATCAATTATATGTGTTAATGCCATTGCTATATGGTACTACAGAAAAGAGTAAGCAAATTTTTATCACCATGAAAAGTTCTCTGGTGAAGGAATCACTGCATTTCTGCTGCGATAGAATTATGTGATAGACTCCCTCACATGTCCCCATGGTACACAGTTCCCACTTTAGGGAGACTTTTCTGACCCAAAACCACCACTGCAAGATGCTCACTGTCAATGTCTTGGTCCAAACCTTTGCCCACTCCCTCAAAAACCTCCTCAAAAATGTTTAGACAGGTCTCCCTGGTACCACTGTGTCTCTGATCTACCTGTGCTCACTGGCAGAATGATTTAACCAAAATCACAGACAGTAATGATTGTACAGCAAGAAAATAATAATCCTGAATCTTTTCTAGAATGTTGTCTATGGATCAAAATGTCCAGTTTTATTGTCTCTAAAAAAACCTTAAACAAAAACTTTTCCTTGAATAATTGTATTTATATTTCATAAAAGACAACAGATGGGCATGCATCCATCATAAAATAATAATCAAGACTACCTACCTTAAATCTTACTGTACTGTTTAATGCTGCTTGTAATTATGAACATTGTACCTTGTTGTATTTTATTGATTAATATTTTGGCTTACACCCATTTATTCATGCATTTTATAGTTTGCATACCAAAGCAAATTCTTCTGTGATAAGAAATGTAATACAATGCCCTAAATTTGTCAGTTCAAATATATGTGTAGTCTTTTGAGGTAATACAGTTAATTGTAACCTATACTTCACAAATTTATTAAGAACTGTATGTATTAAGTGCAAAAAAAATGATACATAGGACATTTCTTACTCTGTTTCTGAGAATAGACTCCTTGAATCTTTTTCCCAGAGGACTGGTGGTTGTAATAAAAGGCCAGGGAGCCCTATTTGGAAGGGAGGACCCTCTCCTTTATCCCCTCTGCTTTGCACCTTTAGAGACAAAAGGAATAATAGCAAGGTTCAGAAAAAGCAGTGATGGTGAATTAAACATGCTGTAACATGCCTTATTTTCAGAAGTTCAAAGGAGTCTGCAACTCCCTCCAATTACTGCCACTCTCAACAGAAATTTAATTTATATTCTAAAATCAAATAAATAGCTTTTGTGCCAATGAATCAGGTTATTTAGCTACAGATTCTGCATCTGTCTCTTTCAAAAATCCATGGCATATATAGGCAGGTGGTTTAGGGAAAACTAGATTTTTGTTGCTATTGCTCTGTTTTGTTTTCCAGGTATCAGACTTTTATGATAAGAAAAAGGAATTGGGTATAAATTAGAATATATTTTATGTATATTCTAATATATATAAATTAGAATATATATATTCTATATATATATTCTATATATATTATATATATTCTATATATATATTCTATATATATTCTATATATATTATATATATCTCCCCACAGGGTCATGTTTCATGATTTTCATTTACACACACACACACACACACACACACACACAAGTCCCAAACTCTAACAGCTTCATTTAGCCCTAAAGCAGCCTCAGCCTCTGAGCTACAGTGTAAACAGGGTAAAGAGGAATCTATACAGGATAGAAAAAGGAGGCTGTCTGCCCCGCAGCTCAGTACTGATTCAGCAGCAGCACTGCTCCTCTTCTATCTGCTTTTGTGTAGTGATTTCACTGACCTTTTTACCTGTGTTACTATGTGTTTTATATTGCTCTTTAACCACACGTCAACTCATACATAAGATAATAATATTTCTGCACATCTTTAACTTAAAATTTCTTAATAAAGTTCCCTTGAGGGTTTTTCTCTTTGAAATCCAATAATTATACAGTTACTTCTGTTTCTCCAAGTAATGCAAGGAACCATGTCGTTAAGGTAGACACAACACTATGATATAATGACAACATCACAACTGAGACAGGGTAGTTTAAAAGATAAAAAGAGAGTTGTAACCTGCAAAGTACTATGATTTCCCTTACGTGGGATGTTCTAGAGAGACACGTATATGGTATATGTGCTCGCTATTAACTCCAAAGCCATACCAAGAGCTAGCAATACAGCATCACCAATTATATTTTACTTTAATCTTCAGATATTTTCAATCACTAATATATTTATTGTAGTGATACAGTCAACATTGAGTGTACATATGAGAGAATATCATTGCTTTAGTCATAATTTCACACCAATGAAGAACACACATTATCAGAATTTTTTCACTCTGTGCTTCCATTTTTTTGGTTTCTAAGGTACCCATTCATTTGGCAGGCACAAACATGTTAATTTGTTTCCTGCTAGGATTTTCAGTGTTACTTTCATAATAGAAAAGCCTGGTAGTGTACAAAAACTGTTAGACCTACTCTGTGATTTTCATCTTCATCCTTATATTTATTC
Organism: Pteronotus mesoamericanus; assembly: GCF_021234165.1. NCBI lineage: Eukaryota > Metazoa > Chordata > Mammalia > Chiroptera > Mormoopidae > Pteronotus > Pteronotus mesoamericanus. Next base: position 52,009,494 of record NW_026555085.1, on the reverse strand, counting down.
TCGTATTGAAACTTTCCTGCAAAGTAGCTCCAAGTATATCAAAAGTTCAGGTTCAAATCTGATAAGCTTTCAGTTCTCCTTTAATATGAAAATGTGTATTCCATCCCTTCTATATGTATTTTTCCATTACAGTTACACATAAAACATAACAAATTAAAAGCAATGAAAAGTGATTAACAAACAATTAGAACAGAGTGATATAATATTCTCAAGCTGGATTATGAAATTAGAAGGAGAATGTACCATAATTGATAACAAACAATACATAGAGTAGATGAAGCAGGGACCCTGGGCGTGAATTTGCACATCCCTGACTGAGTTCTTCTTTGTGTCTTAGTGCTTCAGTGGTAACAAACATACTTAATTCATGATGTTGTGATAAGATTAAGTGACTTATATTTTTAAGAGGAACAACAGTGGGTATTTGGAAATGTGCTATTAAAATAAGCTACCATTTCTTTGTTTTAATAATTTTTTAATTAATTAATTTATTTTTTCAAATACATTTGTCTCTGCCTACCCCCCACCACTTTTCCTTGCCCCCTCCCTCAACTCTTCCCCTTTAGTTTTGTCCATGAGTCCTTGCTTTATGTTCCTTGACTTTCTCCTTCCCTTCCTTTTCCCCCGCCCCGCCCCACTTCTCTCTTGTCTCTGCTGGTTTCTTTTCCTTTCAGTGTTGCTGGTCTTATTTTCCTTGCATCTTTGTATTGTTCGTTAGGATCCACTTATAGGTGAGATCATATGGTATTTGTCTTTCGTCCCTTGGCTTATTTCGCTTAGCATAATGCTCTCCAGTTCCATTCATGCTGTCGCGAAGTTTAGTAGTTCTTCTTTTCTTTCTGCTGTGTAGTATTCCATTGTGTAAATGTACCATCACTTTTTGATCCAGTCATCTACTGATGGGCATTTAGGTTGCTTCCAATACTTGGCTATTGTAAATTGTGCTGCTATGAACATTGGAGTGCATAGGTTCTTTTGAATTGGAGTTTTGGGACTCTTAGGGTATAGTCCCAGCAGTGGAAACAGTGGATCAAAAGGCAGTTCCATTTTCAGCTTTTTGAGGAAATTCCACACTGCTTTCCACAATGGCTGCACCAGTCTGTATTCTCACCAACAGAGGACTAGGGTTCCCTTTTCTCCACAGCCTCGCCAGCACCTGTTGTTTGTGGATCTGCTTATGATGGCCATTCTGACCGGTGTGAGCTGGTACCTCATGGTGGTTTTGATCTGCATTTCTCTGATGGCTAGTGATGCTGAGCATCCTTTCAAATGCCTCTGGGCCCACTGTATCTCCTCCTTGGAAAAGCGTCTGCCCAGGTCCTTTGCCAATTTTTGGATTGGATCGTTTGTCTTCTTGGAGTGGAGTCGGGTGAGTTCTTTATATATCTTGGAGATCAAACCTCTATCTGATGTATCATTAGCGAATATATTTTCCCATAGGGTTGGCTCCCTTTTCATTTTGCTGATGTTTTCTTTTGCCGTGCAGAAGCTTCTTATTTTGATGAGGTCCCACTTGTTTATTCTTTCCTTTATGTCCCTTGCTTTAGGAGACATATCAGTGAAAAAATTGCTGCGTGGGATATCTGAGAGTTTCCTGCCAATGTTCTCCTCTAGGACTTTGATGGTGTAGCGATTTATATTTAAGTCTTTTATCCATCTTGAGTTTATTTTTGTGTATGGTGTCAGCTGATGATCCAATTTCAATTTTTTGCATGTAGCCGTCCAGCTCTCTCAACACCATTTGTTGAAGAGGCTGTTATTGCTCCATTTTATGCTTCTGCCCCCTTTGTCAAATATTAGATGCCCATAGAGATCTGGGCTTATTTCTGGGCTTTCTATTCTGTTCCACTGGTCTATGGGTCTGTTCTTGTGCCAGTACCAGATTGTTTTGAGTATAGTGGCTTTGTAGTACAGTTTGATGTCTGGTATTGTGATCCCTCCTACTTTGTTTTTCTTCCTCAAAATTGCTGCGGCTATTCGAGGTCGTTTATGATTCCATATAAATTTTTGAAATGTCCTATTTCTGTGAAATATGTCATTGGTATCTTAATAGGGATTGCATTGAATCTATAAATTGCTGTGGGTAGTATGGACATTTTGATGATATTAATTCTTCCAATCCATGAGCACGGTATATGCTTCCATTTATTTGTGTCTTCCTTAATTTCTTTCTTCAATGTTGTATAGTTTTCTGCATCCAGATCTTTTACATCTTTGGTTAAATTTATTCCTAGGTACTTTATTTTTCTTCTTGCTATATCGAATGGTATTTTTTTTTCTGATTTCTTCTTCTATTGCATGGCTGGTGTACAAAAATGCCTTTGATTTCTGAATGTTGACTTTGTATCCTGCTGTTTTGCCAAATTCACTTATTAGGTTGAGGAGTTTTTTTGTAGAGTCTACAGGGTTCTCTATGTATACTATCATGTCATCTGCAAACAATGATAGCTTTACTTCCTCCTTTCCTATTTGGATGCCTTTTATTTCTTTTTCTTGTCTAATCGCTGTGGCTAGGACTTCCAGTACGATGTTGAAAAGAAGCAGTGAAAGCGGACATCCTTGTCGTGTTCCCGATCTTAGTGGGAAAGCTTTCAGTTTTTGCCTGTTGTGTATGATGTTGGCTGTAGGTTTTTCATATATGCCCTTTATTACGTTGAGGAATGCCCCATTTATTCCCATTTTGCTGAGTGTTTTGATCATAAATGGGTGCTGTACTTTATCGAATGCTTTTTCTGCGACTATCGAGATGATCATGTGGTTTTCGTCCTTTCTTTTATTTATGTGATGTATTGCGTTCATTTACTTGCGTATATTGAACCATCCCTGCATGCCTGGGATGAATCCCACTTGATCGTGGTGGATAATCTTTTGAATGTATTGCTGGATGCGGTTTGCCAATATTTTGTTAAGGATATTAGCATCTATGTTCATCAGCGAAATTGGCTTGTAGTTTCCTTTCTTTGTAGGGTCTTTATCTGGTTTTGGGATTAGGGTGATGCTGGCCTCATAGAAAGAGTCTGGGAGTCTTCCCTCATCTTGGATTTTTTGGAATAGTCTGAGAAGGACAGGGGTTAGCTCTTCCTTAAATTTTTTCTAAAATTCTCCTGTGAAACCGTCCAGCCCTGGGCTTTTGTGTGCCGGGAGTTTCTTGATTACTGCTTCAATTTCCCCAGCTGTTATCGGTCTGTTCAAGCTTTCTGTTTCTTCCTCCTTCAGTGTTGGAGGATTATACTTTTCTAAAAATTTGTCCATTTCATCAAGGTTTTCAAATTTCTTGGCATATAATTGTTCATAGTAGTTTCTGACAATCCTTTGTATTTGTGTGGTATCAGTTGTTATTTCTCCTCTTTCATTTCTGATATTATTAATTTGGGTTCTCTCTCTTTTTTTCTTGATGAGTCTGCTTAAAGGTTTATCAATTTTATTCATCTTTTCAAAGAACCAGCTTCTGGATTGGTTGATCCTCTGAATTGTTCCTTTTGTCTCTATGTCATTCAGTTCTGCTCTAATCTTGACTATTTCCTTCCTTCTACTTGCTCTGGGATTTATTTGTTGTTGTTTTTCCAATTCTTGAAGTTGTAGTGTTAGGTCTTTTATTTGAAATGTTTCTATCTTTTTTAGGTAAGCCTGTATTGCTATGAACTTCCCTCTCAGGACCGCCTTCGCTGTGTCCCATAGGTTTTGGACTGTTGTCTGTTCCTTTTCATTTGTTTCCAGAAATTTTTTGATTTCTTCTCTTATCTCATTATTGGCCCATTCATTGTTTAATAGTCTACTGTTGAGTCTCCATGAGTCTGCAAGTTTTTGAAGTTTCTCTTTGAGGTTGAGTTCCAGTTTCAAGCCCTTGTGGTCCGAGAAAAAGTTTGGTATTATTTCAATTTTCCTGAATTTGCTGAGGTTTGCTTTGTGTCCTATCATGTGGTCTATCTTTGAAAAACTGCCATGAGAATTTGAAAAGAATGTGTATTTTTCTTCTTTGGGCTGTAACGTTCTATATATGTCAGTTAAGTCTATTTGATTCAGTATGTCATTCAGCTCCACAATATCTTTATTAATGATTTGTTTGGAAGATCTGTCCATTTTTGACAGTGGGGTGTTGAAATCCCCTACTATCAGTGTGTTGCTGTCTATATCTTTTTTGAATTTGTCCAACAATTTCCTTATATACTTGGGGGCTCCTATATCGGGAGCATATAAGTTTACAATGTTTATGTCTTCTTAATAGATTCTTCTTTTATGTATTATAAAGTGCCCCTCTGGGTCTCTTTTTATGGCCTTTGTTTTGCAATCTACTTTGTCTGATACAAGTATGGCAACCCCAGCCTTTATCTCTTGCCCATTTGCTTGGAATATTTTTTTCCTTCCCTTTACTTTCAATCTATGTAGGTCTTTGGCTCTGAGGTGGGTCTCTTGTAGGCAGCATATGTGTCGTCATGTTTTCTTATCCATTCAGCTACCCTGTGTCTTTTGATTGGGGCACTTAGTCCATTTACGTTGAGAGTTATTACTGATAGAAACTTACTATTTTTTTCTCTTTGTACCTGTGTTTTTCTCTTTCTCACTCTTTTCCTTCGTCTTCTTAAAGCAGTCTCTTGAGCATATCTTGGAGTGCTGGTTTGGTAGAGATGTATTCTTTTAGCCTTCTCTTGTCTGGGAAACTCCATATATCCCCTTCTATTTTAATTGAGAGCCTTGCTGGGTAGAGCAGCTTTGGTTGTAGGCTCTTGCTTTTCATGGCTTGGAATATTTGTTGCCATTCCCTTCTGGTTTGTAGTGTTTCTGTTGAGAAGTCAGCCACTAGCCGTATTGGGGCCCCCTTGTATGTTACTTTCTCCTTCTTCCTTGCTGCCTTGAGGATTCTCTCTTTGTCTTTAACATTTGCCATTTTAATGATGATGTGTCTTGGAGTGGACCTCCTTGAGTCCCTCTTGAGTGGGGTCCTCTGTGCCTCCTGGATCCATGAGAGCCTTTCTCTCCTCAAATTAGGGAAATTTGCCATCATTACTTTTTCGAGGAGGTTCTCTCTCCCTTGTTCCTCTTCTTCTCCTTCTGGTATCCCTATTATACGGATATTATTGCGTTTCAGGTTGTCCTGCATTTCCCTAAATGCCTCTTCATTCTTTTTAAGTCGTTTTTACATTTCTTGTTCTTTCTGGGACCTTTTTTCTACCTTATCATCCATCTCCCTGATTCAATCCTCGGCTTCTTCCAGCCTGCTTTGGATTCCTTCTATTGTGTTCTTCAATTCAGAAATGGTATTCTTCATATCCTCTTGTGTCTTCTTAATAGTTTCTATGTCCTTTTCCAGGTTGATATAGTTTGTTGTAAGATCCTGATAGTTTCTCTGCAGTTTCTCATAGTTCTCTTTGAGCTGGCTGAGCTCATTGAGCTTCCTTAGAATCATGGTTTTGAATTCCATATCTGAGAGTTCCCTTGCCTCTATTTCATTTAGCTCTCTCTGTGGGGAGTCCCCTTTTCCACTCATTTGGGGGAACTTCTTTTTCTTCCCATTTTTGTTAGTCTGTTAAGTAATTCACTTATTTATTTATTTATTTTTGCTTCTGCTTCAATTGGGCCATCTAGATTTACTGACTTTGTGGATTAAACTTCTATGGTAGTAGGCGGGTTTGTTTATTTATTTATTTATTTATTTATTTATTTATTTTCCTTTACTTTTCTTTCTGGGCCTGCCTCTGATGATGTCAGTTGTTGACCCTATAGGATCTTGGGGAACCATCCTTGCATCCCAAGGATAAATTGCGCTTGACCAAAGTGTATGATACTTTTAACATACTAGATATTTGGGTTATCTTGCAGCATTCCTCTGAACAATTATTTTGAGTTCTTTGTCACGCAATTCAGGTATCTTCATATATTTGACGTCAGTTATTGGAAGTTTACCGTGTTCCTTTGATGGTGTTGCATTTCCCTGATTCTTTGAGACCCCTTTATCCTTGCATAGGTATTTGCAAATCTGAATAAGCAGGTATCTCTTCAAGATTTAATGGGTTAACAAGAGTAGGAGGACCACTTCACCTTCTGGTAGGGGCACACTGGAACATACTGTGACCCCCAAGTCTAGTGGTGCAGGGAGCTAAGGGACATATGATGGCTTTATGTCATGAGGAGGCTGTGATATGTTGTTAGTTCAGGGCACTGGGATCTACAATATCAATAAGTACATGATCCTTGGTGAACACTGCAGGGATTCAGCAGTAGCTGCAAGGGCTGTTACATTACTCAGTAAATCCTCTAAAACTAGTGGCTTGGGGTAAGGGCTGGTATAAGTGGTGGGTGGAGTCAGTGATGTGCACACGTTATGCTATGGGGCCGGCTGTAGACGACTGTGTAGTGACAGGAGCCAGTTGCAGATGTACAGGTATTGTTGAGGATCAGGACAATAGTAAAAGTGAGCACCAACTATGGGCACAATGGCAACTGCAGGGACCCTGGCTATCAGCATGCATTTTGTAGGCACAGGTTCTTGACATGGGCATGTGCATGATAATGAAGGCTGGCTTTGGAAGTAGGGTCAGCAAGAAGCAGGTGCATAGCTGTAGGGCCAAGCTGCAAGCGAGCCCAGAAGCACAGGCCAGTGTCAGAAGACAGTGCCATAGTGGGATCCATAAGAAACTTTGAGGTCTGAGCTGTAAGCATGCATTCTTGTCTGGTCTCCCTATCGGCATGCTCATGAAGTGTAAAGTAGTGAAGGCAGCTGGACAGGTATGTTCAAAACATCAGGCAGGGCTAGCTACAGGCCAGTGAGAGGAAATAAGGCTTAATCTATGCCCACAAGCAACTTGAAGGACCCTGGCCGTCCCTGCAAGTCTTGTGGCTGCGGTATTCTCCACAGGTGTGCACATGGCAATGAAGGTTGGTGATGGGAATTAGGCCAGTGACATGCAGGTTTATAGCTGGGAGACTAGCTCCAGGGGACTCAATGGTGTAGGCCAGTGACAGGAGGAAGGACCAAATCCAGGCCCACATGCAGTTAGCTATGGGAGCCTTGGCTGACGGCATGTACTTTCATGGCTACAGGATCTCACCACAGGCATGCACATGGCAGTGGAACCAGTGATGGGAGTCAGGCTTATCATACACAGGTACATAGCTGGAAGGTGTAGCCCCCAGTGCACACAATGAAAGGGGGCCAGCCATAGGGGCCTAGGTTGGTTCGGTTGGTGCCTTGCACTCACACAGCTATTGCAGCTTGAGCTGCCCACTGGTGTAGATCCTGGGCTGACCCCAATGGCCTGGAAGGAAGAGGGAGCAGGAGGGGCTCAGAAGGCCTGTCTCTGCAAGCAACTGAGAATACCTGTCGGGGGCATGGTGAAAACTGGGGGCGGTCTACAGTAACTGTGCTGTCCATTGGTTTCTTCAGCGGCAGCAGCAGTGGGGCCTTCTACAGAGCAGGTCACTGGGTACCACACTCATTCCCATGATGCGGCTGATACTGGTAACCTGTGTTCTCCTTTGTTCCTAACCATCTCTCTGTTTCAGCTTTGCCAGCCTCTGGGCAAGTCCTTTATGTGGTGCCCCAAAAGGGTGGGGAAGCTGGTCACTTACTCCCTTCTCCCTGTCCAAGTGAGGAAGGCTCTTTCTTCCTGAGGAGTTCCCTCCTGGAGCTGAGCAGTGCCAGCCTGGTGGGTGGGATTAGCAGGCAGAATTAAGCTATACTTACTTTCTTTTTGTTTAGTTGGTTTTTCTTCCACTGTGCTCTGAGGTTTCTTAAGTAGAATCCTGAGAAATGCCAGGGCTCTTTTTGTTTGCAGATAGCTTTCTAAATCAACAAATTTGAGGGCAGTATTTGTGGGGTAATAATCTCCTCTGCTATTCTGGGGACATCACTCTGGCAGATTTAGTTTCAACAAGTCGTATTACTGGATAAAGCATATCTATAATTGCCAAACGTTATTAATGGTTATAATCACTTCTACTATCTCAGAGCAGAGATATATTTTCTACCCAAAAATGTTAAATGCTTAATGACATTGTTATGGAATTTATAAACATTTAAAGATAAATAAAATAACAAACACCAAATTTTCAGGAAACTGAAAAGCAAGTAAGTCAAAGTTTGTATGTGGTAAAAACAATAATTATAGGTCAAAGGGAATTAAAAAATACATATTAATGATTAGGGAAATATAACAGAAAAATATAGTTTAAATTTAATTTTGAAGAATGAAAAGAGTACACTTTTGGTCATAAAACAAATAAACAAACAAACAAACACCCTGAAACTCTAACTCAGATCTATAAGCAGTAGGAACTAAAAAGTTTAAAGACTGGTGTGGCTTCAGGTGAGACTTGAAAGTCCTGTTGAACATTGTCATTAAAGTTCAGTCACTCTGCATCTCTCTACCTTGTCTTCTTAGAAATGGCTTCATCCTAAGGCTGGCTTCACTCAAGGTCCCAATATGGGCATAAGAAGCTTTCATGGCAGCTAGTTACAATGGGAAGAATGCTTATCTTTGTTGCAATATTCCCAGCAAAATGAAGGGCTTAAAAATGATTCTTAAGTTTCTGACTTAGGCCATGTGTGTGGCAAAGTAATCCAACAGTACTATATTTGCCAAGTAAAGTTATTGTATGAGGGGAAAATCGATTGATGAGAAACAATTTCCAATGGGTCACATTTTTGCATGTCTTGAGAGCAAAGCACTGACTGCTTTTCCTAAGTATGTTTTCATAGATGTTTATGTAGTGAACGGCCTTTTAATATGAAATTAATGTCTCTCTCCAGAGCAAAGAACAGGTTATCCATCACTATTCTCACTCTCATACCTTAGTCGCAGTCCATCATAAAATGTTAGCTTTACTTTAAAAATATATCTGGAATCTAACACCTTCTCTGTATTTCTGGGGTTGACCCTATGCTCCATCAACTTTTACCTGGATTACTGCAGTTTTCCTCCTTCCACCTCATTCATCTAAAGATCCTTCCATCTTTATGTGCAACACAAAATGAAATCGCTTTAAAAATGTATATTTAAACCTTTCACTCAAATCTCTCCAATGGCTGCACATTTTAGCAAGTAAATTCCAAAGTCTTTAAAGTGGACTACAAAATCCAGCATATGATTTAAACAACCCTATCCTTGTAATCTCTCTGATCTTATTTTCTGCTGCTCTCCTCTCCACATATCTGCTCCAGCCACTCTATTTTCCATGATTCTAAAACATTCCTGGCATACTCGTTTCTACATTAAAGATCACCTTTTAACGCATTACATTATTTCTGTACAGAGTGTCTTTATTCCTCTGCTATCATTTAAAGTCAGCAATGGTATTTTTGTCTACTCTTTCATTGATGTTTCCAAGCACCTAGTACAGTAAGTTTGTACATAATCAGTGATCAATAAATATTAGTTTTATGAATAATGACTATAATTCCCTCAAATTTTCTATGGAAGAAGACAAAGCATTCTTATATACATACATAGTTCATGGTCACGACTGTACTCCTCCTATGCTTTTCTTGACAGAAGCATATTTCATGTTCCAGGGTGAACCAGAAAGATAAGACCCTTCCTGGTATCATGTAAGTTTTGAAAATACTGTTGGTCATGACCTAGGCATAATTAGAATCTCAGCTAGAAGTGGCAATTGTTCTAAAAACCATGTTGAGACTGATTAGCAATGCTTTCTTACTGAAGACAGAAAATACAGGCCCCTTGTGGAAGTCATTTACAGTAAAAATGTGTTTATAGCACCTTTTTTTGTCCTTCTTATGAAAATATTTAGCAAGTTTCAGATTACAGCTTTTTATTTTTCTCTTACACAACCTTGTCTCAATTTCTATTATATGATTATATCACATGTCTTACCTGCTGTAACGATACAGATTCTGGAACCAGTTTGGAAGAAGGCTCAAAAGTGACTTAAGGCACTAAAAATTAGGGAAAAACAGAAGCATGATAAATTTCTCATCACCCTATTCTGTTCTGCATGTAGAGAAACTAAACAAATAGCAGTGTGGACATTAAATTTAATATCATTACTTTACAAAGTAAAAGTTAAATTAATGAACTTTTGGACTAAGGACATAAATACACATTGTTCATGCTTAATCGAGGAAACTTAAATCTAAGGTTAAAAATGCAAGAAACATTCTAAATATATAATTTTATGAAACAATATTGTATGATGAAAGAAATTATAATGTATGAGTTTTGCTCTTTTATTTTGGATTTTTGTTTTGTTTTGTTTTTTGTACTTGGTAACAATCCTACCATATATAAGATTTCCTGGTTCAGAGTTAATGCTCAGTAAATATTAATCCTTTTTATTAACTTCTATGCAATTTTACCAACATTTAATAATAAATTTAAAATTTTCAATGTGAAGATTAAATTAAGGTATTTTGTTATTGTTTTAATGTGCATTTTTGTCATTAAACACATTTTCTATTATTTTATTGACTATTGGTACTTAAGTTGCTTGCTTGAGTCTCCCTTTAATTTTCTAATAAAGTTTTTATCTTTGTTTTTTGATTTCTTAAAACTTTTATGGAATAAAAACATAAAAATTTTGATTAACACATACAGCTAACATTTGCCATCATTTGTGACATATTTTTCTTTTTACTTCAGGATAATTAGGTATTTCCTTTGCTTAAATACTTAGGAAGAACTTCCCCAGTGAGATGAGATATAGTTTCCTATACATTTTAAAAGCAATATTTTGGTTTCATCTATTATATTTCATCTACCTGGAATTTATTTTAGAAGATACAAGATAAGAATATACCTTTTTTTTAAAATAGATAACCAATAGGTATGAATATAATGGCATGGTGTTTATCTTTCAGAACTAAAACTAAGCTGCAATTCTCGTGATTAAGCCTTATTGCAAATAACACAATTTTTTAACTCTTAAATGTCTAAAATAGAGATGTGTGCAATAAAAATTAATTTTTGTATTTAATTACTCAATGTTTTTATTTAAATTCTAAATGAAGAAATCCAAAATTGTTATATTGAATGCCTTCCATATGTGTGTTGACATAAGAATATTACTATTCTAGAAAATGATAATAAAAATGATACTTTATAGAAATAAACTTCTAGAAAAGAAAAGAAAATCTAATGGGGAAAAGAACAGACAGATCAATATAAACGAATAGAGAGCATAAAAATAGACCCACACAAATAGAGTGAACCACCTTTGATAAAGTATCAAAAGCAACTGAATGGAGAAAGGATGGTTCTTTAAACAAATCAACAACTGGAAAAACTGAATGACCATGGGGGAAAATAATTTATAAATGCGTATGGCCAAATGAAAGAAGCCAATCTAAAAAGGCTACATACTTTATGATTCCAGCTAAATGACATTCTGTAAAAGGTACAATTATGGAAATAGTAAAAAGATCAGTAGTTGCCAGGGGTTGAGGGGGAGGGTAATAGAGCACAGAGAAATCTTAGGGTAGTGGAAAAACACTGTATACTATAATAATGGATACATGTCATTACACATTTGTCCAAGCCTACAGAATATACAACACCAAGAATAAACTGTAATGCATGGACAACAGTGTATTACTATAGGGGAGGGGGATGAAGGTGAGAGAGGGTATAAGGGGGATAAATGGTGATGGAAAATACAATAAAAATAAATAAACTATTAGGGAAATTTTTAAAAAACGCCAATGAGATACCACTACACACTTAATAGAATGACTACACTCTAAAACACTCATAATACCAGATACAGATGATGTTATGGACAAAGGATACTCTCATTCATTTTTCTTGGGAATGCAAAATGATCCCACCACTTTGGAAGGTAGTTTCTTACAAAATTAAACATAACTCTTAACCATACATACAGCAATCATACTCTTTGATATTTACTCAATGAGTTGAAAGCTTATGTCCGTAAGAAACCTGCACATGGATGTTAATAGCAGCTTTATTCATAATTGTCAAAATTTGGAAGCAACCAAGACATTCTTCAGTAGGTGTGTAAATACATAAACTTTGGAAATCC